>NC_090446.1:603254886-603557916 GCF_031143425.1 Pleurodeles waltl
TTCCGTTTCGTCCCCCTGTCTATGTTCTCTGGCCACTGGCCTCCTCCAACAAGCTGCCAAATCTTCTTCCTTATGGCACAGTTCAGGCTGTAGTATACTTCACAATCTACATGTGAGACCTACACATTTACCCCGGACCACTGCTTTCAGGAATTCTCATTCAGTCGCACAATTGAGTGGTCGCCCAATTCTGTTCCATGTAGTCTGTTAGTGATATTGCTATAATTTCTCTGCCCACCTGGTCCTGCAGTATTTCTGAAGGGAATCTCCATGCATACAGGGATCTGAGGTTACGCACCCCCACTGAAAAAAATAAGTAACCGGGCATGGTCAGACAAATACTGAGTGAGGTGTACTACCTCTTGTATCCTAGGAGCCATGTGTTGGTTACCAGTATGTGATCCAGCATGTTAATGTTTATTGAATGGTCGAGTGACAGGTGTATTCCCAGAGTCCCGGGTGGGTGTCCCTCAATGCATCACCAAACCTCATCTGGGCCATTCTACTAAGCTTGTGGTCATTTTGAGTTTTCAGATGGGGTGGGGAGATGACGATCCAACCTTCCAGCCACTATACAATTGAAATCACCCACCCAGAAAGTATCAATATCCACGGCAGCGGATATTACGCCTGTTAGCCCAGGATAAAAGGATCTATCACCATTGTTTGGGGCGTATGAGTTGATTACCTCCTTTTCCTGACCGTCTAGTGTACCTTGAATCAGGATTATCTGCCTTCTACATCTGCCTCCATGTATGACAGATCAAATGGAACCCCCGGGCGATCCACACCAGTACTCCCATAGCAAAAGAGGAATAATTAGCATAGTACATTTGCCCTCTTTATTTTTTTTAGCAAGCTTCTTCGCTTCAGGCTTGGTTAAGTGGGTCTCTTGGAGACAAGCTATATGAACTCCATGACTTAAGTAGTGATAACACTATCGTTTAATGCGGTTATCAAATCCTTTTACATTCCAAAGAGAATTCCAATACGCAGGGATACCTGTTGGGATAGACTGCTATAATCCCTCCGTAACAAACTGAAACTTCATTCAGATAAAAAACAAAAAACAAGATTCCCTTACCACTCCCACCCATGGACAACAGTAGTATTAACATGTAACTTTCGGAGCCCACCCACTGTTGTGTCAGGACACCCACAACACCCCAGCCACTCCAATTAGGACCCGCTAAATGTAACTATAGACCAGCACCTCTCCCAGCCGCTCACAGCAATTCCCATCCCAAACTGTAAAAAAGAAACCATTCATACTGTAAGCATGTCCAAAATTCACTAAGTCAATCAGGATCTAGCTAGTCTGAACTGCACTTACAAACTACCACCTTACCCATCACAATTCTGCCCAACCATGAATATAAATGTCAACGATGTTCAAAAAGTGGCAAATTCTAGCAAATATAACTCCCAAATGGTCATGCATTACTGTACTTATCCTTGGGCCATAGATCAGTCTCATCAACCCTTCCCAGTTTCACCCTCATTAAGGGACGTGTCAGAATCATCTCCAATGTGGGACTCGAGGCCTGAGACAGTGTCTGATTGAGGATGTCTGCTCTGGTGACTCTCCCATTACCTCAGACAATGTTGGTTGCGTCAAGTGCATGGCTCCATCTTCTCCTATGTGTATTCTGTCTGAGCCTAAAGGAGTCAAGTTCAGGTGGTCTACTCCAACACCAGTCTTTGCCGGGGTATTTCAAGGGCCCGTCCCTGGTTTCCAACGTCAAGTAGTACTATCCTCCGCAGTGGTGGTTGGGACTCCAAGCTCAAGACACACCCAAACAACATACGGCCTGTCAAAAAAATTTGCCTTGCCCTTGTGGAGGATTTTCAATTTAGCTGGGTACAGTATCATATTTCAAGCCTGCCATCAGCTTCTGTTTGGCAGCTGCAAATGATTTACGCTGCCCAGGGCCCAGTCTCATGTTATCCATAAAGATAACTATAGTACAGTTCTCAAACTGAGAAATTTCTTGTTCTCTGGCTACTCTGAAGATGCAATCCCAGTACTTAAGGATCTTTGCAATGATGGCCTTATGTGGGGCACCAGGACGGGGTGGAGGCCCACGAGGGGGGGGGGGTGGGGGAGGGGGGGGGGTGAAATTGGGGGGGTGACGAACGTTCCACCCACTCTCCTCATGCTCCACTCTCCTAAACCAACTCCGCAACCGTAGCACTGACAGTGGCCATTGGCTGTTTTAACATCACAACTTCCCCCTGTAGGGTACCTATCTTACTTTCCGCAGTAGTGACCTTGTCGGAAACTTTGTATAAGTTGGCCCTCAGCAAATTAACATCTATCAACACTGTTTCTATCCGATGTTCCAATGCTGTTCATAGGCCCCGGATCACCGCCCTCAGGCGCGCCCTAGTTGGCTCCAATACTTTCTCCTTAGGTTTCCCTCCTCCATAGCACCGGACTGCTACCTTTGGGTAGGCTGTCTTGGGGTGGTGTGCTGCGTAATAGTGTGGGACCTCGATTTCCACGCTGATTTATCCTTCCCCATGATGGTTGTCGCCACTGCAGAATTATTAGGCAACGAAAGGCACTCAGTGTCTGGTCGCGAACCGGTTTCGGTCTCCCGTTGGGACTTCCTTTACAATCCAGCCTTTGGGCTTCAGGCCCAGGTTGAGCACTAGGGACAACATAGTAGCCAACTCCTAGGTAGGATCTAAGGTGGCGCACCTCACAGATCAGCAACCTATTTTGCGTGCTTATATGGGTGCTCACAGGCCAACGGCATAGCAGCCATCACCCCACTAGTCCTCTAGCCTGCTACTGCTCCCTGTGAGACTCCCTCCATAAGGATTACACTGTTAAAGGAACAGTTGGCTCAGTATGGTTCCCAGGGGTTAAATCCGGCATGTCTGCTTTGCCGAGCGATATGCTGCGTACATCTGGTGGCCGGAAGGTGCAGGTAAATTATTTGTTGCTTTAATGTTTCATTCTTGGGTTTTAGTTATGTCCCCCTCAATTGCTTTAGGTTCAAGCAATGCAATTTGCTTCCTGTAGACAAGAGGGGCCAGCCAAAGCGCATCTCCCCCGGCCTTCACCGGTTATCTCCCTGGCCAATCAGCTTGTCCCTACAACTCAGGGACCTCAGGGAGGCCGCTCCTGGACAACTCCCATAGGCAATGCAGTCTTCCGCATGGGCACGACCCCGAGGTCCATCACCGCACACGGAGCCGCTCCGTTGCTGGGTAGTCTGACTGCTCCACTGCTCACATGCGGTCGCTTGTCATAAATCGGCACAGTCAGCCAGAATTTGTGTCGTCCTTCCAGGAGTAGGCTTTACTTTCCTCCGTTGCGAACTCCAGGCAGGTGAGCAGATCTATTTTTCCAGCACAGGAGGGCTGGGGTCCTCACTGGCGCTGATATTACCACCGCCAAAAGGGGTGGCAGCTCAGCTTGTACAGTGTTCTCAATCCCGACCCCAAGCTGGCGTCTTCTGCACTCTAACCCCCAGAGGCCTTCAGGAAAATGGCCTCAAGACCTCCTCCATGACAAGGCCGCTGCCGAGAGGCTCTTGAGCAGTTGCTACAGTCTCAGGTGAAATCTTGTCTGAACAAGGTTCTTGAAGGGCTGCTGCTGGTACATCATAAACAGCAATTGCCGTAAGGGGCAGAATTTTGCAGGATTTTGGGGGAGAAAGGCTCCTGCCTGGGAGAGAGCTCTGTAGCTCCCGTCCTGTCTGCCGTGATGGCAGGAACGTCCCACCAACCCCCCAGGTTGACATACATAACGTTTTTTCCCAATTTGCCAAAACATTATTAAATACTATATTTCCTGAGTGCTCCCACACAAACACTATAGATTTCCTGAAGAATGTCCAGCTACCCCAGGTTACCCAAGAGCAGTGTAAGGAGCTGGAAGCTCCCATAAACACTACTGAAAAAAAAGTCGTTATATGTTCTCTAGCTTTGGGCAAGACGTGTGGTAGGGATGGATAACCAACTGAGTTCTATTGCTGGTACTCTCACAGCAAAAATACGGCCTCACCGCTTGTTTCCACTACTCCCCTCTCTTAATCACCCTAATTAGAATGGCTTTGTTCCGAGGAGCAAATCGCTTAATATCAGGAGACTTTTTAGGCTCATGGAGCCCACTCCTGGATCCTACCCGTGTAGCCTGCATGCTGCTGGGCTGGGAAAAAGCATTTGACTCCCTTGATTGGGGCTATCTCTTTACACAAGGTTTGACTTTGACAGACATGTTGTGCGCATATTTAAGCTCCTTCACACTGCACCTGTGGCACTGGGAAGAACTGGGCGACATGTCCCATAGCGGTTCTCAGAGTCACCAAGCAGGGCTGCCTGCTACATCATCGCCTCTTTGCACTTGCAATGGAGTATACAGTAATCACGCTGTGTTGTGGCTGGGCTGACTGGGGCATTGCCATGGGGGAAAGGATATTCTCCGTCTCCCTTTACACTGATGACATGCTGCTGTACTTTAGGGATTCTGCTGTCTCAGATGAAATTGCACTCACGCCTAGTACCTTTGCCAAGGTGTCTGGCCTGAGGAGTACATAACAATAATCGTGTCTGGTTCCCCCTCCCACCCCCACTATGCCCGGATGCTCCAGAAATCAGTCGAACTGTTGGCAGAGGAACACTCCAGTAGCAAAACAGAACATTTTGGTAATTGGGTGTGAGGATTTATCACCATTACCAAGTTCTACAGGATGGTTGTATCGCCAAGGTGGTTATGACGCTCTACAGCCAAATCACATTATGGGGAACTCTGCCGCTTTCCTTGCTTGGTGTATTGCCCTAAAATAATTGTGTTTCTCTGTTATTACATTATTTTACAAATATCCATACAGGAGAATTTTTTTCCACGCCCTTGACACCTGCTCTCCCACCCTACTTACTATAGTTAACTTACTTCTGCTTTCAAAGAGGTTTGCGAATATCAGCCTAGACTACCCTGTAGATGCCAGCTGTCCAGCAACAAGGCCTCCCAAGGAAGAGAAACACTCTGCCATCTTCGTATCTAAAGTACTGGCACTATGCAGGCATATGACCGTAGATGACCCTTATCAAAATGGACATCTTCTGTCTTGGTACTAGTAGAGCAATTTAACGTTCACAGGAGTCAGTTTTAACATATAGCGCACCTACGCATGCATATCATACCATCTGTAACATTGTGTTGGAAAGCAACAAAGCCATAGTCATGCAATACATTCACAATATGTGTAGTGGTCAGCTTCGTATTAGCTGGACAATCGAGCCTATTGGTGGACACACACAAATCTCTCTAGCAGCTCTCTCAGACAAACAGATAGATGAATTGAACCGTGATGAACAACAGGAAGCAAAACTGGTTTATCTGGCTGCAGTTAAAAAAAAAGTTCGATTTAAACGTATCCGGTTTAGCAAACTCCATGGAGTCTAGCTCCCACCTCCCCTCCCCCAACTAATCATTGATTTTTTTTTCCCATTGGCAAATACCTGCCGCCCACGCTGTAATTCAGCTAATACTGATCTGTTACATATGCTGTGATCATGCTCACCCTTATCCCACTTCCGGTGTGAGGTTACCTCACTGCTTACATAGGTCACAGGGTGTACCGCCTTAAATAGTTAGTAGGCATGTACACTAGAGACACTTACACACATTAAGAAGAACAATCTCACAACCAGGTTACTTGACTTTGCTTTATTACTCACATAGCGTACTATCAAATGAAATTGGAAGGCTAATTAACACCCATGTGCGTCAGCTTGAAGTCAATCGCTGATAACATGGGGTGAGACAGAGAGCAAGGAGCTGAAAAGAAAAGAAGTTCAAGGGATTCATAAACAACACTTGTCTCAGGGCAGGGATGAGCTGTAAGCAGTTTTCAATCCAAAACTAAAGAAGATGCACTTACACCTTCGATGCAACCAGGGCAACATAGCTATGTTCCCCACTGTTTTTCTGCATATTATCCTCTTCGGATTCACACATGTATCAACCTACAAATCTTCCTTCTACAATCCAACCAATGTGACATCATAGCCTCAGCTTGGAAAAGTCTGCTCCTCATTCTCCTGTAGCTGTATACGGTCTTAACTGACTTATGATACCGTACCTCAATGTTTATTATATCAAAAAGTACTATTTATTTCTAAACGTATGCCTGCTTTTTGGCTTACCATTGTCCAATGCTAAATTCACTGTTTGGTATTTGTATTCTAATTATGCATGAAAGGTGCATTTCGTAACAACAGAGTATTTTGTGATTGATTCTAACTATCACAAAATTCAACACACTACGCTGTACTGAAGTAAACAATCAGATAACATTGAAATGTATTGAACTGAAAGAAAGCATTTGTACTACAACATGATATATATTGTTAGTAATAACAAAAACTCAATACAAAGAGGTTACAAATCGACATTAAGCAGTCATTAAGGCAAAGCATTTTCCACAAAAAGGTTAGAACGCTTTTACAAAGGGTTGTGACCCGTTTAATCATGATCAAGGGTCTTCAGGACACTTAATTTAGGAAGATCATAAACACAACAGGCAAGACTGGACTGGAGGGGTAGGGTATGAACTGATGTAATTGGAAAGCAGATACTGTTGCTGTGAGAAATTATCTATCAGGCATCAAAACCCTCACATTTCTTTGAGGCACTGCTGGTGATTTAGGTCAAAATAATAAATGAAATACAAGTCACTATGCAGGAGGAATTGATCGCAATGCAAACACTACTTTTCATTACAGATGCTGAAATGAGCATTTATGCATTGGTCCAAAACTACATTGCTGGTAGGTATGCTCTTTAGGGGCCAAAAACTACCACTAGTTATATCTTAACGGAGAAAAACTGCAAGACTGCTTTGATGGCTTCAAAAAGGAGCAGCAGTATATCTTCTTCTCTGGCTGTTGCAGGATATATGTTTCTGCAGGCACAAGATACAAAATGTATTCTATATATAAAGGAATATAAGATCCTGCTTACAATGTCCTTGAAGTCTTCGAAGAAATTGAGAAACTAAGCAAGAGGATTTCTGGCACTACAAAGCGAGGCTTAAGGATGCAAGGTTTATAAGCTTGCCTTACTTCCTTCTATTAAGGCTATTAGATCTGGATAGCAAATACGTTTGTAGCTTCTCTGACATCTGAAACAGAATGACCCAGCATTGATGTATCCAAATCTTCTTCAAAGGGATCTTCCTGGTATTGGAGTGCCTCTACCTGATAGCGATTCTCTGCATTAGTGTAATTTAAACTAAAAGTTGTTACAGCATTATGTTGCGTGTGTGTTTTCAAAATAGTTATTTTTAGGGAAAGCCAAATACCAGAGAAATGTTAAGAAACACCTCTTCGTTTTGCACCACAGTCATGATTTTTAAAAGATTCACCTGAAAGAGTTTGCCTCTTGCACACCTGGAAGATGAGCTATTGTGATGAAAATGAAAGATTAGGTTAGAAAGTTGATGAACATGTTGAATGTTGATGAACATGCCCTGCAAGTCAATAGACAGGCACTTTATATTGCTATCCGTATTACATTAAAAGTCCCCTTCATTAAAATTGAGCATTGTGCTGCAAGTGGAGGACAACACTCCACAACTGCTTATGATCAAGGATATTAAATGTATTACACTTACAAAACTCCTCCAAGTCATATTATGATGGTGCCACATGAATTGGCACTTTATATTGCTCAGATTATTCCATTAAAAGTGCCCTTCGTTTAAACTGAGTAGTGTGTTACAAGTGGAGGACAACACTCCACAACTTCTTATGATCAAGGATATTAAATCGATTACTCTTACAAACTCATCCAATTTATATTATTTTGGTGCCACGTGGATGGATTTCTATGTGGATTGCTTGGCTTTATCCAGATCTTAGGATGTGAATGCTCCTGCTGACCGAAAAATGAAGAAACTAAAGCTGTCAAGTATTACAAACTAATACTGGCCTGGGAGTAATAGAAAATAAATAACAGGACCTAAAAAGACAGCAATTATGAGGCTGTTATGGTTTTTAGGTGTCACCCTGCATTAGTAATGAAGTTATCATTTCAGTATTACCCTCTCTTAGTTGAGCTAAAAAGATCTGGCAAGTGAGTGAAATATTGTGGGGCTGATGAGCATGGCAATTTGCTATTGTATTGCTGTTGCTTCTATCTTTGGTAATTTTGGGCCATAGTGATGCAAAGAAACTAGTTTTAAGGCTGCAGTTGCTGACTTGCAAAGACAGAAGAACATTAATCTGTCTCTTGTGTCTGACTACATATACAGCTGCTTGCTTGTTGTTAACTGCAGTTCAAAGCATACAGATTTGTGAATCCTTTTTATACATGCTAGCAATCAGTTAGCCAACATGATTATCCACAAGAATTAAAAACTGAATCTTAGAAAACCACTGCAGCTTTTTGTTTTCAACAAAAGTAAACAATATAGTTTGTATGTGTAGGAGGCTGGCCTGGCTTGTAGTGGGTACCAAGGGGTACTTACACTCTGTACCAGGTCCAGTTATCCCTTATTAGTGTAGAAGAGGTGTTTCTAGCAGCTTAGTCTGATAGAAGGTAGCTATAGCAGAGCAGCTTATGCTGAACTAGGAAGCATGCAAAGCTCCTACTATACCACTGGTGTCATATGCACAATATCATAAGAAAACACAATACACAGATATACTAAAAAATAAAGGTACTTTATTTTTATGACAATATGCCAAAAGTATCTCAGTGAGTACCCTCAGTATGAGGATGCTAAATATACACAAGATATATGTACACAATACCAAAATTATGCAGTAATAGCAAAAGGAAGTAATGCAAGCAATGTAGAATTACAGTAGATTGCAATAGGAGCACATAGGTATAGGGGCAACACAAACCATATACTCCAAAAGTGGAATGTGAACCACGAATGGACCCCAAACCTATGTGAGCTTGTAGAGGGTCGCTGGGACTGTAAGAAAACAGTGAGGGTTAGAAAAAATAGCCCACCCCAAGACCCTGAAAAGTAGGTGTAAAGTGCACCTATATTCCCCAGAGAGCATAGAAGTCGTGATAGGGGAATTCTGCAAGGAAGACCAACACCAGCAATGCAACCAAAGTGGATTTCCGGACGAGAGTACCTGTGGAACAAGGGGACCAAGTCCAAGAGTCGCGACAAAGTCAAGAGTGGGCAGATGCCCAGGAAATGCCAGCTGAGGGTGCAAAGAAGCTGCCACCGGATGGTAGAAGCTGTGGATTCTGCAAGAACGAAGAGGGCTAGAAACTTCCCCTTTGGAGGATGGATGTCCCACGTCGTGAAGGAGCTTGCAGAGGTGTTCCCACGCAGAAAGACCGCAAACAAGCCTTGCTAGCTGCAAGGGTCGCAGTTAGGGTTTTTGGATGCTGCTGTGGCCCAGGAGGGACCAGGATGTCGCCACTTGGATGAGGAGACAGAGGGGGCGCCCAGCAAGTCAGGGAGCCCTCACAGGAGCAGGCAGCACCCGCAGAAGTGCTGGAACAGGCACTACGAAGAGGAGTGAACCGGAGCTCACCCGAAGACACAAAAGGGAGTCCCACGACGCCGGAGGACAACTCAGGAGGTTGTGCACTGCAGGTTAGAGTGTCGGGGACCCAGGCTTGGCTGGGCACAAAGGAAATCCTGGAAGAGTGCACAGGAGCCGGAGCAGCTGCAAATCACGAGGTACCCAGCAATGCAGTCTAGCGTGGGGAGGCAAGGACTTACCTCCACCAAACTTGGACTGAAGAGTCACTGGACTGTGGCAGTCAGTTGGACAGAGTTGCTGAGTTCCAGGGACCACGCTCGTCGTGCTGAGAGGGGTCCCAGAGGACCGGTGATGCAGTCTTTTGTTGCCTGCGGTTGCAGAGGGAGGATTCCGTCGTCCCACGGGAGATTTCTTCAGAGCTTCTGGTGCAAGAAGGAGGCAGGCTACCCCAGAGCATGCACCACCAGGAAACAGGCGAGAAAGCGGCAGGATCAGCGATACAAGGTTGCAGTAGTCGTCTTTGCTACTTCGTTGCGGTTTTGCAGGCGTCCTGAGCAGTCAGCAGTTGATCCTTTGGCAGAAGGTGAAGAGAGAGATGCAGAGGAACTCTGATGAGCACTTGCATTCGTTATCTAAAGAATTCCCCAAAGCAGAGACCCTAAATAGCCAGAAAAGGAGGTTTGGCTACCTAGGAAGGGGGATAGGATAGCAACACAGGTAAGAGCCTATCAGAAGGAGCCTCTGACGTCACCTGCTGGCACTGGCCACTCAGAGCAGTCCAGTGTGCCAGCAGCACCTCTGTTTCCAAGATGGCAGACGTCTGGAGCACACTGGAGGAGCTCTCGGCACCTCCCCTGGGAGGTGCAGGTCAGGGGAGTGGTCACTCCCCTTTCCTGTGTCCAGTTTTGCGCCAGAGCAGGGCTGGGGGATCCCTGAACCGGTGTAGACTGGCTTATGCAGAGATGGGCACCATCTGTGCCCATCAAAGCATTTCCAGAGGCTGGGGGAGGCTACTCCTCCCCAGCCCTGACACCTTTTTCCAAAGGGAGAGGGTGTAACACCCTCTCTCTGAGGAAGTCCTTTGTTCTGCCTTCCTGGGCCAAGCCTGGCTGGACCCCAGGAGGGCAGAAACCTGTCTGAGGGGTTGGCAGCAGCAGCAGCGTAACCCCGGGAAAGGCAGTTTGGCAGTACCCGGGTCTGTGCTAGAGACTCGGGGGATCATGGAATTGTCTCCCCAATGCCAGGATGGCATTGGGGTGACAATTCCATTTTCTTAGACATGTTACATAGCCATGTTCGGAGTTACCATTGTGACGCTGTACATAGGTAGTGACCTATGTACAGTGCACGCGTGAAATGGTGGCCCCGCACTCACAAAGTCTGGGGAATTTGCCCTGAACGATGTGGGGGCACCTTGGCTAGTGCCTGGGTGCCCACACACTAAGTAACTTAGCACCCAACCTTTACCAGGTAAAGGTTAGACATATAGGTGACTTATAAGTTACTTAAGTGCAGTGGTAAATGGCTGTGAAATAACGTGGACGTTATTTCACTCAGGCTGCAGTGGCAGTCCTGTTTAAGAATTGTCAGAGCTCCCTATGGGTGGCAAAAGAAATGCTGCAGCTCATAGGGATCTCCTGGAACCCCAATACCCTGGGTACCTCAGTACCATATACTAGGGAATTATAAGGGTGTTCCTGTATGCCAATGTGAATTGGTGAAATTGGTCACTAGCCTGTTAGTGACAATTTGGAAAGCAGAGAGAGCATAACCACTGAGGTTCTGGTTAGCAGAGCCTCAGTGAGACAGTCATCACACAGGGAACACATATGAGCACTGGGGCCCTGGCTGGCAGGGTCCCACTGACACATACACTAAAACAACATATATACAGTGAAATATGGGGGTAACATGCCAGGCAAGATGGTACTTTCCTACACAACCCCCCCCCACCCCCCCCAAACGAAGGACAATAAGACTAGCCATGGCCTGATGAGTCTTCATTGTCTAAGTGGAAATATCTGGAGAGTCCATCTGCACTGGAGTGGGTACTCCCAGGTCTATTTTCCACTGTATAGTCCATTCCCTGTAGAGATATGGACCACCTCAACAATTTAGGGTTTTCACCTTTCATTTGTTTTAGCCAAAGTAGAGGTTTGTGGTTTGTCTGAACAATGAAGTGAGTGCCAAACAGGTATGGGCTCAACTTCTTCAGTGCCTAGACCACAGCAAAGACCTCCCTCTCTATGGCAGACCAACGCTTTTCTCTAGGGGTCAACCTCCTGCTGATAAAAGCAACAGGTTGATCCTGGCCCTCAGAATTGGGTTGTGATAAGACTGCCCCTACCCCTAAATCAGATGCATCAGTTTGAACAATGAATTTCTTGGAGTAACGTGGGCTTTTTAGGACAGGTGCAGTGCACGTGGCCTGTTTCAGCTCCTCAAAAGCTTTCTGACAGCTAGTTGTCCACAATACCTTTTTAGGCATTTTCTTAGAAGTGGGGGTCATTAAGAGGGGCTGCTATGGAGCCATAGTTCTTTATGAACCTCCTGTAATACCCAGTGAGGCCTAAGAAGGCTCTCACCTGGGTCTGAGTTGTAGGGGGAACCCAATCTATGATAGTTTGGATTTTCCCCTTAAGTGGTGCAATCTGCTCTCCACCTACCAGGTGTCCCAGATAAACCACTTTCCCCTGCCCTATCTGGCACTTTGAAGCCTTGATAGTGAGGCCTGCCTTTTGCAGGGCCTCCAAAACTTTCCATAGGTGGACCAGGTGATCATCCCAGGTGGAGCTAAAGACAGCTATATCATCTAGATATGCTGCACTAAAAGCCTCCAACCCTTGCAGGACTGTATTCACCAACCTCTGAAAAGTGGCAGGTGCATTTTTCAAACCAAAGGGCATTACTGTGAATTGGTAGTGCCCTCCAATAGTCGAAAATGCAGTTTTTGCTTTAGCATCCTCTGATAACTTGATCTGCCAATACCGTGCAGTCAAATCAAAGGTGCTTAGATACTTGGCAGATGCCAGTGTATCTATGAGCTCATCTGCCCTGGGTATAGGGTAAGCATCAGTTTTAGTTACCTGGTTGAGACCTCTGTAATCTACACAAAACCTCATCTCTCTTTTCCCATCTTTTGAGTGGGGCTTTGGTACAAGCACCACAGGAGAGGCCCATGGGCTTTCAGAGTGTTCAACCAATCCCAGTTCAAGCATTTTCTGAACCTCTTGTTTTATGCAGTCTCTGACATGGTCAGGCTGCCTATAGATCTTACTTTTGACAGGCATGCTGTCTCCAGTATCTATAGTGTGCTCACACCAAGAAGTGGAGCCTGGCACAGTAGAAAAGAGTTCAGAAAACTGACCCAGGAGATGTATGCAGTGGTCTTTCTTCTCAGCAGTAAGACAGTCTGCTAAAACTACACCTTCCACTAGGGCATCTTGTTCTATGGAAGAGAAAAGATCAGGGAGAGGGTCACTCTTCTTCCTGTCCTTCATCTGTTGCCATGAGCAGGGTGAGATCAGCCCTGTCATAGTAGGGTTTTAGGCGATTGACATGGCGCACCCTAAGGGGACTCTTGGCAGTGCCCAAGTCAACCAAGTAGGTGACTTCTCCCTTCTTTTCAACAATGATGTGGGGTCCATTCCATTTGTCTTGGAGTGCTCTTGGGGCCACAGGCTCCAAGACCTACACCTTCTGTCCTGGTTGGTACTGAATCAGAACAGCCTTCTGGTCATGCCATTGCTTTTGGAGCTCTTGGCTGGCCTGAAGGTTTTTACTGGCCTTTTTCATGTACTCAGCCATTCTGGATCTTAGGCCGAGTACATAGTCTACTATGTCTTGCTTAGGAGCTTTTAAACGTTGTTCCCCAACCCTCCTATACAAGTGTTAGAGGACCTCTTACAGAGTGTCCAAATAGGAGTTCAAAGGGGCTGAAGCCACTCCTTTCTGGGGTACCTCCCTGTAAGCAAAAAGGAGGCAAGGTAACAGGACATCCCATATCCTCCTGAGTTTTTCAGGGAGTCCCATTATCATTCCTTTGAGAGTTTTATTAAAACTCTCTACCAGTCCATTTGTTTGTGGATGATAAGGAGTGGTGAATTTGTATGTTACACCACATTCCTTCCACATGACCTTCAAGTATGCAGACATAAAGTTGCTACCCCGGTCTGATACAACCTCTTTTGGGAAACCCACCCTGGAAAAGATTCCCAGGAGGGCCTTTGCCACTGCAGGAGCTGTAGTGGTCCTTAGAGGAATTGCTTCAGGATATCTTGTGGCATGGTCTACTACCACCAAGATAAGCCTATTGCCTGAAGCAGTAGGAGCGTCAAGGGGGCCAACTATGTCAACCCCTACCCTTTCAAAGGGAACCCCAACCACAGGCAGTGGAATAAGGGGAGCCTTTGGGGTGCCACCAGTTTTGCCACTGGCTTGACAGGTGACACAGGACTTACAAATATCTTTTGTGTCCTCTGACATTCTAGGCCAATGAAACAGGGGGACAAGCCTTTCCCATGTTTTAATTTGCCCTAAATGTCCAGCCAAGGGAATGTCGTGGGCTAGAGTTAGGAGGAACTCTCTGTATTGCAGGGGAATGACCAGTCTCCTGGCTGCTCCAGGTTTAGGGTCCCTTGCCTCTGTATACAAGAGGTTGTCCTCCCAGTAAACTCTATGTGAGTCACTGACATCCCCATTTTGCTGTTTGACAGCTTGCTGTCTTAGACCCTCTAATGTGGGACAGGTTTGCTGTGCCACACTCCGCTCCTCCCTGGCAGACCCCCTCCACCCAAAAGCTCAGCAGTGTCTGCTTCCAGCTCCTCTGGTGAAGGTTCTGCACAGGGGGGACATTCTTCTTCCTCAGAAGTTGAATCATCTGTAGAGGGAGGGATAGTGGGTAGGGATTTACCCTTACTAACCCTAGCTTTAGGGAGCACTTGGTCCATTGTTCCAGGATCCATGTCACCCTGTCCTTTTTGCTTTTTGGCCTGAGCCCTGGTTAAATCAAAAACATGCCCAGGAATGCCCAGCATTGCTGCATGAGCCTCCAACTCCACTTCTGCCCAAGCTGATGTCTCTAAATTGTTCCCTAGTAGACAGTCTACAGGTAAATCTGAGGCAACCACAACTTTCTTTTGACCAGTAACACCCCCCCCCCCCCCAGTTGAGATTCACAACAGCCATGGGGTGGCTAAGAGTGTTGTTATGAGTGTCTGTCACTTGGTACTGGTGACCAAGTAGGTGTTGTTCAGGCTGTCCTAGTTTCTCTATTACCATGGTAACACTGGCACCTGTGTCCCTGTAGGCCTGAACCTCAACACCATTTATTAGGGGAAGTTGCTTGTACTTATCCATATTAAGGGGACAAGCAACCAAGGTGGCCAAATCAATGGCACCTTCAGAGACTAACACAGCCTCTGTGGTCTCCCTAACAAGACCAACCCCAACTAAATTACCAAAGGTGAGCCCAGCAACTCCCTTAGATTGGCTATTAGTAGGTTTGCTCCCACCACCACTGCTATTACTAGGGGCACTAGGTGTAGCAGTAGGGGTTGTGGTAGTGGGAGGCTTGGTGCTTTTCTTTGGACAACTGGCATCAGTTGTCCAATGGCCTTTTATTTTACATAAATAGCACCATGGTTTCTTTACTTGATTAGAAGAGGATTTGGACCCACCACCCCACCAGAGTGTTTTTGTGGGCCTGATGAAGACTCATTTTTAGATTTGTCCCCACCCTTGTCTGAAGACTTACCATCCTTCTTCTTGCCATCCTTGTCACCCCTTGTATGAACTTTTCTGTTCACTCTTGTTCTGACCCATTTGTCTGACTTCTTTCCCAATTCTTGGGGAGAGGTCAGATCTGAGTCCACTAGATATTGGTGTAACAAATCAGACACACAGTTATTCAGAATATGCTCTCTTAGGATCAGATTATACAGGCTTTCATAGTCAGAAACTTTACTGCCATGTAACCACCCCTCCAAGGCCTTCACTGAATAGTCAACAAAGTCTACCCAGTCTTGTGAGGACTCTTTTTTGGTTTCTCTGAACTTAATCCTGTATTGTTCAGTGGTTAAGCCAAATCCATCCAAGAGTGCATTCTTCAAAACTGTAAAATTATTGACATCACTTTCCTTCACACTAAGGAGCCTATCCCTACCCTTTCCACTGAAAGATAGCCATAGGAGAGCAGCCCACTGCCTTTGAGGGACCCCCTGTACAACACAGGCCCTCTCAAGTGCAGCAAACCACTTGTTAATGTCATCCCCCTCCTTGTAAGGGGGAACTATCTTATGTAGATTCCTAGAATCATGCTCTTCCACAGGATTACTATCTGGAATACTGCTGCTGCCACCATGGGGTCCTAACCCCAACCTCTGTCTTTCTTTTTCTAAGTCTAAAGATTCCCTGTCTAGAGCCAGCTGTTGCTGTTTAAGCTTCAGCCTGGACTCTTCCACTCTCAATCTATTGAGTTCCCTTTCTAACACTCTGTCATCAGGGTGGGTGGGTTGGGCATGCTTTGACACAGAAGAATGATGTGAATGAACAGAGGGAGAATTGTCCCTAACAGTTGGCACTCTAACCACCTGGCCTGCAGGAATAACATCCCTACTGTGACGAGAGCTCACATTAGTACCAGCTATGTTAGGTGGTCTGCTGAGGGGCAGGTTGGGAAGATCACCTTCTAACACTCTTACTAGGGGAGCCCCTGAGTCAGAGTGTGAACCATCTCCTAACTTCTCAATGGATTTGCCAGCTAAGGCCTTATCATTCTCAATAAGCATGTTAGATAACAATTCTCTAGAGGGATTCTTCCCTACCCCTAAACCTCTATCAATGCAGACTCCTCAAACCCTTCCAGTTAAGGTGGTCATAAGCTGAGCTGACCAGATCAAGAGAAGGACCTACATTAGACATGATAGAAAAAGGTTTAGGGACAGATAAAAGAAAGAAAAAAGTTTCAGGACTTTTTAAGGAAACAGAAAAAAAACTTTTTCAACTTTTTAGAAACTTTTAGAAAGTTTAGAGGTACTTTTCAGCACTTGGGTGTACATACACTGAACTTGTTTTGTATATTATTCTCTTATGAAAAGTACAAAAATGACAAAGTGGTAAGTAGTTACAAGTACTTATCCCACCGCTGCACAACCAATGTAGGAGGCTGGCCTGACTTGTAGTGGGTACCAAGGGGTACTTACACTCTGTACCAGGTCCAGTTATCCCTTATTAGTGTAGAAGAGGTGTTTCTAGCAGCTTAGGCTGATAGAAGGTAGCTATAGCAGAGCAGCGTAGGCTGAACTAGGAGACATGCAAATCTCCTACTATACCACTGGTGTCATATGCACAATATCATAAGAAAACATAATACACAGATATACTAAAATAAAGGTACTTTATTTTTATAACAATATGCCAAAAGTATCTCAGTGAGTACCCTCAGTATGAGGATGCCAAATATACACAAGATATATGTACACAATACCAAAATTATGCAGTAATAGCAAAAGGAAGTAATGCAAGCAATGTAGAATTACAGTAGATTGCAATAGGAGCACATAGGTATAGGGGCAACACAAACCATATACTCCAAAAGTGGAATGCGAACCACGAATGGACCCCAAACCTATGTGAGCTTGTAGAGGGTCGCTGGGACTGTAAGAAAACAGTGAGGGGTAGAAAAATAGCCCACCCCAAGACCCTGAAAAGTAGGTGTAAAGTGCACCTATATTCCCCAGAGAGCACAGAAGTCGTGATAGGGGAATTCTGCAAGGAAGACCAACACCAGCAATGCAACCAAAGTGGATTTCCGGACGAGAGTACCTGGGGAACAAGGGGACCAAGTCCAAGAATCGCGACAAAGTCGAGAGTGGGCAGATGCCCAGGAAATGCCAGCTGAGGCTGCAAAGAAGCTGCCACCGGATCGTAGAAGCTGTGGATTCTGCAAGAACGAAGAGGGTTAGAAACTTCCCCTTTGGAGGATGGATGTCCCACGTTGTGAAGAAGCTTGCAGAGGTGTTCCCACGCAGAAAGACCGCAAACAAGCCTTGCTAGCTGCAAGGGTCACGGTTAGGGTTTTTGGATGCTGCTGTGGCCCAGGAGGGACCAGGATGTCGCCACTTGGATGAGGAGACAGAGGGGGCGCCCAGCAAGTCAGGGAGCCCGCACAGGAGCAGGCAGCACCCGCCGAAGTGCCGGAACAGGTACTACGAAGAGGAGTGAACCGGAGCTCACCCAAAGGCACAAAAGGGAGTCCCACGACGCCGGAGGACAACTCAGGAGGTTGTGCACTGCAGGTTAGAGTGTCGGGGACCCAGGCTTGGCTGTGCACGAAGGAAATCCTGGAAGAGTGCACAGGAGCCGGAGCAGCTGCAAGTCACGCGGTACCCAGCAATGCAGTCTAGCGTGGGGAGGCAAGGACTTACCTCCACCAAACTTGGACTGAAGAGTCACTGGACTGTGGCAGTCACTTGGACAGAGTTGCTGAGTTCCAGGGACCACGCTCGTCGTGCTGAGAGGGGACCCAGAGGACCGGTGATGCAGTCTTTTGTTGCCTGCGGTTGCAGAGGGAGGATTCCGTCGTCCCACGGGAGATTTCTTCAGAGCTTCTGGTGCAAGAAGGAGGCAGGCTACCCCGAGAGCATGCACCACCAGGAACAGGTGAGAAAGCGGCAGGATCTGCGATACAAGGTTGCAGTAGTCGTCTTTGTTACTTTGTTGCTGTTTTGCAGGCGTCCTGAGCAGTCAGCGGTCGATCCTTTGGCAGAAGGTGAAGAGAGAGATGCAGAGGAACTCTGATGAGCACTTGCATTCGTTATCTAAAGAATTCCCCAAAGCAGAGACCCTAAATAGCCAGAAAAGGAGTTTTGGCTACCTAGGAAGGAGGATAGGCTAGCAACACAGGTAAGAGCCTATCAGAAGGAGTCTCTGACATCACCTGCTGGCACTAGCCACTCAGAGCAGTCCAGTGTGCCAGCAGCACCTCTGTTTCCAAGATGGCAGAGGTCTGGAGCACACTGGAGGAGCTCTGGGCACCTCCCCTGGGAGGTGCAGGTCAGGGGAGTGGTCACTCCCCTTTCCTTTGTCCAGTTTTGCGCCAGAGCAGGGCTGGGGGATCCCTGAACCAGTGTAGACTGGCTTATGCAGAGATGGGCACCATCTATGCCCATCAAAGCCTTTCCAGAGGC
The DNA here is from genome assembly GCF_031143425.1 of Pleurodeles waltl. Taxonomy (NCBI): domain Eukaryota; kingdom Metazoa; phylum Chordata; class Amphibia; order Caudata; family Salamandridae; genus Pleurodeles; species Pleurodeles waltl. The sequence continues at coordinate 603,273,549 of NC_090446.1, forward strand.
TGGGGGAAACTACTCCTCCCCAGCCCTGACACCTTTTTCCAAAGGGAGAGGGTGTAACACCATCTCTCTGAGGAAGTCCTTTGTTCTGTCTTCCTGGGCCAAGCCTGGCTGGACCCCAATGCCAGGAATGACAATTCCATGATCTTAGACATGTTACATGGCCATGTTCGGAGTTACCATTGTGACGCTGTACATAGGTAGTGACCTATGTACAGTGCACGCGTGTAATGGTGTCCCCGCACTCACAAAGTCTGGGGAATTTGCCCTGAACGATGTGGGGGCACCTTGGCTAGTGCCTGGGTGCCCACACACTAAGTAACTTAGCACCCAACCTTTACCAGGTAAAGGTTAGACATATAGGTGACTTATAAGTTACTTAAGTGCAGTGGTAAATGGCTGTGAAATAACGTGAACGTTATTTCAGTCAGGCTGCAGTGGCAGTCCTGTGTAAGAATTGTCAGAGCTCCCTATGGGTGACAAAAGAAATGCTGCAGCTCATAGGGATCTCCTGGAACCCCAATACCCTGGGTACCTCAGTACCATATACTAGGGAATTATAAGGGTGTTCCAGTATGCCAATGTGAATTGGTAAAATTGGTCACTAGCCTGTTAGTGACAATTTGGAAAGCAGAGAGAGCATAACCACTGAGGTTCTGGTTAGCAGAGCCTCAGTGAGACAGTTAGTCATCACACAGTGAACACATACAGGGCACACTTATGAGCACTGGGGCCCTGGCTGGCAGGGTCCCAGTGACACATACACTAAAACAACATATATACAGTGAAATATGGGGGTAACATGCCAGGCAAGATGGTACTTTCCTACAGTATGTGAATGATGGAACTAAGATCACAGGTGTTCTACACTGTGTCTTTAGAGGGAATGATGATGCTGATCTCCATCTCCAGATCTTGCAGTAAGACGCCTCGAGTTTGAAAGTCTTGCGCTTTTAGAGAACACTAGCCTTAATTAGCCAATGATGATATTGATAGTTATTATCTTTCATTCCAAGATGAACTACCACCATTAATGCCATGTCACTTTGTCATGCTTCTTGCGGAAGCAGATGGCGAATACTTGAGGCCAAATGCTACATATTATATTGGTGGAGGCCCTTCCCTAAAACAAACAGGTTTTTCACAGAACTGGGATGAGAAAATATGCATTCTGAAGATCCTGAAATTATAATTTAGCACATTCAAAAATGTTTGCATGCCAAGCATCAGAAAATATTCTCTTTTCAGCCACTAGTTTGCAGTTTTTAAGTCCAGATGGCTCTGTACTCATTTTCTGAGTGAATAAATCCCATTTTTCTTATGCAGCAATTGCATGGCTTCTTCACTTCATACAGATGCAGCCAATAGTATATAATGGATAAATACAGTAAAACTGAAAGCAAAGTTGATTTTAACTTTGAAGCACTGACGTGTTGCACAATATTGGCTCCTATCTTTTGTATTCTTACACCACTATGGCAGGAGAAGAATAGCAATTCCTTATACTTCACTGCTTCAATGGACGCATGAGTGGGTGTAGGAATGGGTGAGGAGGGGAGGAGCCTTAATGGACTGTATTGGCAGGAAGATTCTCTGCTGCAGCCACAATCGATTGTATCTTTGCCTTTGGGCAGCCATCTAATTTTGGTTGACTCCTGCTACAGATTTGGTTGGTGGTGCTAAAAGATATTAATCCTCTAATCATAAAATTGTTGATGTAAACATCACATTTTCCCTCGGAAGCATCTCAACGTACAAAGAAGGCGCAATCAGGGAGTTTATGACAAATGAACATTAGCTTCTCATTTGCGTCTGGTGGTCTCAGGTCAGTAGTCTCAGCTAAGAAGACCTTCTTGTATTTCTGTAAAAGTAGACTAAAATGACAAATGATAGAATGTATACATGCACATCTAGCCCAAGTGTGTCCTGGTGCAATAAGCCAGGGATCTGCAGACTTGGGAAACCACATCACAGAGTAAAAATCCAAGTTCCGAAAAGTTTACATAATGGAGATTCGTCTCTGATGTCGTGCAGTTTTGAATGAGAGGCAATTCCAATCTTGCGCTGCCAAGAAAGAAAAGATGTGCCATTTTCATAATCCACTTGATTTTAGGAATCACTACAAGTAAACCATCCGATGAACGTAGAGCCCTTAACATAGGGTAATGGGAAAACCGATCTATGTGATTTTGATGGACAGAGCTATAAATGGCCGAATGTGCAAACACTAAAGCCTTAAATAAAATCGTTTCCTTGACTGACAACCAATGTGACGCAACGAGATGATGAGAGATCTGTTCATCTATATGTAGATGGGTATTGAGAGACGCTGGTAGGCCTGAGTAAATAACATTTGCGTAGTTCAGTCTTGAGGTAATCAGAGCATGGGCCACTGTTTTTCTAGAATGAAGTGTAAGGAGGAAAAAAAAAAATCATTAAGGACTTTAGCATCTCAAAACAGGATCCCACCACAGCAGATATCTGTGGTGGAAATGAAAGGTGATATTGACCTGAACTCCAAAATTCCTAGCAGCAGTTATCCCACCTCAAGGACAGGGAACCACCAAATAGCAAGATCTTGGTCTTATTGAAGTCGCATCATAGGCTACTGGCTTACATCTAGTCAAGGACTGACTTAAGGCAATGTTTAAATAACTCCAGAGCGTCAGAAGACAAATTTTCTTTTTTATAAAAACTTTTTATTGGATTTTCAACAGATGCATACCAAATCCAGAGAAAGTATACCGAACTGCACTTTAAAGCAGCACCAGTGTCGATGAAAAAGAACAACATTCTCCCCAACTGAGAAGACTCATTTTAAAACTAAAGAAATAGAGATTTATAATGATCGCTCAGACGCAGTTCTGGGAAATAAGCCACAAAATGTTATCCTAAACTGTTTAAACATCATGCTCCCGTTTCCTCTGATGGCTGACAAAGGAGCAGAAGGGTAGCTCTTTGTTACTGCTGGGGTGTGGCTGCAGGTCTATTCTCAAAACAATTGTTGGCTTTCAACTCCATGGTTGGTAAAGAGTTTTAACATTACCATTAAAAGAAGTAAGGAAAAAAACATTACCAGTTTAATGAGACTTATAACGGAAACAATGGGAGGTATAGATGGTGTACAACTTGGAGGGGTCTGTAAGAATTCAGGAACCTTGCTTGAAACTTGGAGAATCAAACACAATCAGCTTTGGCACTCTGGCTTACAGCTTATGAAAGGTTGTAAGGTCTTCAAACAAAACGCTTGAAGGAGTTGCAGTGGACATCAAATAGGTCTATTGTGGCTGTTCTTCCTTTCATGAGTTAGGGTGTGCTTCACAGTGTAAAATCGCATTATTTCATGAGACTGACAAATATGTTCCCGGATCCCCTTGGCATAGAACAGCTCCTTCAGTGAAACTTCTTAGGTTTTTCATCTCAAGGAGTAAACCACTTCTACATTCAGGGAGCATTTCCAAAGCACTTAATTCTTTCTTGAGGAGTTGAGCCTTGGATTTTCATGTCTTTGACTAAGAATCAAGGCTCCTCAACAAAATGCTTAGTATAAAAAAGGTACAATATCTACAGAATAAACTGACGATCCAAGGAAAAAGGAATAACATCAAAGGCGCTCTTGACTTCATGCCCCTAGTGGGTGAATAAACAGTCATAAAAAAGGATCTTTGGAGTGGAGATGGTATTCGCCGACAGTTTATATGGTACTGCCAACACCTTCTGTGACATCTGTGGAGACTATTGGAAATAGTGATGTCTACTCATTCAGGTCCATGTTTCTGAATCTCTTCCTTAGGGATGTCCAAAGAAGCAGTGTGCTTCAGAAGTGAAGTACATACCATTCCTATACAATTCTGAAGGATGTGATCATGATTTAGGCTGCAACCTAATGCATCTTCTATACCAGTCCAATGCCTTCACAGCCCTCCTACTTTTTTTGGATTTCTTCAGGCTGTAGGGACAGTCCTTAGTACTGTCCATGTCTCTTTCAGACTCAGAAAATTGGTCTCTTATGGTTATTTACTCCCTCACAAGGTATGTCCTTCACAAATAGGTTTAAAATCAAGAAAGGAATAGTAAAATTTGGATTGTAAGCAACCTTAGGCTCTCAAAGATTATGAATCGAAACAGAAAAAATCCAACAAAGGTCAGCCAGAAAAAGTAAGCAAGGACAGAGCCCATGAGATTCTCCTCACAGAAGTAGAAAAACATTTCACTACCACAGCTGAGCACTATAAGGAAAGGAGATGCTGTCCCCCTCAAAGAGCACTGTTACTTTTCAGCTCTTTTAAAGGCCCACATATCCCAGTTGCATTACCTTACACTTGTTCTCAGTCCTATTCTTTGAGACTGGTGTAATTTCAATCTCAATTAGTCTTGCTGAAACACAGAAAAAGTAATTAAATTCTATTAATGTCTGAAAAGGTATTTTTACTCTTTGGAGGAGAAGATAGATTAAGTAAGTCATCAAAAATCGAGCACAAGAGTAGAGTTATTCAGATTTTAGGATTAACATTGAAAATTCTTTGAATCATAACACTGATTACTGTTTATCACTAAATCTCATGATGGTCTAATTTATGTCACCCAGTCCAGGAAACTATGAATTCTTCTGAGACGGGATCTCCTAAATCACATCTACATGTAGGATTGGCAGCAATGCTTCAATTAGACATGCAGTGCACATTTTCAGGATCGGAAAGCACAAAAAAAATGGTTTTCAAATTGGAATCAATTTTAACCAAAAGGCAAAACCTACAAAATGACATGTTTCTGGTTAATCTTAACTAAATGTTAAAACAAAATTAGACATACAGCATGGGATTTGGAGGACAACAACCTTCTAGCAATATGTTTTTTTTCATGAATTGAACCAAAGACCTGAACCGACTTTGCTTACATTGTACAACAGAGAGAAAATGTTCCGGCCATTTCAAGGATTACTATCAACACTGGCCAGCAGGGAGGCAATGAGGCCATACATGTTTGCAGGACAAACAGAGAAAGAATACTACAATTTGCAGCTCAAGACCCACCACTTTTGCCAGAAAATCAAAGTCAAAGTCAGAGAGCATTTTTTCTCCCATGATACACATGCTGGAACGCAGAAGGAATATAAATTCAAATGGGGAGGGCACAGCACACTCCAGCTAGCAAAAAACAACACTGGCTTGGCCAATAGCTCTTGCTATTAGCCATGCAGCATATTACACTGGTTGCTGTGGTGTCAGGGATTGAAGAGCTATACACTTACTACACCCTTGGTTTTGCAGTCTGATTTAGAAATATGTGCTGTCCTCGGGAAAACAGAATTAAATCTTGGTTACTGCCATGGAGAATAGTGGCTTGTGTATTTTAGTGCTACAAGTTCAGAGCCTATGTGAGTATGCAAGTTATTATATAAAACTTGCATTACACACAGTATAAGATAGACAAGATGCACAAAAAGGCTTAAGATAAAAGGGTGCTTCTAAAATGTAGGTTTTAGTAATACCAAGACTATATATAATGCAATGGTATTTACTTTAGTCACTTCAACACCTAGTCAGTGATAGTAAGCGCTATAAAAATACAATTTCAATTGAAACAAGCACTTCATAGAAAAAATGTGTAATGTGTTGAATTCTTGAAGAACATGTAAACAGACATGGCATACATAAGTGACATAAGTAACTACACTATTGTTTAAATATGGATCAATCCAGACATCCGGTGTTGTAGAATGGCAAGCAACAAGTAACTGTGTAAAGCTAGAGCTATCTGCGAACCCACCATATCTAACTCGTCTGTCCTATCTGGTAGATAATGACTGTGTACCAACAGTGCGCCAGGCTGCTTAAAAAATGTACACAAAAGTAATTTAAATGGAACTTCTTTGCAAAACCAATTAGCAAAAAAATCAGCCCCGGAGGTGGTAATACTGTGCCTATGTCAGCCATTAATTAAATGTAGCGCAAGTATGCTGCAACAGAATTATGAAAAGAGTTGTTTACCTTTCGTGATTAGTATGTACATCTTAAAGAGATCACGTATGCTGGAAAGAAAAGTACGCCTCCCCCAATCGAAAAGGAAAGAAAACAGACAAACTATCTACCATGCACGGCTACGTATAGTAAATAATTACATGAGTAAATAACAGTGGACACACTGTGGTCATAAAAGGCCAAAAACAATTCAAAGATAAACAAAAAGTAATGAACCTTCGAAATGTAAACCACACTGCCAATTCATCTTTCTAGCAGCTTTACAGGGAAAGAATGACACGTGTCCAAGCTGGCCAAGCACCACAGTGTAACACGAGAAGGAAATAAATATAAAAAAGTATTCTCCAAACCAAAAGATAAACAACCAAAGAATATGGATACAGTGTTTGGCCGGTTCTCCCTGAAAGGAAACAAAAAATTACAAGCATTGGCAAAGCAAATAGGTCTCGTCTATACAAGAGCTATTGGCTTTGGCAATGTGTTCTTTCATGTTGTACACCAGTGTGGACGCTGTCGAGCATGGATAAAGGTTAGTGACATGGAATGTCAGAAAGGAGTGGGGGAGTAGAGAGTACTAGGGTGGATTTATTTATTTTTTGTGTCGTAGAGTGGCGTAGGGGGAGTAGTGTTCTTTGAGTAGAGGGGGTAGAATTCAGTGGCAGAGAGTGACAGAGAGGAGTGGGGTGGAATAGGATGGAGTGGGTTGGAGTAAACTGAGGTAGTGTGGTGGACTAAAGTGTTGTGGATTGGCGTAGTGGAGAGGATTGGGTTGATTCGAGTGGGGTGGACCGAGATGGATTTTGAGTGGGGTGCATGGTTTGGTTGGAGTGTTAGAGATGGGGTTCTGGGGATTGGGCTAAAGTGGGATGAAATGGATTAGAGCGGGTGAATTACAATGGACTGGAGTGGGGTGGATAGAACTGGAGTGGGATGGAGTTGATTGGTTTCACAAGATTGGAGGGGGTGGATTGGACTGCCACGGGGTGGACTGGATTGGTATGGAGTGGGGTGGATTGGATTGCATTGTGGCCGATTTAAATTGGGTAGATTGGATTGAGTGGGGGGATTAGACTGGAGTGGGGTGGGTGGACTTGATTGGGATAGAGTGGGGGTAGACTGGAGTAGAGTGGGGGTAGACTGGAATGGGGTAGAGTGGAGTAGCGTGAGGTGGATTGAAGTGGAGTGGGGATGGGGTTGAGTAGGGTGGATTGGGGTTGAGTATAATGGGTTGGACTGGATTGCAATGGGGTGGGGTGGACTGAAGTGGGGGTGTTAGATTGAATTGGGGTGGACTGGAGCGGGGTGGGTGGATAGATTGTAGTGGGATGGACTGAGCTGGGGAGGATTGGATAGGAGTGTCATAGATTGTAGTCGATGGAGTGGAGTGGATTGGATGGGGGTGGGGTGGATTATAGTGGAGAGGCTAGATGGACTGGACTGGAGTGCTGTGGACTGAACTGGTGTGGGGTAGATTGGGGTAGAGTGGGGAGAAGTGGAGTGTACTGAAATGGGGTGGATTGGACTGGGGTGGAGTGGGGTGAACTGATTGCGGTGGATTGGAGTAGACTGGATAGGGGTGGACTAAAGTAGGGCGGGGTGGATTGGATTGTTGTGGTTTGGAATGGAATGGGTTGGATTAGAGTAGTGTGGGCTGGCTTAGAGTGGGGTGGGGTGAATTGGATTAGTGTGGAGTAGATTCGATGGTGTGGAGTGTATTAATTGAAGGGGTGGACTGGAATAGAGTGGGTTAGATTAAGGTGGTCTGGAGAAGGGTGGATTGGACTGGAGTAGGGTGGAATAATGTGGAGTGGATTAAAGTGGGTTGTACTGAAGTGGGATAGATTGGGTGGTATTGTGGATTGGACTGGAGTGAGGCGGATTGGGTAGCAGTGTACTTTACTGGAGCGGGTGCATTGGCTGGATTGGAGAGGGGTGGACTGTATTGGAGTAGGGTATATTGGATCGAAATGGGGTGGCCTGAACTGGATTGGGCTGGAGTTAACTGGAATGAGGTGGATTGGAGTGGGGTGTATTAGATTGGAAAGGGGTACATTGGACTAGGCTGGACTGGTGTGGAGTGTATTGATGTGGGAGCGGACTAGAATGAAGTGGGGTGGACAGTGGTGGATTGGAGTGAACTGCGATACAGTGGAGTGGATTGGACTGGAGTGAGGCAAACTATTTTGGATTGAAGTGGGTTGTTTGGGATTGCAGTGGCGCAGACTGGAGTGGGGCAGGTTGTTTTGGATTAAAAAGGGGCACAATGGAGTTGGGCAAACTGAAGGATTGGAGTGGGCTGGTTTGGAGTGGTACCGGTTGTTTTGGAATGGAGTGGGACAGCCTAGAGTGGGCAGATTATTTTGGAATAGCGTGGGTTCATTTGGAGTGGGGCAGATTGTATTAGGGAAAATTTGGACTGGAGTGGGGTGGAATGGAGAGGAGTGAATTAGAATGAAGTGGGGTGAGGTGAATTGGATTGAAGTGAGTTGTACTATTTTGGATTGGATTGGGGCAGATTGGAGCGGGACAAATTAAAGTGGGACAGAGTGTTTTGGATTGGAGTGCTGCAGATTGTTCTGGATTAAAGTGGGGCCATCTGGAGTGAGGGGGATTGCAGTGGGGCAGATTGTGTTGAATTGGAATGGGGCAGACTGTTTTGGATTGCAGTGCAGCATACTGCAGTAGGGCAGATTGCAATGGATTGGGCAGGTTGGTGTGGGGCAGATTGCTTTGGATTGGAGAGGGACATATTGTTTTGTATTGGAGTGGGACGAACTGCAGTGGGGCAGATTAGATTGGGGTGGGTTGGGAGGACTGGAGTGGGGGTAGGTTGGAGTGGATTGTGGTGGGTGCAGTGGATTGGAGTGGGGCGGGTTGGAGTGTACTGCACAGTTATGTGTTGAAGCATTATTTCAGGATTTACAGAAAATAAAGACACAATGTTGTTTTGCAATATTTAGGACAAGATAATAGTCATCTTTTGAGAACAGTTCCCACAGGCAAAAACAAAAGAAAACATGAGTGCAAAGTGCGAAAATATGACTTGGCAAAATAAAAGAATGTTAGTTATAAAACTAAAACTGAACAATTGTGTTTGCCCTGCAGGGCACATTTTTGCCAGTCACAAGCCTTCTATTTGCAGGGCACTAGAAGTAAAAAAAAAAAAAAAATAGAACCTCAATCACATCAGGAGCAGCAGACGGGCACTGATTAAGTTGAATCAATCAGTACTTAATCCCTACACAACAGAGAGGAACGGAAATGATGCCAGGCCTGCAGTGATGAATTACGAGGCTGTAAAGAAGAGTGCCAAGCAAGACAACAAATGGTAAGCGACAGACGGGCTTCCAAGCCCTTTATTGTACATAACAGTCTCACGAGCGAGGCGCATGCACTCTCTGTCTCAAACCTAAAAAGGAGGGACAAAGAGCAAGGACTGACCATTAGCAAGCAAGGATTTTTGAAGGGCAATGACAAACAAATAAAAAGCAATGGGCGGATTTAAAGCCCACAAAGTATATACAACAGGTCTCAACGCTGCTTTGACAAGAACACTATTCATAACACAAAGGGTTCGTAATCCTTCTATCCCTAATACATAAGGCATATGATAGAAGGTGCAGCCCTGTCTAGTTCTCTAATTGAGACTAAGAGAGGGTCAATTTAACCCTCAATTCTATTCTGGGGAGGTACAAAGACAAATCTTTTTTTTTTATTTTTTTACTTGGCATTGAAATCAGAAAGGTCCACGGTACCTTATACAAGATTGCTTTCTAAAGCCACTGCTATAGCTGCACTGCAAGATAAATATATCGAACCCTTTTCTTTGAAATTATAAAATATTCTTGTTTAATCATGCGAGGATCTATCCCTCAAACAGCAACGGTGGAAAATAATTAACAGTACAGTTTTTAGCATGGTTGTTGGAATATTCACACAGACAAAATAGTTTCTGTTTAACACTAAATATGTCAATAATACTGAATAAAGAGGGGGTCCTTGTTCTCACTTTGTATAAATACCATAGTAGCCTCCATTGTAGAGTGTGTTTTTCCCCTATATCGAAGAAGTGTTAATAAAAAATAAAGGACATTCAATGAAGTGATTAATCTCTGTATACAAGCCATGCAAAGGAAACCAAAAATCCATCCAGCTTTTGGAATTTATGTAATGTCACTCAGACTGTAAATAAGATGCCTATCTTCCTCTCTGATCCCTTTTAGGTCTCATGATCCTAGATATTTCTCACAACACTAGGAAGCAACAGATAAATTAGCAGCATACAGAGATGCAAAATAATCTGTATATTCTAATGCAAAATTTTAATGTCTGCCTGCATGTAGGAAAGTACCATCTTGCCTTGTATGTTACCCCCATTTTTCACTGTATATATGCTATTTTAGTTATATGCGTCACTGGTACCCTGCCAGCCAGGGCCCCAGTGCTCATAAGTGTGCCTGAATGTGTTACCTGTGTTATGAATAACTGTCTCACTGAGGCTCTGCTAATCAGAACCTCAGTGGTTATGCTCTCTCATTTCTTTCAAATTGTCACTAACAGGCTAGTGACCAATTTTACCAATTTACATTGGCATACTGGAACACCCTTATAATTCCCTAGTATATGGTACTGAGGTACCCAGGGTATTGGGGTTCCAGGAGATCCCTATGGGCTGCAGCATTTATTTTGCCACCCATAGGGAGCTCTGACAATTCTTACACAGGCCTGCCACTGCAGCCTGAGTGAAATAACGTCCATGTTATTTCACAGCCATTTTACACTGCACTTAAGTAATTTATAAGTCACCTATATGTCTAACCTTTACCTGGTAAAGGTTGGGTGCTAAGTTACTTAGTGTGTGGGCACCCTGGCACTAGCCAAGGTGCCCCCACATTGTTCAGGGCCAATTCCCCGGACTTTGTGAGTGCGGGGACACCATTACACGCGTGCACTACATATAGGTCACTACCTATATGTAGCTTCACAATGGTAACTCCGAATATGGCCATGTAACATGTCTATGATCATGGAATTGCCCCCTCTATACCATCCTGGCATAGTTGGCACAATCCCATGATCCCACGGGTCTCTAGCACAGACCCTGGCACTGCCAAACTGCCTTTCCCGGGGTTTCACTGCAGCTGCTGCTGCTGCCAACCCCTCAGACAGGTTTCTGCCCTCCTGGGGTCCAGCCAGGCCTGGCCCAGGAAGGCAGAACAAAGGACTTCCTCAGAGAGAGGGTGTTACACCCTCTCCCTTTGGAAAATGGTGTTAGGGCTGGGGAGGAGTAGCCTCCCTCAGCCTCTGGAAATGCTTTCATGGGCACAGATGGTGCCCATTTCTGCATAAGCCAGTCTACACCGGTTCAGGGACCCCTCAGCCCTGCTCTGGCGCGAAACTGGACAAAGGAAAGGGGAGTGACCACTCCCCTGACCTGCACTCCTCCAGTGTGCTCCAGACCTCTGCCATCTTGGAAACAGAGGTGCTGCTGGCACACTGGACTGCTCTGAGTGGCCAGTGCCAGCAGGTGACGTCAAAGACTCCTTCTGATAGGCTCCTTCAGGTGTTGCTAGCCTATCTTCTCTCCTAGGTAGCCAAACCCTCTTTTCTGGCTATTTAGGGTCTCTGTCTTTGGGGATTCCTTAGATAACGAATGCAAGAGCTCATCCGAGTTCCTCTGCATCTCTCTCTTCACCTTCTGCCAAGGAATCGACTGCTGACCGCGCTGGAAGCCTGCAAAACTGCAACAAAGTAGCAAAGACGACTACTGCAACTCTGTAACGCTGATCCTGCCGCCTTCTCAACTGCTTTCCTGGTGGTGCATGCTGTGGGGGTAGTCTACCTCCTCTCTGCACTAGAAGCTCCGAAGAAATCTCCTGTGGGTCGACGGAATCGTCCCCCTGCAACCGCAGGCACCAAAGAACTGCATCACCGGTACCCTGGGTCTCCTCTCAGCACGACGAGCGAGGTCCCTTGAATCCAGCAACTCTGTCCAAGTGACTCCCACAGTCCAGTGACTTTTCAGTCCAAGTTTGGTGGAGGTAAGTCCTTGCCTCCCCACGCCAGACTGCATTGCTGGGAACCGCGACTTTTGCAGCTACTCCGGCCTCCGTGCACTTCCGGCGGAAATCCTTTGTGCACAGTCCAGTCTGGGTCCACGGCACTCTAACCTGCATTGCACGACCTTCTAAGTTGTCCTCCGGCGACGTGGGACTCCTTTGTGCGACTTCGGGTGAGCACCGTTTCACCCCACTTCGTAGTGCCTGTTCCGGCACTTCTGCGGGTGCTGCCTGCTTCTGAGAGGGCTCCTTGTCTTGCTCGACGCCCCCTCTGTCCCCAGACGCAATTGGCGACATCCTGGTCCCTCCTGGGCCACAGCAGCATCCAAAAACCCTAACTGCACGATTTGCAGCTAGCAAGGATTGTTGGCGGTCTTTCTTCAGGAAAACACTTCTGCACGACTCTCCACGGCGTGGGGGATCCATCCTCCAAAGGGGAAGTCTCTAGCCCTTGTCGTTCCTGCAGAACCTTCAGCTTCTACTGTCCAGTAGCAGCTTCTTTGCATCCACAGCTGGCATTTCCTGGGCATCTGCCCATCTCCGACTTGCTTGTGACTTTTGGACTTGGTCCCCTTGTTCCACAGGTACCCTCGACTGGAAATCCATCGTTGTTGCATTGCTGGTTTGTGTCTTTCCTGCAGAATTCCCCTATCACGACTTCTATGTCCTTTGGGGAACTTTAGTGCACTTTGCACTCACTTTTCAGGGTCTTGGGGTGGGCTATTTTTCTAACCCTAACTGTTTTCTTACAGTCCCAGCGACCCTCTACAAGGTCACATAGGTTTGGGGTCCAATCGTGGTTCGCATTCCACTTTTGGATTATATGGTTTGTGTTGCCCCTATCCCTATGTGTCCCCATTGCATCCTATTGTAACTATACATTGTTTGCACTGTTTTCTAATACTATTACTGCATATTTTGGTATTGTGTACATATATCTTGTGTATATTTGCTATCCTCATACTGAGGGTACTCACTGAGGTACTTTTGGCATATTGTCATAAAAATAAAGTACCTTTATTTTTAGTATATCTGTGTATTGTGTTTTCTTATGATATTGTGCATATGACACTAGTGGTACTGTAGGAGCTTCACTCGTCTCCTAGTTCAGCCTAAGCTGCTCTGCTAAGCTACCATTATCTATCAGCCTAAGCTGCTAGACACCCTATACACTAATAAGGGATAACTGGGCCTGGTGCAAGGTGTACGTACCCCTTGGTACTCACTACAAGCCAGTCCAGCCTCCTACACTGCAACACAGCCTCTAACTGGGGGATGGCGATTCTAAGTTTTGTGCATATGTAGTATTTCAAAAGAGCTTCGCTTTTCAGACTCCTGGAATTTTTCAAACTGGCATGCCATTCCAATACCTATGTTTTGTGTTTGGAAGGACGGAGCCTTTGCTTCTTTCCTCTGTCCACTAATAGCTTCACTCACTTAAAAATTCTCGTCAAGTAACTGTTCAATTAACAGCCAAGCTATATGCCAAATTCTCCAACATGGGTGCTCACAAACATTTTCCCAGGACCATAAAGTTTGGTCTGTGATGTGCCAAAGAGTGGCATAGATGCCAGGGGGAACGTCAGGACAAGGGGACTGGGCAGTAAGGTAGGTGTAGGAGAAGCAATGTATATAATTATTGTGGATGAACTGAACATTGTGAACTGAGAAAACCTGGGATTAATCCCGGCTTCCCCACTTTTTAAAATTGTGTGAGCCTAAGCAATTGTTTAATTTCACTTTCCCTCCTTATTATCAAATGTAACAGGACCTCTAAATGCATGATTTCATGATGTGTGCTGTACAAAACCTGCTCCTGTGTTTAATTTAATAAATTATAATGTTGTTCATGTATAGTTGGAATCCAGGCCACTCAACTGACTTGCCTCTTCAATTTACTATTGACAATGTTGTCATGGTAGAGGGAAGCATCAACGTTTCTAAATTCATGTTTGAAAACTGTCACTTTCAAATGAACACCTCTCAATGCACGATATAAATGGTACTGAGGTGAAAAGGTTCTGCATGTTAACTAAATACACTTTAGGAATTTTGAAGAGACTGTCATATATTTACACTTTGCTGCAAAATGCCTTTAAAAACGAAAGCGTTTCTAAAGTTATGTGCAGGACTCCCTAGTTACTTCCTTTCCTTAACACCAATTCAGCTTGAAATAAATAATTGCCTGTCTTTAATATATTTTTTTATTGTTAGTGCTGAGTCGAGTAAACAACTGCCCAGTGCTCCTGATGCCCAGGGTGGCTACTTGTAAAGGTCACAGGGCCGCATGCCGCCCGCGGGCCATACTTTGTGAATCCATGCTCTACAAGAACTTATGAAATCAAGGGTGTAGCTTGCAACTAACTCTAGTGTAGCACATATGTTCAAGTGTTTAAACTTGGATAGTTAAATTATTTCGTTCAAGTAAGAGACTATTTCTGACTTGCGCTTTCAAATGTGTAGTCAGATTACAGTGCCACCACCTACAGATTGTTAACTATCATGGTAAGAAAAAACTTCTTGCAGATATATGTGCTTGGTTTTGGCACGGATAGGCATCCACCTGTATTTAATGTCTCCATATAACATTTTTTAGAAAGCACTTTGGTGGTGCTAAGTAGAGATCTAGAGCAATGGTTTTCTTTAACACATATGCAAAGAGGTGGCATTGAATTTAAATTTTCCATCTACACATATTTTTGGGGATTATTTTTCCTCTTTTACCTACTATTTACTGTTTTATTGGTGGCAACCGGTCACAAGAAAGTCCTCCAAATCTGACCTCTCCCCTCCAAAAAAAGGGTTGTCATCCTTTCTTATTTTTCTGTAAAGTGTGGACCTCATCACTTTGTATGGCGTGACGAAGTCCAGTATTGGTGTGGATTGTCGGTGTGTATTTTAAAACCTCGAGACCCATTTTATATAGTTTGTACGCTATCTAGAACAGTGTTTAAATTTTGTCTTAAAAGTGTTTGATGGTGTCTGCAGAAATGTTTCATAGGTGTGATTTTTTGTGAGTGTGAAAAGTGCATAACTGAATTTTGTCGTCCACCCTTTCAATGAGGTCAGTGTATTAAATAAAATGATATGCATGCCATGTGGGTTTGACTTTTTATTGTATTGTACTTTGTGTCAAATTGTTGAGTATTCATTTTTTTGGGTCTAGAATGTGGCAATTCATTAGATATCTCCTATTATGGAAGGTATAATTAGGACAGAAAAGTTTTTTTTTTACATTAAAATAAAAACTTTAGTACAGCAAGTCATTTTCCTCCTCTCAGTTTAGTAATGAAGTAGTTACAGGCAACCATTGTTTTAATCTTATGTGCTGGTCTACCAGGTTGTTACCTTGCCTATAAAACCATAATGAAGAATACTAGATTCGCATTAGATAGTTCCTCCCTTACCTTAATGTCATTCTATTTAGTCCGCACCTCCGTTGCATACTTTTTATCCATTGAGAGGCCTAGGTTATATATTTTACATCGTGTCAGCCAGACACAATGATAAAAATGCTCATGAGAAAAACTGAATCATCACTGGTGTCACAGGCCCCGAGGCAGACGTCTTGGTGGGGGGGGGGAAAACAAGCTTTGAAAAATGATGACCGGACCTATCACTAACTACATATCCTGCATTTTTGCTACCAGGCTTTCTACCATTTTTGTTTCAGTCCAGTGATATAGCAAAAGCCAAATTAGTGTGGAAAAAATAAAAAATCCTAGCGTTAAAAGAGAGACTGTAAAAAATTAATCTGGCCAACTTTTATTATTATTATTTTTTTTTTAATCAGACTGTGTTTTTATAAAACTGGGCTACTATCGACCACTGTTGATGCAGATGGGACTGTTGTTAATTGAAAGGTATCTACTGGCTCCAAATCATGTGCCGCCTGCAAAGACTAATCTTATAATGCAAAACTGAAGCTATGTCTTCAGAGATACCACAGTGGCCCGCTAGCAAATTTAGAAGAAAAATAGTTCTATATTCACAAGGTCCAATCGTATGTCATTATGGCAAAACAAAACGTTACAAATTGATGGGATGTATTTGTAAAGAACCAGGATAAAACAGAACCTATGGTGACTTAGCACCTCAAGATTACCCTTGAAATTTGTTGAGCTGCAAGCTAACTATAAAAGTCAACATTACTTGGATTTCTAAGATCGAAAAGTCTTGAAGTCTGAGTTAGGTCACCAGACTTCTCTAGGCCTTCCAAAATGTTTTAATAAGGCTGCCCAACAATGATTATTTGAGCTCCAAGATATACAAAACTCTTGCCAGATACTAAATAAAACTCAATGACAAAACGTAAAATAAGAACGCAGAATTCCTTTTTTTTTTTTTAAATAAAACATTTTTTATTTTGCAGTGAAATACAACCAGAAACACCCATGACAGCACAATGCATCTTGCAGGATACAACATCCTAGTCCTACGGTGACCCAGAACTACGCCTTTCCAACCTCACACCCCTCTCCCACAAACAAGACACTTGTTACTCACGATCTTTATCCTGAACTGAGCATTACTCCTGCACCCACCAGGCCATCAAGTAGGCCCGGATATGTACTTCAAACACTCCATACTTCCTCCTACTTACGGGGACACCCTCTAACCTAAAAGACTGGTCTCTTTGCAGCTCTGCACCAATACATGTCAGATTTTCACTCCTCAAAACTGGGTGGATCAGGTGCACGTCACTTGGGTACAATGTTCAGCTTGGCCACTGCAAATCCCAGGGTACATAACAGCCTGGGGTACGTTCCAAAACTCTACTCACTCCATATGTTAAAAAGAATTGTTTTTTTTGTGGAACCTCAGCCAAGAAGTCGACGTCTTCTCAGAGTCCCTCTCTGACCCCCTTTCAGAAGTCTACAAGTCACGGGCATTCCCGCAGCATATGTAGGAATCTCCCCCTGGGACCCATATCCTCTGGCACACTGATCAGTGGAGGTCCTGCCTAACCTGTGCAACAGCACTCGTTTATAATATGACCTATGTAGGAGGCATAGTTGAATCAGTCGAAATCTCTCTAATTGCCACTTTCCTGGGTGATCAGATTACCTCCTCCCACTCCTCCTCTCCTAGCTCTCTGATATCCGACTCCCAGGCCTCCTTCAACTTTAATCGGGGGTTGGGGACGTTATTCATCAGTTGCTGTAAAGGAGATCGCCTTTTTGAGGAGGCTCCGTCAAGGGGGCAAATGCGCGTTCGTTAATCAGTATTGATTGCAACACTCAGTAATGTCTTTCCAAGTCTGGAAGGGCCATGGCCCTATCATACAACACTCTTGTGAATTTGGCAGTCACTATCCTGACAGTCCCCCCCATTCCATAATAGCAGTCAGACTGTTTAGTTCACCTTCTTAAACTCAAGCAGCACTCAGAGAATTCTGTAGCACATTAAGGAACTTTGGCAGGACTATAATTGTATACATTGCTGCTCTCCCCAGGAGCGAAGGTTGGAGGAATGTCCAATGTTGTGCTTTGGGTGATAAGTTGGAATTTAAAAGAGCTCAGGTTGCTTAGTTACATAGAGGCCCAAATACTTAAAGCCCATACTTTCCATAACTAAACCTTCAACAAGCAGTTGAAGTGTGGCCCATGCACACAGAGGGTAAAGAAGGGGTTTCCCCTAGTTAATAGTGTACCCTGAGTATGTTCCGTAGAGATGGAAAATGTGGAAGAGCCTGTGGATGGAGACCTTGGGTTCAGAGACGTACATCAGGAAATCATCAGCGTAGAGAGAGACTTTGTTTTCCCAATCCCCTTCCAACACAAGGCCAGTCACCAACTGGTTGCTTCGCACCGAGCAAGCGAGGGGCTTCAGAGCCAGTGGAAAGAGCACCAATGACAAAGGTAATCACTGCCGGGTGCCCTGATGGAGCCGAAATGAACTGGATTGCACCCATTAACTCACCTCTGCCAATGCTTACTATACAGTAGTTTTACCCAGCCAATGTAATTTGGCCAAAGCACATACTCTCTGGCACTCCCTACAGGTACTCATATTCAGGTATATCTAAGGCCTTGGCCGCATCGAATAACAGGACCACAGCTGGCTCGGTTCCTGCTCTGGTACCATCAATACAGGCATACAGCTGCCTGAGGTTTAACCAGGTCCCCCCCTATTGGGCATGGCTCCCGACTGGTCAGGGTGTATTAGAGTCCATATAACCCTTCTTAGGCGGGAGGCCTAGATTTTAGCGAGGATTTTATACTTAACATTTAGGAGTGGAAATGGCCTGCAGATGGCCAAGACTGTGTGCAGGCACGCGTGAAAGTGCCCTGGCACCTCACATCCTGGAATATATTACATAGGTGCTGGGCCAGTTTGCTACCCAATTTTCTGTATAGCTTTGACAGCAGGCCTTTTGGCCCCAGCACCTTCCCAGTTTGTATGTCCCTAATAGCTAGAACTATCTCCTCTTCGATAATGTCCGGGTCCTGCCTCACCGGAGCTAGGAGCACCGGCATAGTAATAGCCCCCAGAAATGCCCTTTTATCTGTGGGGGAACGAATAGTGCGTGTACTCTCCCTTCTCAGTCTGCAGCTCATGGACCCATCTCCCATTCTCTATTGTCCAAGCACGCCAGTAGCTGCCATGCCTTGTCGCTCACCTCATACATCCTCCTTTGGGTGGCCGGAGGAATGTTTCAGGCCATATTCTCAGCGAGGTCCCTATATTTTTATTGTGTTAAGCCAAAGCTTGCTATGCTGCTCTGGCATCAGAGGTGTTGCCCCCAACGACATCTAGAATTTCTGCTACGAGCCTATCTGCCCATTCCCACTTCTTTTCTCTCCCGCTATCAGGGACACCGCCTAGCCCCGAAGGATTGCCTTATAGGCCTCCCATAGCGTGGCAGTTGATACAACTGGAAGTACAGTTTGGTGCCTTCCCGAATACCAGCAAAATGCCATGGTTTCTTAGATACCAAAAGACTAACCCCCACCCTTCCCCTGTCCCCAAATACAGTCCCTGGAGCTCTACCCACTAGGATGCATGGTCCAATATCCCTTGCACCATTATTTTAGCATGTCAGAAGCATGCCTGAGATGCATGCGTGGTAAGGAGGTAGTCTATGCGTGTGAAGGTATGGTGTGACCCTGAGTAGTATGGAAATGAAAATGTCACTTACCCAGTGTACATCTGTTCGTGGCATTAGTCGCTGCAGATTCACATGTTTGGCACAGTCCGCTGCCTGGTGTTGGGCTCGGAGTATTACAAGTTGTTTTTCTTCGAAGAAGTCTTTTTGGTCACGGGACCGAAGGACTCCTCCCTCCTCGGCTCCATTGCGCATGGGCGTCGACTCCATCTTAGATTGTGTTTCTATCCAGGATTAAGGGCCCGCCACATGTCTCTCAATCCCACTGCCTCCAGGAACATGAATAACCCTTGCATATAAGGCCTCTCTCGCCCGGGGAATCACAATCTATTACAACATATGAAATATGGTTAAGGTCACCTTCCAGCAAAAAAATCCCATTGAGGAACCGCAGCAGCACTACATCCAACTCTTAGCATTTCGTGTTTTTAATGTGGGTGGGATGTACACTGCACAGATTTTATCATTAGCCTGTTTCAGGTGCCCAATTGAGCCACATACCTCCCCATACCATCTGCCCAAGTGCGGTGCGGAGTGAAAGGTGTAGCCTTTCACAACAATATTCCCACTCCTCTGGATTCTGAGGTAAAGCCCATATGGACCCACTTTGAATACCCCTGTCTGCTTAACATCTTTATCACAGTCCTTTTCAGGTGGGTTTCTTGCAACATCACAATGTCCAGGCTGTGACGCCCCAAGTATTTCATAACAATTCCTCTCAATTTTGCCTCTCAGACTATTCACATTCCAAGACACAAAGGTCAACTTGTCCCCTTTGCTACCCAGGGGATATGATTCTACGAGGCACTGAAGGCTAAGTCCCTGTCATCCAGGGGTGTTCTTAGCCCCGACGCATGCCTGTGGTGGGACCCAGTCTTTAATACAGCAGAGTGCCGGTAACAGAAAAATAATTTCCTCCCAACACTCACCCCCTCCAGCTCCCTTGTAACAGAGATTTCGAACTACCTGCCACCCCTTATTTGCAGGGTCCATGGCACCCTTAAGCGACCCAGTTATGTTAGCAAAAGCTCCTACACATAAACAAGTAACACTCCTGTGTCAGCCACAACAAACATTTTCTGGCTGGCAACACATTCAACAACATCGAACAACATCGAACAACAGTCTTGAGGTATGTCTTTAAGAGTCGGCCGGAGTGGCAGTTGCCTAGTCTCTCGCCCAGGCTCGGGGCATCAACTACCACAAACCTGCTGCTTTCCAGATGCCCTCTAGTGCTCATATTTTCTGCCCCTGCAGGTCCTTATGTTCCGGATGTCAGTCCAGAAGCCTTTCACTCTGCCGCTGCTCGACCACTCTCCAGTCCTCAAGTCAGTCCCAAGCCTCCTCACACATGGTGAATGTCCAGGATTTGCCCTCATGAAGCACCCACAGGCACGCCGGGTACATTATCATATATATTTCACCTATTGCAGCTTAGGCTTCCCTTCTCAAAAACTTTTCCACTGTTCTTGGACCTTAATGGTGAAGTCAGGCAAGACCTGCACCCTGGTGTTTTTGAATTGCAGTTTTCCCACAGAACATGCGGACTGCTGAATATCAACCTGTCTTCGTAAATGAAGATGCACTCAATTGTGCTTGGCGGGGGCGCGGTGAAGGAACAGGCACCCTGTGGGAACATTCCACAGAGAAGAACTTCAATAGACTATTGGGTTTTACCGTCTGTAATATGAACTCCTCCAAGAACAGTTCAACACTGGGCCCCTTTGCCCTTTCCAGTACCCCCACTAGCCATATAATATTGCCCCTGGAGCTGCCCTTGCGGTCTTCCAACTTCACCACACTCTCTCTTTGTAAGTGCTTTACTTTAGCTTTCAGGGATTTTGATTCATCTTTAAGTTGACCAGTGTTTTTTTCAGTTTATGTGGTTCTCTTCTCAGTGACCTTCCTCAGGCCCAAAGTAGAGTGACTGAGGCTTCACCCAATCTCCAGCGCCGGTAATCTCTTCTCCATCCAATACCTCTGCTGCAGATTTACTACACCCCTCCCACCCCCCCCGTCATGATAATCAAACGGCATCCTGTGGCTTGTCGCTTTTCTCTTGCCCCCGCCAATTTTCCAGCAACTACTGTGTCCGGCAGAGGGTGCACCCGGCCTCCTCTGGGTGGGAAGAATTAGCCTTTTAGCAAGGCCTCCTGCTCAAGGCTCTCCTCCAATTGTTGGATCAGAATCATCTTTGTTTGAATTCTGTACCGACATTAATACAAATGTCTTCAATATTCAAATGACATATGAATTTGGTAGGGACTTTATAAATGTTTTGGACTTAGAACTTTTTACTAAAGACAATAGAGTTCAAACAAAAATCTACCATACACGTACAGCATGCAATGCATTGTTACACACAGACAGTTCTCATCCCAATACTCAACTATCAGCCATACCTTTTGGTGAGGTGACTAGAATTAAAAGGAATTGTAGAGAACCTGACTCATGTGAGGTTGAGTTGGATCGCTTGGATAATAGATTCTTAAAAAGAGGTTATTCAAAACAAACTATAGTGCAGCTATGAAAAGATATCAAGAACATTTCTATTGAGAAAACAAAAAAACCTAGAAGCACATCACCACAGAAATCAATATGGTTTTGTACATCTTTCAGTCAAAATAGGCATGACATTTATGGAATTTTACATAAACGTTGGAATGTTCTGCGCACAGACTGCACTCCATCGCTCATAATACCTCCTAAACATAAAATGATTCACAAGATAGGTAGAACAATCAGAGATGTGGTTTGCAATAGCTACTTCCCTTCTATAAAGGATAATACAAAAATGTGGCTATCTGGTAAAACATGTGGATTCTATAAATGCTGTCACTACAACATGTGCGGTATAGCACTGCATAGAACCCTCAATGTTAGTTTTAATGGGAGCAATGAATACAAAATTGAGACTTTCATAAATTGCAACACAAAATATGTTGTTTATATTTTACTATGCGAATATGGTAAAATTTATGTGGGCAGCACAATCAAGGCCCTCAAGGATAGAATTCAGGAACACATGCGTTCACTAAGAAATAATGATCTCTCTTCCCCTATAGTACGCCACATTAGTAAGGAACATTCAACATCGGAAATCCCAGTGATCAAACACATGGGGATCAGCCAAACCCCTGTGCATCCTAGAGATGGCAACCGGATGATTGAAATGAGAATAAATTAGGCAAGATGGCTACTTAAACTAAAAACTGTAGAACTGGGCATAAATATAGCTAATGAAAAGCACTATTTCTTATAATTATATAGTAATTGTGAAAGATGCGATTAAAGTATATCATATGGTGAAACACTTTGATGGTATGTTATTGGCATGAGCAACGAATGGCTGCAGACAGAAGCTGTCATTGTTTAAGAATTCAATAGCTGGTAATAATTGGGAACTGTGTCAATATTTTGGAAGACTCAAATGTAGATAGAGATAGGGATTTAATTGGAAAAATCCTTAGAAAATATCACAATTTGTCTAAGTTTATAAATGGTGTACCTTCTTTGTATGATACCTCTCTCATTCTATATACACACAGGGACTCTTCTTTTTTCTCTCTCCTTTTATCTATTTTGGAGATTTAGGATATTCAAATTATGTCCCTAATTAATTGTACAAGTTACTTACCTTCAGTAACAAAATATCTGGTAGAGACATATTCTAGTTGCAGATTCCTTACCTTAGAATAGATACCAAAGCAATGCCATCCTCGGAGGTGGGCTGCGAACCAAGATCATACTAGAGAGTCCTGCAGGACTGAACGACCAAAGTTGCAGTCCCGACGGACCTGACTGTCCAGGCTGTAGTGTTTAGCAAACATGTGCAGGGATGCCCATGTAGCTGCCTCGCAGATATCCAGGACAGGAACTACGTGTGGTAACGCAGTGGAAGCAGCAGTCTCTCTGGTGGAATAAGTGCACAAGCTCTCAGGGGTTTGCTTCTTGGCCAAACTGTAGCACATCTTGATGCAAAGAAGTACCCATCGAGAGATGGTATGTTTTTGCACCGCCTTCCCTTTCTTCGCACCCACATACACGGCAAAGAGTTGATTGTCCGCGCGGAAATCTTTAGTACGATTAAGATAGAATGCCAACCTTCTTTTTGAGTCCAAACGGTGGAATCTCTCCTCCTCAAGGGAAGGATGTGGGGGTGCGTAAAAAGTAGGCAGGGTGATAGACAGCCCCACATGAAAAGGCGTAACAACCTTGGGAAGGAAGGAAGCCTTCGTGCACAACACTACTTTGTCAGGGTGCACAGACATGAATGGAGGTTTGGACGAAAGAGCCTGAAGCTCAATCACCCTGCGAGCAGAAGAGATTGCAACAAGACAAACAATCTTGCAAGTGAGGAGCCACAAGGGGCATTTGTGCATCTTCTCAAAGGGAGTACACATTAAGTAAGTAAGGAAAAGATTGAGGTCCAGAGGAAAGGTCGGGGGAACATGGCGGCCATCTAAGGAGCTGGTTGCGGAGGGCTCCGTGTCAGGCGCTAGTGGAGTGTGTAAATTGTAAAACTTACTTACCATGTGGGTTCTGAAGCGGGGGAATCAGGCGACAGTGATTTCAGCTGGGGGTCCGTTTGAGGGGTGCCGGCTTGCGAAGGAATAGCGTTCGCATTGGCGGGGACCAAGGAGTGCAAGGAACGAGGGTTGTGTCGCTGCTGCGAGCCACCCTGGAGGTGCTGCGAGTAAGGGAGGCAGCGGCTCGTGTTTCCTACCGGGGAAATAGTGGTAGAGCCAGCACAGGAGCAAAGCAGACCACAAAAGGAGGAAGGCTTCCAGGAGACAGCGAGGACTTGTTTTGGGCATACAGTTAGAGAGTTACAGGGGATTAAAGGAGCTGAAGGTCCTGTATGCGGTGAGGAAGCTGTTTTGCAATTAAATGAAACAAAAATGTATCTAGCTCCCATGGTGGATAGGGTAAGAGGGGCGGTTGCGGCCAAGAAGGAAGGTGGTGTTTAAAAATGGTTTCGGTCAAGTAGCTTACTCCCTGCGGAGCGCTAAAATGACTAAGAAAAGGTCAAAAGTTGAGGGTTTTCAAATCTCTTCAGAAGCAGATTACAGCAAGGAATAAGGTGGAGCAAACTAGTAGCAACTGAAAAAGGAAACTGACTTAGCAGTGGGGGGGGGGTAAATATTAGGAACGTGCGAGTTACTCCATCTGTAAGGACTTACTTTTGTGTACTAGTGGGATCTCCAAAAATGTTGGCCGGGGATGAGAGACTGCAAAACACAGATAAGTTAGTACACTCTGTTGGTTTCGAGGACGGAGTTTCGTATATCCGGGTAGACAGGGAAGGTACAGAGCAACTTTCTTCGCACAGGGTATGCCCAGTGACTCGAGAGGGAATAGGTGATGGGCAAGATGTTCAGCCCCCGATAAAAATCATGGAACCTTGGTCAATCATTCCATCACGGACATGTTAAAGGCATTGTCTATGGAACTGAAGGGCGGTTTTGAGACTTCTAAATCTAATCAGGTGGAGATTAAAAATCTTTGTGAAGACCTAGGGAAAAAAATAGACGACCTTGCAGGTCGGACGGCTGCTCTGAAGGAGGAGGTTGGGGAGTTAAGAACAGTGGTACAAGAAAATAAAGAGCAAATAAAATATTTGAAAGAAGGTGAAGCAGGGGTAATGGCCAAGATGGAATCCATGGAAAATAATCAGAGGAGGAACAATTTGAGGTTTTGCAGAGTCCCCGAAGGATTGGAAGGAGTTGATTTAAAAGGCTTTGTGGTTCAATTAATAAAGCAGAAGTGAATGTTGAGGAATTGGGAGATGATATCGCAAAAGATATTCAAAGAGTACACTGGGTCTCGGCAAAAATATCCCCCAATAGAGATAAACGAAGGAAAATGTTAGTTTATTTTCAAACATATGCGATGAAAGAACGTATCTTGGCCTTGGCACTGAAAAATAAATCATTGTCAATGAATGGGTCCCAGTTTGAAATTGGGTCAGACCTAGCGCCTGCGACTTTAAACAAACAATGGGAGTTGGGGAAAAGAATTGATACATTAAAAAAAACTTTTAGCAACGGCTCAATTAAAGTTCCCTGCATCTTAAAGAGTTATGGTGAATAATAAAATGCATAACTTTACGGATTGGAAGGAGGTAGATGAACTGATTAGGAAAATAGAGAAAGGGAAAGAGAACGGTTTGGTTTAAGCGTTTTTTCTTTCTTTTTTTTTTTTTTTTTTTTAGGTAAGGACGTTTGGTAATTGGGAAGATGCCCCGACCCAGACAAGGCAGCCCTCCTCTGGCATACTCACCAGAATAAATAAGATTGGGTGGGTTCCCCTGGGAGGAGTAGGGATAGGATGCAGGAAGGGGTGTAGTGATGGGGGAGCACTGGGCAGGGAGCATAATAGGGGAAAAAAAGTTAAAAAAGATCCTCGATGATGTAAATAGAGATGGAGTAGGAGGGGGAGGGGTTGCAAGGAGGGACCTAGGCCCTATTTGGAAAGATGGTGTTGAGTGATTTGAAACTCCTGTCTTGGAATGTTAATGGCCTCCGGGTAAAGAGTAGACAGAAAAGGCTGGTGCAATATTTGAAGGATGCTCCGTTCGATGTGTTGATTTTACAGGAAACTCATCTGTCTAAAGAAGAATGCGTTGAAGTTTTTAAGCCATGTAGATGGGTACAGCAGATAGCCAGTTCTCATTGTGTGAGTGGTAGTAAGAGGGTGGTTATTCCAATTAAGAATCACGGTATTCACTTTTGTTGAAGGCCCAATAGATAAATCCGTGAGATAGGTGCTGGGGAAATTGTTTGCTATGAGTATGTCTTTACGTTGGTAGGATATTATGGCCCTAATAGAGATGATATAAGACCATTGAGAGAATGATAACATCTTCTACTGCAATATTCGGATCCTAGAATATGGGTGAGAGACTTTAATGTTGTTTTGCATTATGAGCTAGATAGATCCTCGAGTAGTAAGTCAAGAGTGAATGAGAAAATGCAGACTCAGGTACGAGTAATGATGGCCCAAAGGGGATTATATGATGTTTGGAGAGATAAGAAGGGGTTTGAGAGAGGTTATTCTTATAATAAGAAATATAGGCATCAGTCTAGGATCGACTATCTTTTAATAGATAGTAACTTAAAAGACTAT
The DNA here is from genome assembly GCF_031143425.1 of Pleurodeles waltl. Taxonomy (NCBI): domain Eukaryota; kingdom Metazoa; phylum Chordata; class Amphibia; order Caudata; family Salamandridae; genus Pleurodeles; species Pleurodeles waltl. The sequence goes on from NC_090446.1 coordinate 603,299,822, forward strand.
ATCGAGGAGGTAACACATATTGGGGCCCATTTATCACATCATTCAGCGGTGAGCCTGCAATTTAGGTTGCCAACAAATAGGAGTGAAAGAAAATGGACTTTGGACAGAACACGGCTATTGGAAGATGAGGTTGTTGTGGAGTTGCGGTCAGTAGAAGAATTTTTTTTAATGAATATGGGCTGAGCCTCTTTAGCAATAGTTTGGGATTCCTTCAAAGCTTTTCTGAGGGGGAGACTGAATAGGATAGAATCATGCAGGAAGAAACTATACAATGAAGAAATAAGTAGGTTAGAAAATCAAGTATGACAGTTCGAGCAGAGAATGTTATGTACTGACCGGGAAGAAGAAATTGACGAGTTATATAAACAAGGACAGGGAGCCCGTCTGGAACTGGCAGCGGTTTTAGATAATAGGATTAGATTGAGATGTGAGGCTAATAAGGTGGCCCATTTTGAGTATAGTGAAAATAGTAGCAAAAGGTTGGCCTGGAAAATAAAAACAGACATAGTGAGAAAGAGGGTGACAGAAATTTGAGAAGGAAGCTCAGGGGAGACTAGGAAAGGTAGGAAACAGGTGGAAGAACGTTTTTTTTTAAAAAATTCAAAGAACTATATATGGAGGATTTGGAAGTTTCACCGGAGTCAATGAAGAGATGGTTTGGGGAATTAGAATTGGCCGCATTAAGTGAGGAGGAAAAAAGGGTGGTTAATGGGCTGTTTAAGCAGATAGAAATAGAACAGGCCAGTCATTCAGGTAAATTGGGGAAAGCGCCAGTACCAGATGGATTACCCATTGAGATTTATAGAGCTTTGGGAAGTAGTAGTATGGAATTTTTAAAGGAATTATGTAATAACATCATAAGGGGTGATGAGAGTCTCCCTCCTTCTTGGAAAGAAGCTATTATTACATTAATTTTAAAACCAGGTAAAGACCCCAGGAATTGTGAATCATATCGCCCAATATCACTTTTAAACTGCGATTATAAAAGTTTGACAAAACTCCTGGCAGATAGATTAGGGGCTGTTATGCGGAAGCTCATACATACAGATCAGAAAGGATTTCTGAAAGGTAGATACATGTATGAATTGACACATGGTTTGGTAGGGTCGATTGATTTAGCCACTACTTTGTGTGGCCCTTAGCAGTGGTAATGGTGGATGCAACAAAGGCATTAGATAGAGGCAACTGGCGTTATTTGATCATGGTATGTGAACTTTATAATCTTGGAAGGCATTTTATTAGAGCATTACATAAAATTTACCATGACCTTAGTGCAAGAATTTTGGTTAATGGCTCTCTTACCCCTTCTTTGAAGATAGAAAGAGGAACGAGACAGGGGTGCCCATTATCTCCATTACTGTTTGATCTCTATACTGAGCCATTAGCTAGTAGAATTAGAAGTGATAAGAGAATACCCCGATTTGTGTGCAGGAACTTAGTTAGGAAAGTTTCTCTATATGCAGACGATCTAATGATTTATATTTCTAATTTAAGTCAAGCTAAACCAGTTTTGGAAGAGTTGATGGAAGATTTGGGGGGAATCTCTGGCTATGCAGTTAATAATCAAGAGATTATGGTGTGGAATATGGAAGTAAATAATTCTACAGGTATAAAGGAAGAAGTTAAATATCTAGGGATCACTATAACGCATGATATATGTAAAAAAGCAAAAGCAAATCTTGGCCGGGTTATGAGAGAGGTAGATCAATTAAATCTCTCATTATTAACCATTATAGGTCAGGCAAATGTAATCAAGATGGTGATTGTACCCAAACTTACTTTCATTTTTAACTCATTGCTCCTTAAAGAAACTTCAAGGGAAAATTAGTAGTTGTATTTGGACATCTAAAGGTGTTCGTATATCGTGGAAAAAACTAAAAAGGAAGAAAGAAATAGGAGGTTTGGCAGTGCCGGATTTGCAATATTATGCATGGGCTTTCTTGTTAAAAATAGAAGGTAGATTTTTAACCAACCAGATCGTTCGGAGTTAGGGCAGATTCTGATAGCTATGATGGAGGGAAATGTGTTACAGAAAAGTTTTTTTGTATAAGTTTGAAGATCCCAAGTTCTTCAAGAAAATTTGATTTAAGGTGTTGCAGGAGTTGGCAAAACTTTGGTATGAGGTTAGGAGGGCCACAAGCTTGCCATACTATAGCGAGTATTCTCCGGTTTGGGATTCTCCTTGTTCACCGGAATGGACTAAAGATGCCTTGGCCACTCCATTGAAAGAGGCAGGTTTATTGCAGTGGGGACAACTTTGTAACAATGGAGAAGTCAGGGCGCTTGAAAATCTTAATGTGGAGGTGGGGGGAAGGTTGTCCAAATTTAAATACCTTCAGATAAAATGCTGGGCAAGGAATGTAACTGAGGAATTGGGGAGCACTAATAGTGTGGAGGATCAGCTGCATTTGGATACCTCATTGAAGAAAGAAGTGGCTAGGTGGTATTGGCTGATCGAGGACATTGTCGACGGCAAATTTACCCTCCCGGAAGAATTATGGAAAGAGTGCTTGCCGAAGCCTCCTTATAAAGATCTTTGGCAAGTATCTACTACACTTTTATATAATACTGTTAAACTTGCTACACTAAGAAGAAATCATTTGTTTTCAATCCACAGAGTTTTTTGGACTCCTGCATAGCTCTTCAGGCTGAAACAGGATAATACGGTGAGGTGCAGGAAGTGCGGATCTGCATCAGCAGACGATTTACATATGTTTGTAGAGTGCCCCAGCTTAGTAAGTTCTGGCAAGAGGTGGGTGAAGCAATCAAGGAAATACTCCCCACAAGTCCTAAGGTAAGATCTTTGGTAGTGATTTTTGGATATTCACTTGATTCGCAGAAGATGAGCAGAGACAGAGCTAAACTGTTGTTTTACATGATGCTTGTGGCAAGAAGGGAGATATGCAGAAAATGGGTTGAGAAACTAGAAGATGACTTTAGTATTGACAGCCATGCCAAGTGAACTGAGGGTACCTACTACGGAGGCTTCCCCTAGGGAACGAGATGGAGTTGGAAACAGCTGAATTTTGAAGGGTACTATGTTATTACAACTGTCTGTATTATCTCTCTGTGAAGCTGCAGAATTTAATGTATGGGAATATTTGAAATAGAGGGGTTGGGGAGGGAAGGCTGTTCAGTACTTTTTTCCGGTATTATTGCTGCTAAATTCTTACTGCTTGTAATATGTCTTGGATGCTTAAAGTCATTATCGCTAGTATCCTTTGAAACCAAAATAAAGATAATAAAAAAAATTAAAAAAAATAGAGCATAGTTACAGTAGAAAGAAAAACCACAATCTCAACACTGCCTTTAAGTCACCCTTCAAAGCAAAAGCATCCACAAGTGAAACAAGCACTGGCAAAGCCAATAGGCTTGATGTACAACCAGGTTTGCAGTGTGGCTAACACAAATCTTTTAACAGTGCTATGAAGCAACTAGGGCTAATGCGTTTTTTTATTTTTTAAAGTGCATTCGCTGGATGAATCATAGTCCTTTATAATTTATTTTTGATATGCCGCACACCATAACTACAAATCATTGGCAAATTCGGCAATTCTCATGCTGTACAGCTTGAACAAAAGGCAGTGGCCGAACTAATAACCTCAAAGGTGAGACATAGTGGAGTTGCCAATGCGTGTTGAGTCTCAGCACAACCTGTGTTTCTGAGCAAATCAATTACTCTCCCGAAGCGTGAAAAAAAAAAAAGCATTAGGCAAAAAAACAAAAAAAACATACATCACATTAAGAAAGCAATTGCGACCATGTATTAGTGGGAAATACATTTGGAAGGAGATAACATCTGTGTCACAAAAATATTCATTTCAAAGGAGAAGAAGGCTTCTTTGAGGTGCACACGGCATACTAAAACATAACTACAGCTGTCAACTGGGTTGACAGCGCCTCAATCACAGCACGATGAGCAGAAGGCGAACAAGGAATCTGAAGCAATCAGTACTTAGTCCATGCTCCAGCCAGAAGAAGGAGGTGAAGCCATCTCGCGCTGGGCAAATAGAAGGCAGCATATAAGAGTGACACTGAAACCAACGAATGCTTAGCAAGGGCGAGTTGCAAGCCCCTTGCTGTACAAAATGTCTCCCACATGAGAGAGCACATGGGCTGTCGCAGGCGAGACCTAATGGCATTGGAACAATACAAATAACACATTTCATGCTAGTGAGCAGGCTATAGGTACAAGGCTATCTCACAATAACCCAGTGTAGTCTAAACATTCCACAGGACTAACTGAGAGACAAATAAGAGGTTGAAATAAACAATGTGGTGACCACAAAATTATAAATCCAAACAGCTGGGTGCTTCCTTCAGGATACCAATAATAAGAAGATTGAGACCATCTTATACTGAATTGTATGCTCTCAAAATATACTTCACCGCAGCACCACTCCTGAATGTGCATACTTAAAACTTCAACAGTAGACACAGGCCACTGTTTAAACATGTAGCTACTGCTGTCTTAGTCTGGATGTAGATATTGAATGATTCAACCAGAACGTCCATCAGCTAAACAGGGTCCTCAAACACCTGCAATGCGCAAATACAAGTATGAATTGTGAATATATGTAACAATTCTACACAGTAATGCAGTGAGAGTTAATATGACAAACCCTTCCAGTTAAAAAATAGAACATTGTTCTAGTGGCTCTATTGAATGTGCTGAATTTCCTTTAAAATAGGGCTCCTGGCCAGAGATTACAATAGTCACCAAAAGGTAAACATGAAACTACTTAAGAACAGTGGGGCTTTAATTCCAGTTTCTGTACCACAGAGAGTGAGTAACAACAACTGAACAAAAATCATTATACACTTTCTCGGAGGGTCACAAAGGCTTTCCTACAATATGTAATGGACTGATATTATAAAAAAAATAAAAATGTCATGTGTCAATAGATTCCAAAATATTATTCTCAAAGTTGGGAAACACAAAAGGATCCAAATAATTAATCCCCAAGAATGAAAATGTCACTTACCCAGTGTACATCTGTTCGTGGCATCAGTCGCAGTAGATTCGCATGTTCTGCAATAGCTCGCCATCTGGTGTTGGGCCGGAGTGTTACAAGTTGTTTTTCTTCGAAGAAGTCTTTCGAGTCACGGGACCGAGTGACTCCTCCTTTTGTCTCCATTGCGCATGGGCGTCGACTCCATCCTCGATTGTTTTTCCCCGCAGAGGGTGAGGTAGGAGTTGAATTGTAGTAATAGTGCCCATGCAATGGAGTGACTAAGTATGCACCTATTTAAGGTTGAGATGATACATATATAAATAATTGAAGGTAACTTCCAAACTGCTACAGGCTCCCGGGGAGGCGGGTGGGCACATGCGAATCTACTGCGACTGATGCCACGAACAGATGTACACTGGGTAAGTGACATTTTCAGTTCGATGGCATCTGTCGCTGTAGATACGCATGTTCTGCATAGACTAGTAAGCAGTTATTTCCCCAAAAGCGGTGGATCAGCCTGTAGGAGTGGAAGTAGTCTGAAATAATGTTCTTAATACTGCTTGACCTACTGTGGCTTGTTGTGCGGATAACACGTCTACACAGTAGTGCTTGGTGAATGTGTGAGGCGTAGACCATGTGGCTGCCTTACATATTTCTTGCATTGGGATGTTTCCTAGAAAGGCCATGGTAGCACCTTTCTTTCTGGTTGAGTGTGCCCTTGGTGTAATGGGCAGCTGTCGTTTAGCTTTAAGGTAGCAGATTTGGATGCATTTAACTATCCATCTGGCTATACCTTGTTTTGAAATTGGGTTTCCTGCATGAGGTTTTTGAAATGCAATAAAGAGTTGTTTAGTCTTTCTGATGTTTTTTGTTCTGTCAATGTAATACATCAATGCTCTTTTGACATCTAATGTATGTAGCGCCCTTTCAGCTACGGTATCTGGCTGTGGAAAGAACACTGGAAGTTCCACTGTTTGATTTAGATGGAACGGTGAAATAACCTTTGGCAAAAATTTAGGATTGGTCCTTAAGACGACTTTATTTTTGTGTAGTTGTATAAAAGGTTCCTGTATTGTAAACGCCTGAATCTCGCTTACTCTTCTTAGGGAAGTAATGGCGATGAGAAATGCCACCTTCCAGGTTAGGAACTGTATGTCGCAGGAGTGCATGGGTTCAAAAGGTGGACCCATAAGTCTAGTTAGGACAACATTTAGGTTCCATGAAGGAACAGGTAGTGTTCTTGGTGGTATAATTCTCCTAAGGCCCTCCATGAATGCTTTAATGACTGGTATCTTATATAGGGAAGTTGAATAGGTAGTCTGCAGGTATGCAGAAATTGCTGCAAGGTGTATTTTAATGGAAGAGAAAGCTAGGTTAGATTTTTGTAAGTGAAGCAAGTAACCCACTACATGTTCTGGAGTTGTGTGTAATGGTTGTATTTGATTAATATGGCAGTAGCAAACAAACCTCTTCCATTTACTTGCATAACAGTGCCTGGTGGATGGCCTTCTGGCCTGTTTTATGACTTCCATACATTCTTGGGTAAGTTGTAAGTGCCCGAATTCTAGGATTTCAGGAGCCAGATTGCTAGATTCAGCGATGCTGGATCTGGGTGTCTGATCTTTTGGTTGTGCTGTGTCAACAGATCTGGCCTGTTGGGCAATTTGATGCAGGGTACCACTGATAGGTCTAGCAGCGTTGTGTACCAGGGTTGCCTTGCCCAAGTTGGTGCTATCAATATGAGTTTGAGTTTGCTTTGACTGAGTTTGTTTACCAGGTAAGGAAGGAGAGGGAGAGGAGGAAAAGCGTAAGCAAATATCCCTGACCAGTTCATCCATAGGGCATTGCCTTGGGATTGTTAGTGTGGGTATCTGGATGCGAAGTTTTGGCATTTTGCGTTCTCCCTTGTCGCAAACAAGTCTATCTGAGGTGTTCCCCAGAGTTTGAAATAAGTGTTCAGAATTTGGGGGTGAATTTCCCATTCGTGGACCTGTTGATGATCTCGAGAGAGGTTGTCTGCGAGTTGATTTTGGATCCCTGGTATAAACTGTGCTATTAGGCGAATTTGGTTGTGAATTGCCCAATGCCAAATTTTTTGTGCTAGCAGGCTTAACTGCGTGGAGTGCGTCCCCCCCTGCTTGTTTAGATAATACATTGTTGTCATGTTGTCTGTTTTGACGAGAATGTATTTGTGAACTATTATTGGTTGGAAGGCTTTTAGTGCTTGAAAAACTGCTAGAAGTTCTAGGTGATTGATATGCAGTTTTGTTTGATGTACGTTCCATTGTCCTTGTATGCTGTGTTGATCGAGGTGTGCTCCCCACCCTGTCATGGAAGCATCTGTTGTTATTACGTATTGTGGCACTGGGTCTTGGAAAGGCCGCCCCTTGTTTAAATTTATGTTGTTCCACCACAGAAGCGAGAGGTAAGTTTGGCGGTCTATTAACACCAGATCTAGAAGGTGACCCTGTGCTTGAGACCACTGTGATGCTAGGCATTGTTGTAAGGGCCTCATGTGCAGTCTTGCGTTTGGGACAATGGCTATGCATGAAGACATCATGCCTAGGAGTTGTAATACCATCTTTGCTTGTATCTTTTGTGTTGGATACATGCGTTGTATGATGGTGTTGAAATTTAGAATTCTTTGTGGACTTGGAGTGGCTACTCCCTTTGATGTGTCTATTATGGCTCCTAGGTATTGTTGTACCTTGCGCGGCAGAATGTTGGATTTTGTAAAGTTGACGGTGAACCCGAGTTTGAAGAGGGTTTGTATGATCTGATTTGTGTGATTTGAGCACTGTATGAACGAATGGGCCTTGATTAGCCAGTCGTCCAAATATGGGAACACATGTATTTGCTGCCTTCTTATGTGTGCAGCGACTACCGCTAGACATTTGGTAAAGACTCTTGGTGCGGTTGTTAATCCGAAAGGCAGTACCTTGAATTGGTAATGTATTCCTTTGAATACAAACCTTAGGTATTTCCTGTGCGATGGGTGTATTGGTATATGGAAATAAGCATCCTTGAGGTCTAAAGTTGCCATGTAGTCGTGTAGTTTTAGCAATGGCAATACTTTTTGTAGTGTGACCATGTGGAAGTGGTCTGATTTGATGAAAGTGTTCACTACTCTGAGGTCTAGGATTGGTCTCAGTGTTTTGTCCTTCTTTGGTATCAGAAAGTACAGTGAGTAAACTCCTGTGTTTATTTGTGTGTTTGGCACTAATTCGATTGCATTCTTTTGCAATAGTGCCTGCACTTCTATCTCCAGGAGATTGGAATGGTGTGTTGTTAGATTTTGTGCTTTTGGTGGTATGTTTGGAGGGAATTGTAGAAATTCTATGCAATAACCATGTTGGATAATTGCTAGAACCCAAGTGTCTGTAGTGATCTTCTCCCATGCTTTGTAATAATGACCTATTCTTCCCCCCACTGGTGTTGTGTGGAGGGGGTGAGTGACATGTGAGTCACTGTTTAGTAGTAGGGGTTTTGGGGCTTTGAAATCTCCCTCTATTTCTAGGGAATTGCCCTCCTCTATATTGTCCCCGAAAACCTCCTCTATACTGTCCCTGGTAACTGGACGGTGTGGCTTGTGAGGTGCTGGCTTGTGTGCTTTGACCCCGAAACCCCCCTCGAAAGGGCGTTTTACGGAATGTGCTGTAATTCCCTCTGCTCTGCGGGGAGTAGAGTGCGCCCATGGCTTTGGCAGTGTCTGTATCTTTTTTGAGTTTCTCAATCGCTGTGTCCACTTCTGGACCGAACAGTTCTTTTTCATTAAAAGGCATATTGAGAACTGCTTGTTGAATCTCTGGTTTAAATCCAGACGTTCGGAGCCATGCATGCCTTCTGATAGTTACAGATGTATTAATTGTCCGTGCAGCTGTATCTGCAGCGTCCATGGAGGAGCGTATCTGGTTGTTGGAGATGGTCTGTCCCTCTTCAACCACTTGTTTTGCCCTATTTTGTAAGTCCTTGGGCAGATGTTCAATAAGATGTTGCATCTCGTCCCAGTGGGCTCTGTCATAGCGCGCAAGTAGTGCCTGGGAGTTCGCGATGCGCCACTGGTTTGCAGCTTGTGCTGCGACTCTTTTACCAGCTGCATCGAACTTGCGGCTTTCTTTATCTGGGGGTGGTGCATCTCCAGATGTGTGAGAGTTGGCCCTTTTCCTAGCTGCTCCTACAACGACAGAGTCTGGTGGCAGCTGTGTAGTGATGAAAACCGGGTCCGTAGGAGGCGGCTTATACTTTTTTTCCACCCTTGGTGTGATTGCCCTACTTTTGACCGGCTCCTTAAAGATGTCTTTTGCGTGCCGGAGCATACCAGGGAGCATAGGCAGGCTTTGGTATGAGCTGTGGGTGGAGGAGAGTGTGTTGAATAAGAAATCATCCTCGACCTGTTCTGAGTGGAGGCTTACGTGGTGAAATTGTGCTGCTCTAGCCACCACTTGAGAGTACGCGGTGCTGTCTTCTGGTGGAGATGGCTTTGTAGGGTATGCCTCCGGACTGTTATCTGACACTGGGGCGTCATATAGGTCCCATGCGTCCTGATCTTGGTCACCCTGGCTCATGGTGGTGTGAGCTGGGGAGTGTGATGGAGTTTGTGCTGGTGAAACGTCAATCACGGGCGGAGGAGAGGGTGGTGGTGTAACTCTTTTCACCACTTTTGGTTGTGGTGTTTGTTCCGTCTGGAACTCCAACCTTCTCTTTCTCCTAATGGGGGGAAGGGTGCTTATTTTTCCTGTCCCCTGCTGAATGAAGATACGCTTTTGCGTATGGTCCACATCAGTTGCTTGTAGCTCTTCCTCAAACCTATGCTTCTGCATTTGGGAGGTTAGCGAGTGCTCTTCTGTATAAGAGCCTGAAGCTGGGTCGCTTGCAGTCTGTTTCGGCATCGAAACTTTGTCTGCGTGTTTTTTCGGCTCCGAGGTGACTTTTTTCCTTTTCGGGCCGAAACCTCTCGGCGTCGATCTGTTTCGGTGCCGCTGTCTCGGCGTCGAGCCGTGTCCACACCGGCATCTCGGTGTCGAGGCTTGTCTCCAGCACTTTCTCGGTCCCGAGAAGGCTGCGTGCCGGTGTCTCGACCGGAGTCGGACGATCTCGGCACTGTTTGGGCCTTTTTCGGTGCCGACGGTCGGTCACCGATTTTATGGGTCGAGCCATGGCCTGGTGGCAGTGGCGTCCCCTGGGCCTTGTAAATGTTCCTTTGAGTGGATTTCGACGTCTTACTCACGGTTTGTGTATCGTCGAATCCTTCGGAGTCTGAGTCTTGGATCGAGAAGGTACCTTCCTCTTCTTGTTCCTCGAACTCCCGTTGGGCTGTCGGAGCGGACGCCATCTGAAGTCTTCTGGCTCGACGGTCTCGGAGTGTTTTTCGGGACCGGAACGCACGACAGGCCTCGCAGGTGTCTTCGCTGTGCTCAGGTGACAGGCACAGGTTGCAGACCAAGTGTTGGTCTGTGTAGGGGTATTTATTGTGGCATTTGGGGCAGAAACGGAACGGGGTCCGTTCCATCGGCGTTCTTCAGCACGCGGTCGGGCCGACCAGGCCCCGACAGAGAATCGAAAAAACTACCCCGAAGGGCACCGGAGCTCTCCGATCTTCGATGCGGTGTGGAATCTAAGTACGCCGATCCCGAACGCAACAATACCGACGAAAATCTTCCGAAATTAGCGAATTTTCCGTTCCGAAACTCGGAGCGACAGGAACACGTCCGAACCCGATGGCGGAAAAAAAACAATCGAGGATGGAGTCGACGCCCATGCGCAATGGAGACAAAAGGAGGAGTCACTCGGTCCCGTGACTCGAAAGACTTCTTCGAAGAAAAACAACTTGTAACACTGCGGCCCAACACCAGATGGCGAGCTATTGCAGAACATGCGTATCTACAGCGACAGATGCCATCGAACTGTAAGATTTCAAATGCAATATTGTTGATATTGTAGACAATTCGTGCTAATTTTGCACTGCTTCATCAGTGTGAGTCTGGATTTGTATTAACCCTGACTAAATAAAATGATATGGTGTGAATTGTGGATCAGAAGCAGGCACACCCACCACATTTGCAGTGCACTATATTTAAAGGAAGGACCAGAAAGCGGGAAATGAATTACTTAGTATATACAGAACCAACTTACTACAGTCAGAATCCTATCTCAAAGTAAGAGCTAGTGTGCACAGAGTCCAAGGGTTCCCCTTGGAGGTTGATAGTGGGAAAATTAGATAATACAAATGCTCTATTTTGTGGTTGTGTGGTCGAGCAGGAGGCTTATCAGAGGGTAGTGTTAAGCATTTGTTGTACACACACAGGCAATAAATGAGGAACACACACTCAAAGACTTGACTCCAGGCCAATAGGTTTTTATACAGAAAAATATATTTCCTTAATTTATTTTTAGAACCTCAAGATTCAAATTTGAGGGAAGTACATAATTTGCAAGGTACTTCACACAGGTAAGTATAGAACTTTGATTTAAAACATTAGTACACACAGTTTTGGTTAAAATGGCAAATATCTATTTTAAAAGTGGACAGTGCAAAACTCAACAGTTACAGGGGGAGGTAAGAAATAGTTAGTTTCTCAGGCAAGTGAAGCACTTACACAGTCAGCCTCCTGGGCATAGGCAGCCCACCGTTGGGGGTTCAATGCAACCTCAAAGCCACAGCACCAGCAACACAGGGCCGGTCAGGTGCAGAGGGCAAAGGAAGGCCCAAAACACATAGGCGCCTATGGAGAACAGGGGTGCTCCAGTTCCAGTCTGCTAGCAGCTAAGTACATGCATCCTCAGGGAGCAAACCAGAGGGTTTTTTAGAGCACTGGGGGATACACACACAAGCACACAAAACACACCCTCAGCAGCACAGGGGCGGCCAGGTGCAGTGTGCAAAGTAGGCATTAAGGTTTTGTATTGAAAACAATAGAAGGACCCAGGGGCACTCTGGCGATGCAGGCAGGGAACAGGCGTGCTTCTCGGGCCAGCCAACGACTGGGTTAGGATGAGGGCCACCTGCTGGTCACTCCTGCACTGGTAGGTGGTTCTTCTCGGTCATGGGGGCTGCGGGTGCAGTGCTTGGTCCAGGCGTCAGGTTCCTTTGTTACCAGGCAGTCGCAATCAGGGGGAGCCTCTGGATCCTCTCTGCAGGCATCGCTGTGGGGGTGCAAGGAGGTCGTCTCAGGGTGTCCACGTCATTGGAGTCATCTGGGAGTCCTCTCTGCAGTGTCTGTTTCTCCAAACTCGAGCCAGGGGCAACAGGTGCAGAGTGTGAAGACTCACGCTTCTGGCGGGAAGTTGTAGTCTCTTTAAAGTTGCTTGTTTTGTAGTTGTTTCTGGACAGAGCCACTGTCCTTGGGAGGTTCTCGGCCCTTTAGGTGCAGGGCAGTCCTCTGAGTCCTCAGAGGTCGCTGGTCCCGCTGGATGCGTCGATGTGCAGGTTCTTTGAGTCTAGAGACAGGCCGGTAGGGCTGCCACAAGTCAGTTGTCTCAGTCGTCTCTGCGGGGCTTTCAGGTCAGCAGCCCCCCTCCTTGTTTTAAGTTGCAGAAATCTGATTTCCTGGGTTTGGGGTTGCCCCTAAATACTGAATTTAGGGGTGTGTTTAGGTCTCGGGCAGTAGCCTATGGCTACTGTCCTGGAGGGTGCTACATCCTCTTTGTGCCTCCTCCCTGAGGGGAGGGGGGCCCATCCCTATTCCTATTGGGGGGAATCCTCCAAACCCAAGATGGAGGATTTCTTAAGGCAGGGGTCACCTCAGCTAAGGGCACTTTAGGGGCTGTCCTATCAGGTGGGTGGTGACTCCTTGTTTTTCTCATTATCTCCTCTGGACTTGTCACCAAAAGTGGAGGGTGTGTCCAGAGTGACGGGCATCTCCACTAGCTGGGATGCCTTGGGGCGCTGTAACAACAGACATGAGCCTTTGAGGCTCACTGCCAGGTGTTACAGTTCCTGCAGAGGAAGATGAGAAGCACCTCCACCAAGTACAGGCTTTGTTCCTGGCCACAGAGTGACAAAGGCACTCACCCCATGTGGCCAGAAAACAGTCTGGTTGTGGCAGGCTGGCAGGGACTGGTCAGCCTACACTAGAAGTCAGGTATGTTTTCAGGGGGTATCTATAAGATGCCCTCTGGGTGTATTTTACAATAAATTGCACACTGGCATCAGTGTGCATTTCATGTGCTGAGAAGTTTGATACCAAACTTCCCAGTTTTCAGTGTAGCCATTATGGAACTGTGGAGTTCGTGTTTGACAAACTCCCAGACCATATACTTTTATGGCTACCCTGCACTTACAATGTCCAAGGTTTTGGTTAGACACTGTAGAGGTATAGTGCTCATGCACATATGCCCTCACCTGTGGTTTAGTGCACCCTGCCTTAGGGCTGTAAGGCGGGCTAGAGGGGTGACTTACCTATGCCACAGGCAGTGTGAGATTGGCATGGCACTCTGAGGGGATTGTCATGTTGACTTAGTCATTTTCTCCCCACCAACACACACAAGCTGTGAGGCAGTGTGCATGTGCTGAGTGAGGTGTCCCAAGGGTGGCATAATACATGCTGCAGCCCTTAGAGGCCTTCCCTGGCCACAGGGTCCTTGGTACCAGTTACAAGGGACTTATCTGTGTGCCAGGGCTGTGCCAATTGTGGGAACACAGGTACAGTTTAGAGAAAGAAAGAACACTGGTGCTGGGGCCTGGTTAGCAGGATCCCAGCACACTTTCAATCATAACTAGCATCAACAAAAGGCAAAAGGTTATGGGGTAACATAACATTTCCCTACACTGATCAATAGGTTTTAGCCAGAAATTGTCCGAGAACCTTTCCACAGCTTCAGGCAACACCAGACTGACAGGCTAAAATCAAGGATCAACCTTTTCAAAGAGACAGTTAAAAATATCAAAACCTCATTAATATAGAATTTGCCATATTAAGAGCTTATATGCCTCTGATTTCCAGTAGATCAGACGTACAACCAATTTTGAGGGCTCTCAACCTGACACAAATTAACAGGTAATCAGTGTATTCGCCTGGAGGCTAATTTTTTTTTAAGCTGCCATATTCGACCAATACTAGCAAGACCTATACACACCACCATACTGAGGGCTCAGTCCCATTGGTAGGGGAACTTCCTTTAACTCGTATGTCTGCCAGGGAGCAAGAGGCACTAGACACTGACAATGCCTACGATGAACTAGGGAATGCATCAAAGACTCGTGCAGCCCGGCTGCCCTCATGCTCACTAAGTTTGCAAAAGCATTTATTATGGTCAACTGGACCTACCTATAGGAAGTACTTGAGGGAACGGGCTTTGGGCCTAGTTTCTGGAGTTATGTAAAGGTTCTGTACTTGGATACCCATCCTCGAGTGTGGGTCAATTAAGTGTGGTCAGAAGCCTTACCGGTGATGCAGGACACCCGTCACGGATGCTCTTATCCCCCCTACTATTCGCACTCGCTATTGAGCTGGCGGTGTGCGTCCCATGTGATGCGCAGGTGTGGGGCTTCAATTGGGGTCTGGCCATGGAGGATCGAATAGCAATATATGTGGACGACATCCTGTTATTCATGTCCAAACCAGTGGAGCTGGGCCTCAGCTTCTTTCTTAATACCTCTGGGGATACCTTGGATCTCAAGGTTGACTGGTAGAAGTCCCCTGTGGTTCCGCTGCAGGGAGACCATCGGGATGAAGCCTGGCAATTCCGGATTTCATTGCACAGGTTAGCTTTCCATACCTGGGAGTACACAATCATAGGAACCAGGCTTGACAGAGCCTGAATTTACCTCTTAATACAGTGGAGAGAATTGCCTTATGTAAAAACATGTTCCTTCCTAAATTCTTATAAACCCTTCAAAACTACCCGATGCGCATCCCCAGACGTGATTAGACTACGTCCACACCGAAATCGCAGGTTCACTTGGACGGACGGGTCCCCCCCCCGCATATCCTTTGGCAAGTGCACCGGGGCGTCGCCATGGCTGATGTGCGCCTCTACTACTGGGCCTCTTCACTACTTCCCATCAATGAATAGTGGCATGGAGGGTGGAATGACCCAGATTACTGTGGTGAGTTAGCCCTTCTGGGCCTAGAAAATGTCCTGCACATCCTCTATGGTACCCTATTCCCTCTCACATTCCGGAGATCACACATATTGCACTTGGATTGTGTGGAGGACTGCATTACGATAGTTGGGTTGGAACCACAAGCTGACTAAAGAGACTCTGAAATGGGCAGGCCGGTGGATGGAACAGGTATTCACCCTGCAAGGATACCGCAGCTCGGAGAGCTTTGGAACAGCAACCATATGAAGGTGTTCCACAAACTTCAAGATGCTTTCCATAAGCCCCACTCCCAATTTTATCAGTATTTACAACTCAGGCACACACACTACACGTTTACAACAACGCTCTCCAGAACATGCCCGAATAGTCCCCTGGAAAATAAGATTATTTTGGGCAGCCTGGGTAAAGGAGGGATTTCCCAGATCTCTAAGTCCCTGGTAAAAGACACCCCTCCATCCCTGGCTTATCTGACAGAAGATGGGAAGGCCGTGTGGGACAAATAGACGAAGCAGACTGGTGAGATGCTTGTATGTCCCACCACACTTGGCAATTTCTGCTAGACTCTGCTTTATACAACTCAAATATTTGTATCAAGCAAACCGAACCCCTCTCCATTTCCACAAAGCTGGCCTTTCTTGCCTCCTTTATGTTCCTCGTGTACAAGAGTTGGATGGGTGATTTATTTTCATGTGGTCTGGCCCTTTCCTGTGATCCAAGACTACCCATTGGGGGTGAGAGGGGAGTTTGAAAGGGGGGGGAGGGGGAGTCGGATGGGGTGTCTGGATATGTTGCCTACTGTGGAGGCCACAACTGTTGGTAAAGTTCACAGGATCGCCCTAATGGGTATACTCAATGACCTGGTGAGAATAGGCACGATGGTTTCTCAAAGATATTGCCCCTAACTGGACTTCATTGGTGCCCCCCTCAATCACGGCCTGCTCTCAGGGCATGGACTGGTGTAGTAAATTAGATAAAGTAATTTATGAGACTCTGGGATGCCCCCGAAAGTAAAAGAAAAATTGGAAAAGGAGGTGGGAACATCATGGTATGTCGACCAGGTGATCCTGGGACATAACACCATTGTACGTCAGGGTTCCGTGATTTTCACTGTTGGCTGGGAGGGCGATTGGATGTGGATGTACTGCATGGTGATCACTCGCTTGGGACAAGCAAAAATAATCCTGTTATTGAACAAAACTGCAATACAATTGCCTACCAAAAAAGGAGTCTCCAATTTAAGAATGAGAGGGGGGGAAAAAAAACAAAAACATAAGTCTCTGTTCCTGAAAGTAGTAGCTTTGGAGCTGCATTAGTAGCTTTCAGGAGGCAGTTGGTGGAATCCGCCATTTTAATTTGCAAGAACAGTTTGAGCTTGTTCCCAGCTCTTTTACTGTGATACACCATAGCTACATCTTGGTGGGCACTCTTTTTTGTAGTCAACTTGCATCGATGTATCCCACACAAATACCTCAGATGCCTCATAAAAGCAAGCCACACTTCCATGCACTCAGAAAAAGCCTCAGAAGTTGACTTTTAATCTGAAAAGCTGTCCATTCCACTAGTAGTGCCATCTGCTGATTCTTAATTAAATAAACTTCATAATAAGGAAAATGTATATGTACTTGGGCTCCATGTCTATATAATTCATCCATTTCCCTAAAGTAATGGGGCTAGATTTGATTCAGCATCTAGAATTTCTTCAGAGTACACCCTGTCCAGCTTAGAAATCTCCACTAGGCAGGTAGAGATCTCAGTGCATTTTGAGGAAACGCTGCAACAGGAGCACAACTAAAGGCACTTGAGTTTTACTGTGCAGGAACCCTGTTTAAAGTGCGTGCAAGAAAAAAAAAAAAAGATATTTTTTAAATAAACTCCCAAACCGGATGTTTGTTTCTGGGAAAAAATGAATGCCCCCAACACCGTGGGAGTTTTTCCCTCAGTGTGCCATTTATTTGTTTCAATATTATGGGTCACATGGCTTTAAAACACAGACTGAAACAGGACAAAAATATGTTGGAACATCTACCCAAAACAGGGTGCTTGGTCTGAACTACTCTGACGTCTCAATGTCAGCCAGTCAAAGTTTTTGCAAGTAGAGCCAGCAGAGGCTTCACCAGCAGAACCATGATAGTTCTCCAGACTCTATAAACAGAATTGGAAACGCCAATTTTGGAAGGTAGTCTATTCTGGCACATTTGTGGAACAGTATCCTGTCCGTTAAAGATCTAAATAAGGGCCCTAAGCCTTCCTACTGCTTTCTTTGATAACATAATGGTTTGGTTGTAATGGTTAAAAAGATACAGCTGTAGGGGCTACTAGTGGAAAAGGTGCAGTGGCATAGGGGCCTACGAGTGAGAAGGAACCACCACACCCTACCAAATTATGGCTGTCTTTTCTTACTGAATTAAAAGGTTGAACTGGACTTTTCCACTCCTGCACTGGGGGACCATGGTATCCTCATAACACCACTACACAATTCTTTCATGTGCAGGACAGAAGTCTCATTGTGCCTCCCTGTTGTGGTGCATCATAATGTCTTCCAACAGAGAAATTCTTTGTGGAATGGATTTAGAAATGTAGGTCAATGGTCTGTCCAGTTAGAAACATTGCACCTATCTGGTTCCTCAAACACGGCAATGTGTCAATGGCTTATATTGAGTGTGAAAACTCCAGACAACCATTCTGAAGATCCCAGACAGAGAGAAGGTCTCAGGAGTGCAGCGATGACTAGCTTGCCTCTCTTGGAATGAGGTGAAAGGGATCTGGAGTAGATCATTAATCAATGAATTGTGCAGTGAATCGGAATTAACAGATATTTCAAGAACTTAAAAAAAGGCTGCCAAGAGCTGCATTTTTCTTTAGTCTTAGTCTTATCAAGACAATGTTTTAAGACTCTTAATATTTTGGCATGGAGTGACCTTTCTACAGGAATGATTGTGGAAGAATAAGGATGATTGCGGGAGGATGTCCATGTCTTGCTGTCACTCAGCAATCTTTAAGACAGTGTCCCTGCCTCGGTTTCTATATCAACTACAGAACTTCCCCTATGACATTTCGCAATGATGGTTCTGTCAACTGAACATCATTCTCACTGTCTTCCTTTGGGAGCAAATGTTTACAGTCCACCTTCTGTAGGAGAACTGACGGCAGTGGCTATCGAGTCATACATTTGTGCGTCCACATCTTTTGACCATCAATGACTGGTGGTATGGTACAGGGGTGTGGATTTAAAAAAAATATCTATGTATCCATGGCACAGGTTGCTTCATAAATCTACTTGTCCTGCAAAAAAGGCTACTGGTCCCTTTGGTGCCATATAGTGCGGTGAAAGGTTATGGCATTAATCTCATTATATAAGAGCTCTGATAATAGCCTCTCAAATTATGCCAGGGCTAATATATATAGTAGGTCTTGAATACTAGCAATATCTTTATCTTGCCACCTTTCCACAGATCTACATACTGGGGCTTGAGCTAGCAGGAAGCAATAGTAAAAGGGATGGAATGCTCTTTTGAGTCTGTGCAAACCTACTAACTTGCATGTTTTAAGGGTCAGGTCTTCCCTAATCATTTCCCATACTGAGAAAGGTTGGAAATTTCCTTCTGACAAGGGGCAAAAGTAAAACTTCTTCCAGGGTTGGGAAATAAAGTGGTAAAGGGAAAGTGAACTTCTAAACACTAAAAGGGATTCTGAGTAACAGAACCTGCCGAGAGCCATACAAGTCACCCCATCCTGGATTCCCCTGGGTGTCTAGTTTTCAAAAGTGGACACGTTTTCTAGGTTGCCGTAAGTGCCGGCTGAGCTAGGGCCCAAACTTTAAAGTCAGTTTTCAGTGGAAAAATGGGATGTGCCCATGTTGCATTTTGGGCTGTTTCCTGTAGGTGCAGAATTTAAGAAAATATTTACCTGTCTATGGGACAGGTTTCTTCATAAATCTACTTGTTCTGTAAAATAATCTACTAGTTCCTTTGGTGCCCTGAAGTGCAGCAACAAATTATAGCAGCAATCTCATTATGTCGGAGCTCTAATAATAACATCTCCGATTATGCCACGGCCAATACTATAGTAAGGATTGAATACTATCAATTTCAAGCCCCACTATAGCAACTTTCTTATTTTGCTACCTTTACACAGATCTATATGCTGGAGGAAGCAGTAAGCAATAGTTCCAGGCTGGATTGCTTTTGAGTCTGTGCAAACTTGCATGTTTTAAGGATTTCCACCAGCTCTTCTCTAACCTTTTCTCATACTGAGATAGCCTGGAAATGTACTCCTGACAAGGGCAGAAGTAAGACGTTCTTCCAGGGTTGCGAAAAAAGTTGCTGTATGGAAACTGAACTTGTAAACACACATTAGATTTTCCCATGAGCAAATCGAAACATGCATATTTAGTCATGCTAAAATACAGCTAACAAATATTTTCTAGGAGTATGATTTCCTGGTCTACTTTTCCAAATGCTTGTGTATGCATGAAATACACTAATGCAAAGACATACTCCATGGGTACACTTTTGTGACTTTCTTTAAGAATTGGACTCTTATTAGGCCTGAAGTTCCCCAAGACATTTTTTAATTAAAATTATATTTCTCTCTTTTCCGTCTATTGGCTGGCCTTACAGTGAGTGATGGCATACTGATCTTCAAAAAGGAACATACTGGCACAGAAAGTAACTTTGTTCAGTACCAGGAACTACTGTGGCAATGTGTGTGTTTGGAAACCAAAATGTATTTTGGTTTTTTGCTTTTTGCAATTGTTTGTTACAATGGTGAGGGCCTGGCAGCTCCCACCACAAGAAAGTTTTACAAAAAGCCATGTCAAAACAAGACACGCACTGACAAAACCAAAAGACTGACCACCAATGTTGGCTCGGTTGGTTTTTCCAATGCTTGTTTATTTTAATGTTGCCCATAATCATGTTGAAAATGGTTACATTGATTTTTTTCTTCTGAATATGTTTTAAAAATACTAGGATGCATTGGCACATTTTTACAAAATGATGCTTAAAAAAATATAGTACTTAAAATGCCACAGTAATACAGCAAAACATTTTTTTCCCTACTTGCATTTTTTTCTGAACTTATTATTTTGAAAGCAAAGAATCGGCACTCTTGCTTACAAGCTTCAGCAAACACTTGCATCTAATCAGAGAGCATTCTGGGAGCACTATACGTAGCCTCATATTGTAAACATTTCAAATGTGTGTCTGCACATTTAATTTTTACTGTAAGCAGGTCAGCAGTGCAGTGTGACCTTACGTTTATTTAGAGCGCTCACCTTAATAACAATGGCTTTGAATTAATGAACCATAAACACAAGTTCGAACAGCATTAACATATGGACATGAATATTACCTTAACTGTAAGCGGGCAGCCAAAAGGGCTTTGTGCTGCAATGGAGTGAGCCTACTTGTCCAAAGGGAAAATAAACATGAAAACTTGTAACCCCAAAGAATATGTCCTTGGCGGCAGGCTATAAGAATTCCACACCCCTGCAGGCACTAGTCCTACCCACACAAGTGAGATATCATTTGTATCAAGAGACTAAGAGGAACACAGGATAGTAAAAAAAAAAAAAAAAAAGTGTCATTGCTAATTCTCGTTCTCTTTCTCTGCACTTATGCCTTCCAAATTTAAGACAGTGAGTTAAAAAAGTAATTTTGAGACATGCCCTTGAATTAACATGCTAGTACAGGTACCCACAGATTCAGAGATATGGAAATTACCACTGCTTCTAAACTCCATGGCTTGTGCCCATTTCGGAAATACATAGATTTCCCAGATGCACTGCAAGGTGCAGATCAGTTATTGGCTCTGGGTACCTCGGGTTCTTGGTGAACCAACAAGCCCTATACAGCACTGCAACCAGAAGGGTCCAGTGGATGTAACGGTATACTTAGAAAATCTGCCATAATTAGAAGTTACAGATGAAAACAGACACAAATTGGTGTTTTTTCAATTTATTTGCTTGTGAGCTACTTATAGATCTCCAGCTACCTGGCAGTAGCTCTCCTGTGTGCAGCAAAACCTACTAACTTAGAAGTTTTCATATGGTTGAATTAATCAATCTGTAAAGAAAGTGTTCATTTGAGACGAAAATGCGCCTATATTCGGAAACTCATAAGCTGAGTTTTTTTTTTTTTTTTTAATTGTTGAATTTCCAAAATATATTTAAATCTGATATTTGTGGTGTAAATCATGCAGCCTTGGGTAGACCTACTACTAAGAGTATTACCTGCTGCTATGGCTGACATGTATTACACATGTAGAGGCATTTCACAGAGACTTTTCAACATTACTGCTGGCAACTATTCCTGAGGTGAACACTGCTGGTGATATTACATATGGTAGCCACTTATGAAATTTGTCTGATTAGCTACCTGATAGCGATCTTTGGTCACTATTACAGCACTAATAATATTAACAATAGCTCTGGACGAGTTTCACTGAAAATAGGTAGCTCTTTTTGCAGAAAAGGTCTCAGACCCCTCATCTAAACAAATGATCCCTTACTGCATTCACAATTTTGTCTACTTTTCAGAAATGTATAGCTGTCCGAGATCCAACATTGGTTTTACACCCATTTCTATCACTGACTGGAAGGAGATTGAAAGCATTAAACAAAAAAAAATGGGCTGTGCCCCAGTAAAATGTCAAAACTGTGTTGAAAAATTTGGTTTTCTGACTCGTCTGCCTGTCCCTCAAAGCTGGGAGGAGGGTTGTTTTAGCACGGCAAACCTTTCGCTGATGCCATTTGCAGGGGGAAAAAACAGTTGCTTTCTTCTGCAACACTTTTCCCCCTATTTTTCCCCCAGAAAAAAACAGAATTAAGCTGGATTGGAGTGGGGTGGGATGGACTGGAGCGGGGTGGAGTGAGTTGGACTGGAGCGGGGTGGAGTGAGTTGGACTGGAGTGGGGAGGGCTGCATTGGAGTGGGATAGAGTGGACTGCAGTAGGATGGATTAGAATGGAGTGGGGTGGATTGGACTGGAGTGGGGTGGATTGGACTGGAGTAGGGTGGATTGGACTGAAGTAGGGTGGATTGGACTGGAGTAGGGTGGATTGGACTGGAGTAGGGTGGATTGGACTGGAGTGAATCATAGTGGGGTGGACTGGATTGGGGTGAGGTGGACTGGATTGGGGTGAGGTGGACTGGATTGTAGTGGGGTGTATTGTGATGACTGGAGTGTGGTCAATTGTGATTGAGTGGGGTGGATTTGACTGGGGTGAGCGTAACTGGAATGGGGCAAATTGTTTTGGACTGGAGTGTGCCGTTTGGGATTGGAGTGGGGCAGGTTGTTTTGAATTAAAGTGGGTCAGATTGGAGTGGGGCAGGTTGAAATGGATTGGAGTGGGGCAGGTTGAAATGGATTGGAGTGGGGCAGGTTGTTTTGGACTGGAATAGGGCAGACTGAAGTTGTTTGGATTGAAGTGGAACAGAATGCTTTGGATTGTAGTGGGCAGACTGGAGTGGGATAGGCTATTAGGGTGGGTGGATTGGATTGTAGTGGGGCGTGTAGCTATGCATTGGAGTAGGGCATACTGTAGTGGGGCAGATGTTTTGGAGTGGTGCCGGCTGGTTTGGATTAGAGTTGGGTGAACAGGAGTGGGGCATATTAGATTAGAGAGGGTTGGGAGGATTGGAGTTGGGTGGGTCGGACAAAATTGGGGTGAGTGGTTTGGATTGTAGTCGGGTGGGACTGGTGTGGGGCGGATGGGGGGCATACTGCACGATTTCTTTAATTACACATAAACAAGAAACAACAGCGCATTGCAATATTTCGAACAAGATAATCGTTTGAGAAGAACGCCCACAAGCAAAAACAAAATAAAACATGAGTAGAAGCGCGAAAAGATGAATTGGCAAAATAAAATAAACTTAGCTATAAAAAAAAAAATCTTTGCAATTTGTGTCCTGCTGGGCACATTTTTGCCAGTCACAAGCCTTCTGTTTGCAGGGAACTAGAAGTTAGAAAGAAAAAAAATAGTACTCTCAATCTCATCAGGAGCAGCGGAGGGGCAATGATTAAGTTGAATCAATCAGTGCTTGATCCCTGCACCACAGAGAGGAAAGGAAATAATGCCAGGCCTGAAGTGGATGAGCTATGAGGCTGTAAAGAAGAGTGCCAAGCATGCCAACAAATAGTAAGCAACAGGCAGGTGCCAAGCCCTTTACTGCACACAACAGTCTCTCACAAGCAAGATGCATGCTCTAGCACATACACTCTACCCTAAAAAGTCTGGGCATTTACTGCTGCAGTATTACTCCTACACTTGAATTACATTTCTGACTTTCTATCAATTCTCACAGAATTTCAGTAATGCGCCTAGTTATCAACACAGGCAGCAGACAGCCATGATTATAAGCAGGTATACGTTTTTAGGGGCAGTAGATAAATGTATCTGAAACTGAACGTTTGGTACACAGGACTGTGAGTACCCTCTAGAAATCATTTCAAATCAAGAAAAATTTTATACTGATAACTTGGAGTTTTCATTGCCAGGGCTAAGGTTAGGTGTTGCTCCCGCAATATTTCTCCGATACCGGAGTTACTTAAGGGAGATATTGGCGGCTGAGCTGCTCTCCCTCTCACCGTAATGATTAGAATATCTTTAGTTAAAATGATGTACCTTTCCAGACTTTCTCGTTCCCTCCACAGCCACCATATAGAATTCCAAACCCGCTCTTCAAATGTCTCCCTGCTCTGGGTTGGATGACTTCCTAAGATGTCTCTGACCAAATGTTGTAAAGTTGCACTTGATAGAGAACTGTGAATGATGGCCATTGTACCATATTACTCAGCTTCCCACTTGGTTGTAGTAAACGAGTAACTGATTGTCCTTGATCAGACACTGCTCACATGACTTAAGTCTGAGCTCTGAGGAAATGCCCCAACTTATTTTTATGTATGCTGGACGACTTTCATGGAGCTGTCCTCCCACTCATTGCCCCCCACTCTCCTCAAAAACATAAAATACATCCATCATAAAAACAGGGAGACATTTTCTTTGGGTTCCAGGATTCAACATCATCTTAACTGAAGAAACTAGTACTGACTGGGATCATGACTAGTGCAGGTTTCTGCAAAGGAGGGTCTCACAGGGTGCGACAGCACAGCCATTATAAACTCAACAAGCACGGCAAGGCCAATAGGTCTCTCCTATGTAAGAGTTATTGGCTTTGTCAATGTCTTTTAGCCATGTTGCATTGCTGTGAAGCATGGTTGAAAATTAGGGAAAAAGCGATAGGACGCAACCAGCGCTGGTCACGTCATAGCACATTTTCTTTGGAGGGCAGGGTTGGACAAGCAATGCAACATGGGAGGGGGACATTGGCAAGCAACAATGCGAGAGAGGTGAGAGGTAACGGGAGAAGCAAGATTGCGGGAGGGGGCTGGTAGGGATTGAGAACAAAACACATGAGGGGGTGAGAGGGACAGTACAGCACCAACAATGCATGCAAGCAGGGCACAGTAATTGAGACAGGGCAAGGAACCATAAGAAAACAAAAGTACATCAGAATGCGTGAGCAGCGGTAGTGTCCACATGGGAAGCAGTACTAGGGCCAAGTTCCAGGGGAGTACAAACATACAATGAAGAAGTGAAGCCAGCACACGCAGACCTAGGAAAAGCAAGGAAATGAGTGACAATGAAGCCAAACATTGCTAAATTATGGTCGGGCTCTAAGCCACCTATAAGCTAACTAACTCACAAGCTACAGTGCATGCACTCTCCCACTTATTTTTTCTTTTCAGAATTTGAATTTCACAAAACTAAATTTAATCAGCATTTGCAACTAAGACATACATTCTTCCTATACCTTATAAAAAGTTGAGAATATCCCAGAACATATCCCCCTGGAAGCCTAGTTAACTACAAATACATCAAATAATAAACAGTTAACGCACATGTACAAATTCCTAGTTATTAATACCCAAGGGGCTGAACCATTGGTCTCCTTTGGAAGCAGACATTGGGACTTTGAAGGAAGTGGATTGGAGGGAAGCCTTCATGATCCCCAAAGAAGTGGTTGAATCAGCCAGATACAATTTAACTAAACACAGAAGATGCATTTCACGTGTAAAGAGCTAAGGACCCTGATAAGAATTTCTGCCCCACCACGCCTATGCTGGCAGCCAACTAATGGGGATTTCCTCCATACCTTGGCGTTGAAAGGGGTGTGTGTGGGGGTGGGAGGGTGGTGTGGTGTGTGTGTGGTGTGTGTTCGTTCCCGTTTTTGACCTAGGTTAAAAGGGAAATTATCCAAGACCAGTCCCTCATCCTCACCTCAAAACTGATGTTGTTACACATTCCAGGTGACTTTGGTACAAAGAGGCACTAAAATCTTCCCCAACTTCAATCTGATTCTGTGTCAATGTAACATAGTACAGAACCGGAGTCAAGCAGACACACTCTATAGCGAAGGGGAGTTCACAGGGATAAACGTATCAACATTATTTGAAGAGCCCATTTATGAAGAATGCAGTCTTAAGCACAAACAACTGAAGATTTGAGGCCCAAAGGAAGTACTGTTTGGGATCACCATTATACTTTTGTTACTGTTTCGATGCTCCAGATTTGTAAATAAGATGTTGAAATGCATCCGATATGTGTCAACTGTAAAATGTCACATTAACTCTTGTGCTTTGGATAACACATATCTAAATATGAACCAGCTCATATATTATCACTGCATTTGTAGAAAAATGGCAATAAAGTTAGATAATAAAAAAAGGAGTAGTAAAATACAGTTTGTAACCAGTTACGTTTATTGTCTTAAGTTCAAAATGAGGCCTACATGGACCTATCAACGGGACAGATCAGTGAGCATAGTAAAACTGACATAGTACATAACTGGCATTCAAAATGAGTTTGTGCACTAGATGGAAGCTGTAGCAGCAGTGTAAAGAGCACAATTGTGGGGCATATTTGTTTCCTACACACTCTGAGGTCATAGGTGAAATCAGACCTAGGTACTCCCCGCTGATGTAGAAACTATGGCAAATTAAATATGTGGCTAAACACCAATTGAATAATTGGCTGCAACCAAAGGAAAAATGAAAGTGAACTATCATTTAAAATGGAAACCATGCACACAGTCGCCAAAGCAGCTTCCTTTGTTTAGGATTATTTGCATATTTGTTTGGATGTGGGTACTCTGCTCCAGATAAACTGTATTACAGGCTAGGTAGAATTCGAACGAACTATTTTATTAGTTGCTCAAAACCTCTAGAATTGTAGATGTAGGGGAGGCAATGTACAAGACATTAAAAAAAAAAGTTCAACAGAATTTTGGATCAGCTAAAAAGTGTTTTGTTTGGGCACAATTGGCTAATATTTTAGAGAGATAGGAAATGTTATTTGGAAAAGCAATTGCATTGAGATCCATGCATCATTCAGTATGTCTACAGAATGAATGGAGGACTGGTACTCCCAACCTCTTACAATAGGCAGCAACCACCACCATCACTTTCATGAACATCCAAGAGGCACTGGTGAGGCCAAAAGGGAGCACAAAGAACTAAAGTGCTTCTTTTCTAGATTAAATTACAAGCAGTGTCTATATGACTGCAGCACAGGGACGTGCAATTGGCACCCTGCTAACCCAATGCCTCCATTTAGTCATTTGGAACAAAATGGTTCCTTAAATGTAGAAGTAGTTTTGCTATTTGAAGAGTTTTTGGGATTCACATGCTATGCATTATTCAGCCATCTAGTGGTCGGGTCCGGAAAGCTGTGTTTTTGTGTTTTTTTTTCCTACACCCTTGGGGCATCCTCAACCACCATTTGGGGCTTCGAGAGTCCTGTGTGTGACGTCAGACAGCATCGCGGAAGCTCCTGTGCGTGCCCTCCAATTTCAGATTCTTTTTTCTTCTTCAAAATCCTTTGGTCTCCTGCAGGTAGTGCCACTTTTTTTGACCCCTGTAGGAATCTCTTTATTACAGTTGATGTAAAGAGTCTTGATTCTGATATGCCAAAAAAATGTATGCCACTATTGCTGTAAGATGTTCCTTTATTGATGCATAAGTGAGGACACAGTCTAACAGGTGGGTGAGGTATATTAGTATGTGTGTCCATGTGTGTCCTTAAGTCCATCTTATTGTTGTTTGTGCACCAATTGATTTATCCTTTCCACTTAAGTGTGTAGCATTTCCATGTGCTTGGTTTCCTTGCTTACCTCAGGATTTCCATCGTCCTTGGAGGGAGCAGTAGGTGGCAGAATTCCAAGTGTTTAGGAGTCAAAATGCTAGGATGGGTGCGGCTGGCTCTGGGTGATCTACTTCTCCATGTCAGTAGATCCTTAACTGGTTTCAGTGTGATCATCTTTCCCCTGGATATCTCCAGTACATCTGAGTACCAGGTCTGCCTTGCCCTTTGCGGAGCTATGAGGAAGATTTTGCTCCTCAAGTGTCTTGCCTCTCCAGTAAGCTGTGGACTAGGGGAATTGAAGGAAAAGTGTATGCAAATTTCCCTGACCAATTTATTGACCGGGCACTCCACTTTGACTGGAAGTGTGGAAACTTGGAGCCGAAGTATTGGCATTTAGCATTTGTTGCTGTAGGTACGCATCCTTAGGGTCTAGGATAGCCATGTAATCTCCCTTCTGCAGTAGTGGGATTACCTCCTGCAAGTTTGTCATCCTCAAGTGTTGTGTTCATATAAATTTGTTCCTTAACCTGAGGTCCAGGGTTGGCCTTAAGGTACATCTTGTTTTGGGATTAGGAAATATGATGAATAGTTCCCTGTCCTCCTCTCCCATGTTGGTATGAGTGCTATGGCTCTCTCAAAGAGTAGCTCTTTGGCCTTTGTTCCGAGTTGCTTTAGTTCTTCTCTGTTGGAAGACCTCACCTTCGGAGGTCTTTGTGGGGGCTGTTTGTTCAGTTCTATACAGTGCCCATTGCGGACGATATTTAGGATCCATTTGTCTGTGGTGATGCTTCTCCACTGCCCTGGAGAACCCCCTTGATTCTGCCCCCATGGGTGTTATGTGTCCTTGACCTGGGAGTCAGTTGTTTGAATTCCAGCACCCCTGGGGGTGGTGGTGGGGGGGGGGGGGTCCCCTTCCGCTTACCCTTCCTAGAAAGGGCTGCTTTGCTGGGTGCTTCCGGTTATGCCTGTGGCTATGTGGCTTGGAGGGGAGACCCCCTGTTGGTTCTGTATTAAATTGCGCTCTGCTCATGGTCCTTTTGTTGGGGGCGCCCCTTTTATGTGTGCCCCTGTACTGTAGAGCCCCTATGGCTATTGCTGTCCTTATTTATTTGTTGCAGGGTGTCATCCATTGCTTGTCTGCACAGGGTGCCCGCTGTGAAAGGCATGTTTACTACTGATGCCTGTATCTCTGGCTAGAAACCGGAGATCCTGAGCCAAGTGTTCCGCCTTAGGGTGGTGCCTGTGCACATCTACCTGCTGGCTGCATCTATCACATTTACTGCTGACTTTAGGCATGTATTTGCAATGCCTTTCCCTCCTGAATTATCGCTTTTCTTCTTGTATTCCTCTGAGAGGTATTGCATGAGGACTAGGCGATTCAAGAGGGCACTGAAGTTGGCTGTTCTCCATTGTTTGGCTGGCCCTCTTTCCATTTTTTCTTCCCACCAGGTCCAGTCTCTTACTTCATTTTCGGGTGGTGGACCCATGAAACGGGGCGCTGTTTCTCTTCCTCGCAGTGGTCATAATGATGGAGTCTGCGGGGACATTGGCCTTAATGTATTTGGGGTCCTGCATGGAATGTTTGTATTTTTTCTCCACTGTGGGCATGAGTGCCTTTGCATTGGCTGGTTCCCTAAAGGCCTCCTTACTCTGATGCAGGATGCTGGGCAACATGGGCAAGTAAAGGTTTCCCTTTTGGGGTGGCAATAGTGTCTCTAGGAGGAAGCAGGACCCCCTTCTCCTCCTCTTCTTCTACTACTTCTTCCAGCTGTACCCCATAGGTTTCTGCAGCCCTTTTCACCAAACCTTTGTACATGGCCAGGTCATCCGGTGGAGATGGCCTCGATGGGAAGCTGTCTATAACTTCTTTGGGTGAATTGTCGTTGAGATCCTGCCATTTGTCCTCAAAATGGCTGGGATTGTCAAAGCCCTGAGCATACTCGTTGTCTGCTTCGAAGAACTCTTCAAGTATTTCGTTGTGTGGTTTCGGGGGTCGCTGGTGCCTCCAGCACCGACTCAGCATCCTCCACTGCTGAGGTTTTCGCTGGGATGCAAAAAGGTTTCAAGGAGTTGTTGAATTCCTTTTTTATCTGGATGAGAGCGCCCATTTCTCTTTCGAGCTTTCTTTTTTTTCTTTTGAACTTTTGTGCCTGTAGGTCTGCTTTGCCCAGCATCAAAGCTTTCTTTTAGGGGGTTGCGTGCTACGGCATCTTCAACACTCTCTCCTTCTCCATTGCGTTCAGAGGCTTGCCCCCCCCTCTCTTAAATCTCCGTAGGTCATGGGTCCACTTTCTTCCCTCAGTGACCCAGATGATGCACGGAGGTGTTTTTCTGTAGTGTCCCCAGATGGGGCACACGGCTGTTTCCCTGCAGCGCTCCTCGATGGGGCACAGCAAGATTTCCCTTCTCCTCTTGCTGGTATTGTCGTCACCTTCAAAGTAGTCTTCAGAGTTTCCTTTTTTTTTTTTCCCCAAACCTTTAAAAACATTTTTTAAAGAAGTTTTCGCAGCTCCTTTGTCATGCTTACAGACCCAATGGCAAAAAAATAATCTGAAGCTGGAGGCCCAGCGCAGGAACTTCCATGGAACTGTCTGACGTCACAGAGAATAGGCTAAGTACCAAATGGTGGTTGACGACACCCCGAAGAAGAAAAAGAAAAAACCTTTAACACAACTTTTTGGACCCAACCACTAGATGGCAGAATAATGCACACAATGTGAATCCAGAAAAGGATTTATTCTGCAAAACTAGGCTAGAATTAACTTAGGCCAAAGTGAGCATCCTGTCCTTGTACTCCTTGAGGAAGAAGTTCAGGAGGTAAAAGTCTAGAACAGGGTTGAAAGCAGCTGTTCTTCTTTGGCACCAGAATGTAGCTGGAGTAGCAGCTAGTCCCGACCTCTGATGCCAGTATCCTCTCTATGGCTTCCTTCTCCAAGAGGGCATACACTTCTTGTTAGAGAATTGGAAAGCAACCCTTCAGAAGCCACTATGGTGTATGTGTCATGTCTGGAGAAAAAGGGCAGGGCTTAGCAGTACTGGACGATTTTAAGCACCAATTTGTCAAATATGAAGCCTTGCCATCCATGGAGGTAAGTACGTAACCTGCCTGCAAAAGTGTGCAGCAGAGTAAGCTAAAGGGGTTTTACAGCTTCAGTGGGGGTGGGAGATTGGGCAGTTTATTGTCCCTGGGGGCCTAGACGTTGTTACCTGGATCACCGGCCTCTACCTCGAAGGAACTGGGAGGTCTGTGGTTGTGGAGCTACTGGTAACCTTTTTTGAAGCCTCAGAAGGGGCAGTATTATTGGTGAAATGGTCATATAGGAAGTGTAAGACCATGAGAGTGAGCTGTTGCTTTTCTTACTTTAAAGTGCTCTAATGTTGACTCACCCTTTGTCTACAAGAAGGCTGGCACCATCAAAGGGCATGTCCATGAGGAATTGTCAGGCATCGCTGGAGAAGCCCCTTGACACCAAAGCACCACTATGGAACAAACTGCCTTACGCAAACAGCCAGTAGTGTCTAAGCCCATCTAACCACATACTTTACCCATTTTGTCCAACTTGGATTATTTGTTGGAGTTGGTCATGAAGGTTGTCTGGGACCGTGGGCAAGATATCTTTCACCATCTCCCACAACGTGTACAAGTAACATACCAGGAAGCATTTCAAATTTGCAGATCAAAACGGGAGGCTGCACAGGAAACATACTTTTCCAAAATCCCTCCATACATTTGGACTCTCTTTCTGGTGGGGTGTTTGGAAATCTATTTGGCCTGAGTCAGCCGGTGGAAGCCTAAATCACAAAGTTCTCTGGTGTTGGGGACTACAGAAGGAAATATGGGTTCCCCCTCGCTGTTATGTGCCCTCAGGCTATTTGTCTATCGGGGTTGTAAGATCCTGGCTTTGCCAAGGGGCGCAGGAGGGCATCTGTAAGGGTTTTGTTAGATGGGAGCAGTGGTTCCGAAGAGGTCTGACCTGGTTGCAGTACCTCAGTGAGTACACTTGTTTTAACCTCCACTAAAGGAAGCTGGAGATCATGAACTTCTGCTGTTCTCCTGAACACTATGGTGAAGAATAAGTTACTTACCTTCGGTAACGCTTTTTCTGGTGGATACATTCACTACCTGTGGATTCCTCACCTAAAGAATTCTCCCCTCGCGCCAGCTTCGACGGAAATTTATTTTAGCTATGCACGTCGACGATGACGTCACAATCGCCCGACTCCATGCGACGCCGCATGACGTCATCTAGGCAATAAGAAGCCCTCGTCGACGTGCAGACGTCAGTGATCACCATTTTTTACGTGCCATAGAGGCGAACAGGTGAAAATTTTACCTTGAAGAGAACATAATCACACCCAAAGACGTGAACACGCAATATTTATTACACTAAAAATAACAAGAAATTAAATATGCCAGACAAAATCAATCATGAGTACTTGAATTATCAAGACCAGAGAAAGACATATATACATGCTAAAACTATATACATAAAGTAGGCTATATATATATATATATATATATATATATATATATATATATATATATACATATACATACACACACATATATACATACATACATACATACACACACACATACATACACAAACAAGACAAATGGCACTCACCCAAGGATTTTGTGGAACAACCATTCAGGCAATGGGGAGGCGGGTGGGACCGTGAGGAATCCCCAGGTAGTTAATGTATCCACCAGAAAAAGCGTTACCGAAGGTAAATAACTTATTCTTCTGATGGATACACCTACCTGTGGATTCCTCACCTAAAGAATAGAGTCCCAAAGCAGTACTACCTACGGAGGTGGGTGCCAGAATGGTCAAACCAAGAAATCCTGCAGCACCGAGCGAGCAAAACGGCCACCCCTCCTAACCTCAGAATCCAAACAATAATGTTTGACAAAAGTATGGAGGGATGCCCAAGTTGCCGCCCTGCAGATGTCAACCACAGGAACACCCCTAGCTAAAGCTGAAGAGGCAGCCTTAGCTCTGGTGGAAGGAGCACGAAGCCCCACAGGTGGTTCTTTCTTAGCTAAGGAATAACAAAGCTTAATACAGAGAATGACCCACCTGGATAGCGTTCTCTTGTGGACTGCTCTGCCTTTCCTCTTCCCCACGTATCCAACGAAGAGCTGATCATCTTGCCTGAACTCCCTCGTCCTGTCGACAAAGAAGCTCAATGCTCTTCGTGGATCCAGTCGGTGGAGCCTCTCTTCCTCCTTGGATGGATGAGGCGGAGGGTAAAAGGAAGACAGTAATAGACTGCCCCAATTGAAAGGGTGTAGCAACCTTCGGGAGGAAAGCCGCCTTGGTCCTTAACACCACTTTGTCTCTAAAGAAGGAAAGGTATGGAGACTCTACACTAAGAGCCTGAAGCTCACTGACTCTTCTGGCCAATGTTATGGCTACCAGGAATACAGTCTTAAGAACCAGCAAACGCAAAGCACAAGAATGCATTGGTTCAAATAGCGATCCCATTAGAAATGCGAATACTAAATTAAGGTCCCTCTGAGGCATAACAAATGGTGAAGGCGGAAACTTATTAGTGAGCCCCTTAACAAACCTCAAAACAATTGGAGACTTAAACAAGGAGGGTTGATCAGGGAGGCACAGAAAAGCCGACAGTGCAGATAAATAGCCCTTAACCGTGGCAACTGCACCACCCTTCTGCACCAAGGAAAGAGCAAATAATAATATATCAGTCAAGTGAGCCTTTAAGGGATCAATTTGGTTCTCTCCACACCAACGTACAAATTTAGCCCATCGAATTGCATAGATCGATTTGGTGGAGTGTCGCCTGGCCGATAAAATAACATCCACCACTTCCGGTAGAGAAAAAGCACTCAGATTGCCCAGTTCAATCTCCAGGCATGAAGGTGCAGACTCTGGAGGTGGGGGTGTAGAATCGGACTCTGCGACTGCGAGAGGAGGTCCACCCTGTAAGGGAGACGGAGCGGAGGGCACAGAGAGAGTTGGAGAAGGTCTGTGTACACACCCTTCTTGGCCAATCTGGAGCTATCAAGATGACCTGGGCTCGGTCTTGGCAGATCTTCCTCAGAACTCGAGGAACCATGGGTATGGGAGGAAACGCGTAAAGCAACTGACCCTTCCAGGACATCTGAAACGCGTCCCCCAAAGCTCCTTGCACCGGATACTGGAGGCTGCAAAATAACGGGCACTGCGCGTTCTCCTGAGTAGCAAACAGATCTATCTGCGGACACCCCCACATCTGGAAGATGTAAAGAACCAGATCTGGATGAAGACGCCACTCGTGGTCGACCGAGCTGCGTCAACTGAGAACATCTGCACGTACATTCAGAACCCCGGCCAAATGATTTGCTACCAAGAAAATCTTGTGGTCCTGAAGCCAGGACCAGAGTCGAAGAGCTTCTCTGCAAAGAAGGTACAACCCCACTCCTCCCTGCTTGTTTATATACCACATCGCGGTAGTGTTGTCCGTCAGAATCTTGACTGACTGACCGCGAATGGAAGGGAGGAAGGCCTTGAGAGCCAGACGTACTGCCCGCAACTCCAACAGATTGAAGTGAAATCTCTGTTCCCCTGGAGACCAAAGGCCTTTGACCTCCAGGTCCCCCAGATGAGCCCCCCACCCTAGAGTGGAAGCATCCGTTACAACTGTGGCTACCGGCAGAGGCAGCGAGAACAGCCTTCATTGCGACAGGTTGCCGATCGCTGCCCACCACTGAAGATCCACTGCAGTGTCTCTGGTGATCGTAATCGAATCTTCGAGATCCCCTTTGTGCCGAAACCACTGCCTGCGGACGCACCACTGAAGAGCCCTCGTGTGCCAGCGTGCATGAGTGACCAGCAGTATGCAAGAAGCAAACAGACCGAGCAGACTAAGGACCTTGAGGACTGGAACTACCGCTCCATTTCGAAACATCGGAATCAACGCCTGAATGTCCTGAACCCGCTGGGGGGGGGGGGAGGAAAGGCCCGATTCAATGTCGTGTTCAGTACTGCCCCTATGAATAGGGGGCGTTGAGAGGGCTCCAGGTGAGATTTGGGCACACTGATTGAAAAACCCAGTTCGTAAAACAACTGAGTTGTCGACTGCAGGTGACGCCGCACGAGCTCCGGAGTCTTGGCTTTGATCAACCAATCGTCCAGATAGGGAAACACTGCTATC
Organism: Pleurodeles waltl; assembly: GCF_031143425.1. Classification (NCBI taxonomy): domain Eukaryota; kingdom Metazoa; phylum Chordata; class Amphibia; order Caudata; family Salamandridae; genus Pleurodeles; species Pleurodeles waltl. The sequence goes on from NC_090446.1 coordinate 603,334,133, forward strand.
CCTCTTCTTCGGAGCTCTGCCGCTACCACCGCCATCACCTTTGTGAAGACACAAGGTGCTGAAGTAAGACCAAAAGGGAGGACCGCAAACTGATAATGCTGCGATCCCACCACAAACCGGAGATACTTCCTGTGCGATTTGAGGATCGGAATATGGAAGTACGCATCCTGCAAATCGACAGACCCCATCCAATCTCCTTCGTTCAACGCCAAAAGAACCTGTGAAAGGGTCAGCATTTTGAACTTTTCCTGCCTGAGGAACCAATTCAAAATCCTCAAGTCCAGAATTGGTCTCAACCGACCATCCTTTTTGGGGATCAGTAAGTATCTTGAATAACAGCCCTGACCCCTCTCTCCTGCACGGGAACCAACTCTACTGCGCCTTTTGCCAATAGGGATAACACCTCCTGTTGCAGTAACAGAAGATGGTCTTCCGAACAGAAGGATGGGCGGGGAGGGAAGGGATGAGGGACCTCCCGAAATGGAAGAGCATACCCTCTCTTCACAATGTCGATGACCCAAGAGTCTGATGTTATAAACTCCCACATTGGAAGAAATTGGGCAAGTCTCCCCCCTACCGGAGACAAGTGAACAGGGAGTGGAGGAGGACTAAGGCTGCTTTCCCTGCTGCAACCCTCCCGAGGAAGAGGAAGAGGCAGAGTGCTGCTGGGTTGCTCCTCTTGAACATACTCTGCCCCTGCCTTTAAAGGATCTATAAGGCAGGGAGCTTGCAGATTGTTGTTGTGGCGCCTGGAATCTGCCACGAAAGGAGGAGCCACGTCCAAAACCCCTAAACTTCCTATGCGATCTAAAAGAAGAGGAAGTAGCTGCCTGAAGTCCTAAAGACTTTGCTGTGGCCATGCTCTCTTTGAACCGTTCAAGAGCAGAATCTGTCTTTGTCCCAAAGAGTTTTTCTCCATCAAAAGGCAGATCCAGGAGAGTCGCCTGCACATCCGTAGAAAAGCCTGATGAGCACAGCCAAGCCGGACTTCTCGATACTATGGATGTGTCCATAGCCCTTGCCACAGAGTCAGAGGTGTCCAACCCAGACTGGATCACCTGGGTCGCCGCCGCCACCTGAACGTCCGCTAGCAAATGCAACACCTCATGCGGCAAGTTTGGATGACCTTTTGCTTCCTCCATAAGGGCATGAATATAACGTCCCAAAATGCAGGTTGCATTGGTCGACTTCAAGGCCATACTTCATGACGAAAAGGCCTTCTTTGCAGCGTGGTCCATTTTCTTTGACTCCCTGTCCGCAGGGATCCCAGGGAACAAAACAGAAGAGGAACAGGAAGCCTGAACAACCAAACTCTCCGGAGTTGGATGTTTGGGGAGGAAGTCCGGGTCACCTGGAGCCGCACGATAGCGCCTTGCTACCGTCCTGTTGACAGCTGTAGAAGTCACAGGTTTCTTCCAAATGTCCTTGATGGGGTCCAGGAGAGCGTCATTGAACGGCAAGAGAGGTTCCGCCACCACAGAGGCCGGATGCAGCACTTCCGTCAAAAGGTTCCTTTTCACCTCAGCAGCCAAAAGAGGAAGATCTAAAAAGTCTGCAGCCTTCCTTATTACTGCATGAAATGATGCAGCCTCATCAGTATACTCCCCAGGGGAAGCCAAATCCCATTCAGGGGAAGTATCAATACCGCTCGCAGTGTCCAGCCCCTAAAAATCACCCGAAGGCTCCAAGATTTAGTCTTCTTCCGGATGTTGCCTGCTATACTCCTTTTCCTCCAGAAGGCACAAAGCTAGACGTCTGGACCGGAGTCTGGACTCGAGACCCGGTGTCAATAAGGCGTCGGCTGGCGCAGAAGATCTTCGCCGGCACCGTTCCTCGGATCCATCCGATGCCGGACACTCCGGCGCCACAGGCACCTTGACAGTAGACTGGATCTGTGGAGAATCCACCGGTGCCGGAGTTGCAGACGTTGTAGGCGTAGCTGGTCTCCTTGATGACGCCAAGGGCCTTGGCGCCATAGCGGCTCCAGACGGCAAAAAAGGCTTGAAGGGTATCAGCTTGTAAGGAGCCGGAGCACCCAAATTAAAAGCCAAAGGCCCCGCGGACCCGCATGCCCTCCACCAGGCGCCATGGTGGAAAAGATATTGAACATGGCGTTTAAAAATGCCGCAGGATCCGTACCCGGCACCGGGAAAGCTGGGTATGCTTGTGGTGTCGGCGCCGGCATACAAGCCGATGATGAGCCAGGCAACTCCTGCTCCGGAGAAGCCGCCAGCTCCTGAAGAGGCTCGATTTCAAACACCGACAAAGGGGAAGTCGGAGTCGTAGGAGTGACGGTCGGGCTATTCACCCACGTCGGACGGCGCCGAGCTGACGGAGATGCAGATCTGGACCTGGACCGACCTCTACTCGATCGGCGCCGGGAGTCGTGACGGCGCCGAGAGTCTCCATGACAACGATGAGTCCTCGAAGATTTCGAAGAGGACTCTCTCCGATGTCGCCTTTCCTTCCTCTTCTTGTAACGGGCCAGGAACAATTTAGCCTCCCTTTCCTTAAGTGCCTTAGGGTTCATGCGCTGGCAGGAACCGCATGACTCGACCTAATGGTCGGAACTAAGGCACCAGATACAATTTTCATGGGGGTCAGTGACCGACATTCGACCCCCGCACTGGTTACAAGGCTTAAAACCAGATTTTCTTGGCTGCGACACTGTAACTACAGAAGCGCAACTGTAGCTCCCTGTTAGCCTCAAAGAAAAACAGTTATTCGAAGGCACGGAAAAAAGGGAACCGACATCTGCACGTCGACGAGGGCTTCTTATTGCCTAGATGACGCCATACGGCGTCGCGTGGAGTCGGGCGAGTGTGACATCATCAACGTGCTGAGCTAGAAGAAATTCCCGTCAAAGCTAGCCCGAGGGGAGAATTCTTTAGGTGAGGAATCCACAGGTAGGTGTTTCCATCAGAAAGAAACATTTAGCTATAGAGTTCAGTTGTGAGATTCAGTCAGGTGTTTCTGGAGAGGTGTCAAGGCCACTGGCCTTCTGAAGGTCCAGAAATAGATTATCATATAGTTCTGATTCATGGTCACCATGGTCGTTGTCTTGTGACTCAGGGTCTGAAAATCTGTTGCAAAGGAAGAATATCAGAATTTTGTGGAAGAGGCCAGGTTGTGTGCAATTCTATCGATGTTGTGGTGTATTTGCTTCAGAGTCCGAAAGGGCTTTGGGTTCACCCTTAGGCGCCTCTGCCAGCATCGATGAAAGGGGGACTGGCGCAGTATTGTGCGTAGCTAAAGCAGCAAGCAGGTGTCGGCCCCAAAGTGGGAGTCAAGAAGCAGAGTAGGAGAAGGATCAAACACTGGTAACCCAACCCAATGCCTCCTCAGATCCATGGAGCCCAAAGGCACCCCAGAGGGATCTGGAAGGATACTGAAAATTCATAACAGCCTCTTTAAAGGCCTGAACCTTATGCAGCGTCGCCGATGGACCCAGGAACTGTGACTGGATGGAACTAATGTAGGAGTCGATTCCGAGATCCTGCGGTACCCTGACATCCATGCAACACCTCCTGACAATAATAGTGCGGACAAGGTGAGCCATGTGTTGGCTTCTTGCGTTTCTTCTTTTTTTACTTACCCGAAACTTGATGTGGGATAAGGATCTCCCTCTGGAACAGCCTCAGGAGCCAATAACTTATCTGAGTCTTCAATTTCCATTGGGCCGTTCAAGCGTTCCTACGTGCTTGGTGATGCAGAGATTGGCCTTGCAGACACAGGCAGCCTTCTGCTCATCGGAGGCGAGACAACATCAGAGGCAGACCTCCTGCAGGTCCATCATTGACATCTGTTTCTGACAATCATTACAGGTTTTGAACCCAATCGTTTTAGAGGGGAAGAGATGTTCCTAGCACACTTGTAAAATGTTTAGAGACATGTTCTCAGTCAAGTGACCGATAAAAGCTACAGATCCACACCAAAAGATGTGGAAAGAAAGGAACTGACTTTGACAAAAGGAGGTTGCTTATGCAGTTATATTACTACCCCGACATCACTTCTGTGGAAGGATGCAACTGATGCAGAGCAAACAATGCTGGGAATTTCTGTGAAAAATCTCTGGGTCCAGTCTGGCACCACAGAGTATTCAGAAGGTGAGGAATCTGCAGTTATAAGGATCTGGGGAAATAAATAATCTACGTTCTATGCTGAAATCTGTCCCTGTAAAGTTGATATGACTAAAATTGGGGTTCTGTTCACTTAAAAATATTGCTGAAAACTTGGATGGGAACTTAATGATGGGAACAGAAAAAACCAAAATCCCTACAAAAGCAGTCTGAAAGGCATTGGAACTTACAAATGCAAATTTGAGTAATATGCTAAATAAACTTGGAACTATGCATGAATTGACAGACGGTATACTCAAAAAGCTGTGTACAGAGAAAAGGGTCATAAAGGAAACCTTGCATCAAGCCATTTTCAATTACTTTGCCCAACTTTTCTGAAGGAACAAGGAAAATATCATACACAAATTTTGCAAAGGAGCCAATTATATTCCATAGCTCAGTGAAATCCCTCAAGTTACCATCTGTGCAGGGGGGTTACATTAAATCTTGCCTGTGGACTGGGGGGTTTATAAGGACAAAATTGTATATAATTTACTCTACACTATATGTAATGTTTTTAATGTTTACATGGACAGATTGTCTTAATAAACTTTACCACTAATACAAAGTAACATTCCCAGTAGACACATCCAGTGTTTCAATCTCCAAAGGCTACTCAACATAGGACTCGCAGTGGACTAGGAGCTCACACCATAGATTGGTTATGCGCTGCTCCTAAAAGTGAGTCCAATACATGTTGCCCAATTACATTCTCAGTGACTAACCAATATGGTGCAATCTTTCCTCTAACAATCAATAGTTGCTCATTAGTAGTCCTCCCAATCTGGTGGGCTAACCAAAATGCAGAACTAAACAAGCATTGGCAAAGCGAGTAGATTTCGCCTTTGTTGTTTCTTTTGCATTCTATCTTAGTAAATAGATTATAAATATTAGGAAAACATTATAATTATGTTTGTTCTAAAGTTGAAAACAGTTAATATTTCTTTATGCTGTGATATATGCTGAATTAATATCCCAGGGTTCTAAACTAGTTATTTAATATGGCATTGTATTAGAGTATATTAATGTGCAGTTAGTAAATTGCTACTGCACCTGCTGCACCATTCAAATCATGACCATTTTAACTGCAAGGTGATTGCAATTGTGACTGCTTATTTAGCAGTAAAATATATCAATATTTGGTGTTTAGAGAAGCTAAGACAACGTTTGGCCCTGGTGCCACTACACTTGCTGCACCATTCAAATCATGACCCTAATGCCGGCAAGATAACTGCACTTGTGACTGCATTTTTTTAAGTAAAATTTAGTAATAATTTGTGTTTAGTGGGGTTAATAGAGATTTTGGGCACAGTGCCACTGCACCTGCTGCACCATTCAAATCTTGACCATATTGCCTGCAAGGTAACTGCACTTGTGACTGCCTGTTCAGTAATAAAATATAGCAATATTTGGTTTTTAGAGGGGCTCCTAGGCTTTTGGTCCCAGTGCCACTGCACTTGCTACACCATTCAAATCATGACCACAGTGCCTGCAAGATAAATGCACTTGTGACTGCCTTCTTAGTAGTAAAATCTAGCAGTCATAGGTGTTTAGAGGAGTTCTGACACCCTGTGGCTACTGCAGCTGGGGCACCATTAAAACTATGACCCTAGTGCCTACAAGATAATTACACTTGTCACTGCCAGTTTAGTAGTAAAATATAGCAATATTTGGTGTTTAGAGGAGTTCGGACAACTTTTAGGCCTGGTGCCACTGCACATGTTGCACCATTCAAATTATGATCCTAGTGCCTGCACAATAACTGCACTAGTGACTGACTGTTTAGTAGTAAATTATTGCAATATTTGGTGCTTTGTGGAGTTATGATGTTTGGCTCTAGTGCCACTGCACCTGCTGCACCATTCAAATCATGACCCTATTATCTGCAAGGTATCTGCGCTTGTACCTGCCTATTTAGTAGTAAAATATAGCAACAGCTGGTGTTTAGCCGAGTTCTCAGAACTTTTGGCCCAGGTGCCATTGTGATGGCACCATTCACATCATGACCCTAGTGCCTGCAAGATAACTGCACTTTAATAAGTCACTGAAAGAGTAATACCAAATAAAACATCGCTCAATTTAATAAATGGCTTTTCTTTAAATGAGTGGCTGATAATTTAGGAAACAAACATACAAATAATTTTAATATTTACAATTGTTATTCATCAGAAATGTACTTAAGTAATGAAAAACACAACATAATAAGCCCACCTGCTGCTTGCTTTACAACCGCACTCAATCCTCCACTGCAAGATGGCCGACATGGAGACACACATTTCAAGGCGAATTGACTAGCGTTCAGTTAATCTTTTCGCATTCAAACACAAACAAGTAGCCAATCAACAAAAAACGGAAGTGTACTCCGGGCACGCTCCAGCGATGGCAAAAGAAGAAGAGAGCAGAGCAGAAAGTGACCTGCTAGCCAAAGAACAGCAAGTAAATTAAAGCAACGTTGGAGCGACATTTGAATGAACAAGCTGGAAGTTCACGTAAGTAAGGGGCAAAGTAGGGGAGGGTTCCAAGTCCCTTTAAAGGCTTTTTTTTCTTTTAATAACTTTAGACTTCCAAGTGCTGTGCAAGTGAAATCTAAAAAGGGGCTTCTTACTTTTTTTTGCTCAAAAACTTACAAAATGTAATGTATGGAACTGTAGAAATTGTTTTACAGAGTGTAGAAATTCAGGCAAGAGCATGTCAGTTTCATCAGCACAATCGGTTTTATGATTCTCTTCCATTCTGAGGCACAAATTACAACTCAACTCAGCAAAAATATAGGTTATCATTTGATTCATGCTGCACAAATATAGAAGTAAAGGTGATCAGAGTCTGATGTGTAGGGGTATTAATGTGATTATGGCTTTTAAAATCACTAGTTCACATCTTATATGGACTGGAGTAAAATGGGGAGAGGGACATCCAATGGAATGAGGAGACAAGAATGAAAGGAACATAGTTATATTAACCTGGTCAGTGCATTGCTCTGCCGTCCATGGCTCCACCCTGTAAGAAGGTCCCTTTCCCTGGCTCCTCTGAACTCCTGACCACTGTCGGGAGTTCGAGGCCCTCCTCCACCCACAGGCTTCTGCCTGCACCTCATCCCTGGTGTCTAGTGGGAGAGCTCTGCTTTCCTACTATGCTACCTTCTGCCTCTCTCCCCCTTTTGCTTTGCTCTCTGCTCTGCTTCACTACTGTCCCTTAGTGCTCCTTTTCCTGGTTTCTCTCTAACTCTGCTCTCTCTCTCTCACTTTCACTTTCCCCCCGCTGCGGCTGCCCCGCGGCCCCACCCCCTTTTTGGCTCCACCCCCTATTTTGGCCCTTTTTTGTCCCCCTCCCGCCTCCCAGCTGTCCTCTCCCCTCCCACCCCTCCACCTCCCTACTGGAGTGGCGGCCGCTGCGTGGATGCAGGTGCGCCAAAGGCAAACCCGTCTGCAACCATCCACGTCTGGACCGCACCCAACGCCAGAACCCCTGCCCCCCCCGTCACCACGCAGGTCTTCACTGCGACGCCACCCTCAACACCGGCCGCTCTTCCGCCTGCCTTCAAGCTTCTCCGCAGACCACCCGCAGACCCTTCTCCTGCCGGAACTCCACCTCCACCCACCAAGGCAGGACGCAACCATCTCAGATGTATCCTATTCAACACCCGCTCCGTCCACAAGCATGCAGTAGAGCTATGGAATCTACTCGACTCAGCCTCCCCGGACGTTGCCTTCCTGGATGACATCACCATAGCCATCCCGGACGGCTACAAGATCACCCGCAGGGACCGCTCCAACAAACCAGGAGGAGGCAACACCATCATCCACAAGAACACCCTGAGGATCACGACCAACACAGATGACACCCTCAGCACCGCCAAACCCCTCCACTTCCATTTCCACACTGACCCAAACACCACCCTCCAAGGGACCCTCATCTACAGGCCTCCCCCCCCCATCCCACAACAGCAGTTCAGCGACTCCATTGGGGACATCATCAGCTCGCACGCTCTCGCATCCACCGACTACATACTCCTCTGAGACTTAAACTTCCACCTCGAGAACACCAGTGACAACACCGCCACCCTGCTTGACAACCTCTCCAACCTCGGCCTCAAAGAGCTCGTCACGACACCAACCCGCTCCGCAGGACACACACTACACCATTTTCGCTGCCAGCAATCACGTCTCTTTCAGCCACACCACCGAACTCCACTGGACATACCACCGCTACACCCACTTATCCTTGAAGAAACACACAACACACCACCACCCACAACGGATCCCCCACTGCAGTTGGAACAAGGTCACCGAAGACCAACTTATCGCAACCCTCTCCCAGAACCCACACATCGACGCAACCGACACTGATGCAGCTGCCCGCAACTTCAGGAAATGGGTCAAGACCTGTGCCAATACTCTCGCCCCAATCAAGAATCCCTCCAACAGACGCACCAACAGAAAGGCCTTCTGGTTTACCACCGACCTCCACAAATTTAAGCAAAGCTGCCAAACACTCGAAAGAAAATGGCACCAAGTTAAACCTCACAGCCTACAAAAATGCCATCCAAAGACACCACCAACTCATCCGAGCCGCCAAGTAAACCGCCTTGAAAGACCGAATCAACAACGCACACAGCCACAAGCTGCTCAACGTCGTGAAGGAACTCTCCAAAGCCAGCGACATCCCACCATCTGGCGACTCCCTAGCCTCCTACTTCCACTGCAAGATTGCAGACATCCACAACAGCTTTAGCATCCAGACCCCCCCGGCAACCACCAACACCACAGATTCACCTCCGACCAACCTCCTGCTCTCCTGGACCCCCGTCAACAACAACACCACCATCGAAATCATGAACAGCATCCACTCAGGCTCTCCATCTGACTCCTGCTCTCACCAAATCCTCAAAACAAGCTCCGTCATCACACCCCAACTACGGAAGATCATCAACAGCTCCTTCGAGTCAGCCACCTGACCGGAGAGCTGGAAACACGCCGAGATCAACGCCCTCCTCAAAAAACCCAAGGCGGACCCAAAAGACCTCAAGAACTTCCGGCCTATCTCCCTGCCCCCCCTTCCCGGCCAAAGTCATTGAGAAGGTTAACAGACAACTAACCTGCTTCCTCGAGGGGAACCGCATCCTGGACCTTTCCCAATCTGGATTCCGCAGCAACCACAGCACCGAAACTGCCCTCATCGCCGCCAGCGACGACATCAGAACCATACTGGACAGGGGCGAAACTGCGGACCTCATGCTCCTGGACCTCTTGGCCACGTTCAACACAGACTGCCACCCACACACCCTTAGTTCACGCCTCAGCAATGCTGGAATCTGCGACAGAGCCCTGGACGGGGTCACATCCTCTCTCACCGGCAGAACCCAGAGAGTCCGCCTCCCCCCATTCTGCTCGGAGGCCACCGAAATCATCTGCGGCATACCCCAGGGTTCGTCCCTAAGCCCGACCCTCTTCAACGTCTACATGGCCCGCTCGCTAACATCGCCGGATCCCACAACCTCAACATCATCTCAACACTGACAACACCCAGCTGATCCTCTCCCTCACCAAGGACTCTGGCAAGTCCTACCCCCACAAAGGAATGAAGGCCATTGCCGAATGGATGAAAAGCAGCTGCCTCAAACTCAATTCCGACAAGACTTCGGCTCCACCCCCTCCACATGGGATGATTCCTGGTGGTCTGCCACTCTCAGAACCACTCGGACTCCCACCGACCACGCACGCCACCTACGGGTCATCTTGGACCCCTCACTAGCCATGACCCAGCAAGTCAACGCCATCTCCTCCTCCAACACCCTCCGCATGCTCCGAAAGATCTACAAATGGATACCCACCGAAACCAGAAGAACAGTCACCCAAGAGCTCGTAAGCAGCAAGCTGGACTACAGCAATGCCATCTACGCAGGAACCATGGCCAAACTACAGAAGAGGCTGCAACGCATCCAGAACGCCTCTGCACGCCTCATCCTGGACATCCCACACCACCTGAACAACCTGCACTGGCTCCCAGTCAACAAGAGAATCACCTTTAAACTCCACACCTACTGCACAACACAGGACCAGAATACCTCAACAGACGACTCTCCTTCAACACCCCGACCCAGAATCTCCGCTCACCTCGCCCTCGCAACCGTCCCACTCGTCCGCAGAACTACAACCGGCAGTAGATCATTCTCGCACCTCGCCGCCAAAACGTGGAACACTCTTCCCACCCACCTGCGCCAGACCAAAGACCTCCTTTCCTTCCACAAACTTCTCAAGACCTGGCTGTTCGAGTAGTAGCAGCATCTCCCCTCCTCAGCGCCTTGAGACCCTCACGGGTGAGTAGTGCTCTTTCCAAATTCCTGACTGATTGAAACTGGTTGCTTACATAGGTCTTGCAACACTAAAACTGCTTCAAAGTGCTATGTGGGGGCAGAAATTACAAAAAGTGTCCTAAAGGACAGTTGTTGTGGCTATAAGAACTAGACAGACTTAAAAAAAGGCAAATAGTGATATATATTTCATAAGAGGTATCATGAGAAATATCAACATTTTAGTTCAAGTAGAGAGAGACTACCTTCAAAAGTATTCAATTACTTCAGTGTTTGACCGTATCCTGGTTTTAACTAAATGCCTTATGTGATCTATTTCTATATATTCATCTCCCACAGAACAATTCAATCCTAGGTAGATATACAGCAAATTTCAAAATGACACCTATCAACCTAACATATTGATCCAGAACACAATGAACCTAAACATGACCCTACACCAGCAACACACAGACATATCTCCGGACACCTCTACGGACAAATGGACTCCAAGCAACATAACTGGGTAAGTTTTTACCACCTCAATACCCACTCAATATCAGCGTTAGTGGTACCCTGTTTTAAATCAACAAAATGTAGACACTGCATGTGCCCTTATCACAAACACACAACACAGCTCAAACATACATAGATTAACACACATGACGAAAGCCTCTAACTTAACCCACAGCTATACAAATATTCCTATGTAGTAAATTCGAGAATAAACATATCCTTAATTACAGAGGATTAAAATGGGCATTTACACATAGTAAATTTATTTTGATGACATCTTGGAAACTTCTCACAAAGAAAAAACAGAATAGGAGCATTTTGCCTGTGAATGAACATTTTTAAAGTACACTTTAGGTATTCTTTACAGCCTTATAAAAATAAATTTCAGACTCTGGTTTTTATAAAATCTACATACAGGAATATATATCTGAATAAAAAAGTTCACCCATAGCCTGATAAAGGGATGAACATACAGCCGATTCCTGAGATACAAATTTATTTCATCAGACAAACAACAAATTGAAAATACTCAAAGAGGTCATTACAAAAGCTGAGAGACAGAGAATATCAATAAGAAAAATGATCAATTAAAGGACAAAGATAACGTTCAGCAGAAACAAAGTATGACACGCATAGAAAAGTGGACAACTTCTTACGTCACTACTAAAGCTCCTCAATACAAATAAAATATACACTGGCAAAGCATTTAGTCTGCCTGACAGCCTTCTTGCTTTTGGAAATGCTTGTTTCTTTTGTTTTGTAATGTTTTTGAAAAACCTTATTGTCCAGTGAACAGATGGACCTCCAACCTTTAAAGAAAATTGCTACAGTAAATGGTCTTAAAAATACTTTTGTTATAGTAGTCCCTAGCACTAAATAGAACTACTGTGTCAGGAGGATGTGCTCTTGGTAAGAGAGCAGAACACCATCCCTTACAGTGAAGTTAGCAGGAGTGTGGAATTTTATCAAATATCTATATGTCCATGAGATGGGATGCTTAAAAAAAAATCTACTTGTACTCTAAAACATCCACTTGTCCTCTTGGTGCAAAGCAGTTAAGCGACAAATTATGTCAGCGCTCTCTATATATCAGAAGTCTGATAATGGTCACTCAGAACATACCAAAATTCATATTATATTAATAATGCCCTGATTTTGGAACATTTCTGCAAAACTCTTCTAGATGTGTATTTTTTATGCCCAATTCCATAAGTTCTGTGTAATTCAAGAAAAATGTATATCTGCAAGAATCCATAGACATGTACCAGGGATGCACTTCTGCGACTTTCTTAAAGAACTGGGCCTCTAATTAGGTCTTGCATTAGCCAAGACCTTTTGTATCTACTAAATTTATAGCTATGTATGTACTTTCAACCAGCCCTGTCCATCCATTGTTGTGTTGTTGTATCATTAACATTACTAACGCTTACTAAGCCAGATTGCATGGGGCCTGGAGTCAGCGTACTTCAGCCACTGACTGTCTTCACTGTGAATGGCGGCATTTTGCTCTTTCACAAGGAGCACATCAGCACACATAACGTAGTTCCCTTCAGTGCCAGGAACTCCTATTTTACAGAGCAAAATAATATTTTTGCTTTCAGCTATTTCAAAAAACTTATTGTTGGTGGGGGCAGGGCAGCTCTCCAAACAAAGTTTTACAAAATCCATATCAAAACAAATATATTAAAGTCAAAAGGCCGCCAATCTATGCTAGGCCTGTTGACTTTGCTGATGCTTGTTTATTTGCATGTTCCCCATAATCTTACTGGAAATATTGCATTCATCAAAACTGTTTTTACTAAATGATGCTTCAAAGAAATGGTACCTTCAACTGCACAATAGTTTAGCAAAATGTTTTCCCCCACAATAATATTTCTATTGTGTGCATTTTAATTTGAAAATACAGACACAAACGCCAATCTTGCTTTCAAGTGTCTGCGTCTATTTGCATCTGATCAAGTAGCATTCTGGGAGCATTATAAGTACCATTAAATTGTTAAACTTTGTAAACGTGTAAAAATATACATATATACAATTTTTTTTTTTTTACTGAAACCACGGTCAGTAATGGACATCAGGCTCACTGCATTTCCTCAGAGCACTCATCCTTATAAAAAAGTCTTTGCATTAATGAACCATATATAAAAGTTTGACACACACATGGATACAAATCTTTGTTTCAGGCAATGCTTTTTTTACAGATCCATAATGTGGTACTGTAAACTGGCACCCAAAGGTTTTGTGCTGCAGGGGGTTGGGTCTACTTGTTCGATGGACAGAATAAACATGAAAACGTGTTGTCCTTGACCTCAAGCATCATCTTCTGGGTGTCCGGCTATAAAAACTGCCAACCCTGGATTCAGCCAAAGGCTTAAGTGGGCTGGTCCAGCCAATTCTGTATGCTGTAGTAGGCAGAGAAAACTGTGAATGACACAGCAACAGACCAATGGATGAAAAAGGATGGCTGAACACCCCCCCCCCATCCCCACAGAAGTAACTATGATTATACATAGTACAATTTATAGTTCTTGACTAACTACAGACCTTAAAAAAAACTAAACTAAATGATGTGTTAAATGGGAGCTAAAGGACTAAATGTGGATTAAAAAGAATGATGCGCTATTTGTAGTAAAGTTTGTATATTGGGAAGTCTTTTACCATACACATAAAGGCATGAAGATAATCAGAAGCTTTTTTACATGCAATAATCATTTTATGGCGTTTTTACCTAGTGTCCAAATGTACTGTATAAATTTGGCCCAACGACAAGAACAGTGAATTTACTCTGGTTGAAACATAAAGCTGTAGTACAAACAACAACTGTGTCCTCTGGAAAGACACAAATGCAATGCGCCACCTACCAACACATCCAACATTTCAATTAGTAGATCAAGTAAAACCATTATCAAGAGGAGGAGATTGCAAGTAAATGATGAACAAAACAAACATACCGAATGAATACCTTACTATCAATATTCTTAAATGTGTGAGAAAATCAGCTGGGTTGTAACACATTTTTAATTGTATTTAAAGATATTCAAGATGCCATAGAAAACATTATGAATAAGCTTTTTGGTTCCATACGGAAACAGCAAGTCTAATATACTTCCGGAACTGTGGAGGAATCAGTACTGGAGGATCCGTTCCTACATGCTAGGTGCAATGATGGATGATTTAGCAACACACAAGTAATTTATATGCAAGACATTGGAGACAAACATCCTTATGCGAGTAATAAAACTGGTTGAAATCATCGGTTGTGAATTTGACTCTGGACTATGACTGAGGAAAACGCTCCTTCAGGTATGATAATAAAAATGTTAACATATTTACCTAGTTGCTAATTGATTTGTTTTCAGCTTCGGAACTTCAACCATAACATTATCTATTCAATAACTTGGGTACACTGTTCTGAAAAATGTGTTTACAAGCTCCAAGTGCATCAAAGGCAGGTCCACTTGCAGACATTGATTTATTGTAGTGTGCGAATTTAATCTGCACAACAACTGTTATGTTTGAAAAAATTAACGAAATAAATGTTATACTTAACCCGAAGTTTTGAATACCTGAAGCAGAGATTCTCTTACATTGCTCCTACCACTTGGAAGAAGGCACACACACCTGCTCAACGCAGGATAACCTTGCAGGGATTGTGTGCAAATACACATACCTGAACAGTGTGATCCCAGACCACAGCATTTTTCAGTCCAAGTTACATTCACAGCATTATCCATCTCATCACCAATCTACGTATGGCACGTCCACAAATTAGCTCAGATATGCCACCGACATGCGTTCACAGCTCTGTGTCAATGACACATATTTGGAGAAGATACTGGGAAATATAACAGCTAAATGAAGGTGTGCAATGGGCAACCTCATACCCAAGAAGAATACAGACAAAAATTGGGCACACACCCATAAACACAGTACTCCACAAAAATCCGTAAAAGTATCTAGCAGGCAATTATTATCCAATGTAACCAGCAACTAAACAATATATTTTCTGATTCAAACCTTGGTGAGAACTATTCAGTGTGACTCGCCTCTAAATAATATGAAATGCTACCATGTCAACAATCAAAAGAACACCCCCAAAACAGAATCCAATTTCCAGTAGGGCATCCAGGTTAAAATAGTGCTGCCGGCAATACAAATAGTAGTAAAAGCATGCAAATGCACATAACAAAAATGGAGACTTGGTAACAAACACAGACACAGATCAACTTCCTCTATCCTCCATCAATACCCAAGATCAAAATATCATCACACACAGCTCCCTTGTTCCAGATCCTTCAGCAAAAGCAGATAGACTGTGTCCACCGCAGAGGATGCAACCAAGAATGACAAGGGAGTAATTACACTTACCAGCACTTACCTCTTAAAGTGGAGAACACAGTTTCTGGGAGCAATGACCGTTGCAGTTCAGTAAGAAAATGCTCCCAATTACACTGTAGTACAGGCTCACCACCCCATTAAGAAGGCTTCAAGAGTCTCTAGTCACACCTGCTTTGCCCAGATGCCATCAGTGTATATATACAAGCTTTGGGGTTCAAGGGAATGTGCCCCATGATCTGCTGAACTGCATGCCCTGCACCCACTTTTGCACAGTCAACACCCTCTTTATCTTTTACACTGTGTTATGGATTACTGCAATCACTAAAAAACAATGCGTTTTCACTGGGATATTCAAAAGGGTACAGGAGGCACAGAGGTGGCAAGCCAAATTACTTAAGTCTTCCTCACATCAGGTCATCATCCAAAACCAACTTCTATCACTGAGTTCAGTAGCAGTTTTCCTGCTCTCCTACTGTGTATATTAATGAGGCTTCCTGCCTGCTGCCTTTCCAAGGAGGAGGGATCATTAAGTTGTGCCTACCAACTGCTGTTAGTAACTCTAATTTATATTGAAGTATAGTTTACTGTCAAAATTTCAAACGGCTTCTTCACCATTTTGAAGCAGCATGTGCCGGATTCCCTAACATACAGGATTAAAGATGAAACAGTTAACACAGTAGTCCTACTTTCAGGACCCTTCATGGTTCCTGCCAGACGTGACACTTGCTTTGGGAAAGTACTTCGATACAATAGCCCAAATGTGACAAAGCATGTGTTACTTGGGCCAGTATGTTTACACTGCACTGCAAGACACAGATTTGCATCTTTTCCATTCCTTCACCTCTGCAGTAAAGTGCTTGTTGGTCATTTTGAACCATTAAATTCAGACTGTCTCATCTGCCTGCCACCATTCTGTCCCTAAGCCCAATGATTCTCAACAGCCGATACTCTACTTTCTACTGAGCCATTACAGTGAAGCCGTTTCTGCATTTACTGTGTATTGAACAGGGGATGCAATGGTAGCATGGAATTGTTAGCACAAACATCAAAGCCAAGACTCTTGGTGCCCACTCCAGAACCACAAGAATGACGTGGGCCCAGTTGCTCCTGAGCTTCATGAGAGCTCTAGGCAGAAGTACCATGGGCAGAAAGGCGTACAGGAGGCCTGAACTCCACTTGAGAATAAAAGCATCTCCGATCACAGAATGAAGGCGCCTCTCGTGATCAGCTAGGCATGGGTGGTTAAGTTTGTCCGCCCTGTCATTCAGAGAGCCTGTCAGGTGCTGAGCCACCAGGGTTATGCCCTGCTGTTCCAGCAATGTCCAGAGACGCATGGCCTCTTGACAAATAGTCCACGACCCCAACCCACCCTGTTTGTTGCAATAGCACATGGTGGTAGTGCTGCTCGTGAACACCTACAATATCTTCCCTTTGACAGAGGGAAATAATGCTTTTAATAACAGCCATATCGCACAGAACTCCAGCAATTTGATGTGGAGTCTGGATTCCACCAGACAAGAGTCCTCTGATCTTCACTTCTCCCAGATACCCACCCCAGGAGTAACTCATATTGAGTCTTCTCTTAAAACTCTGTTCAATATAACTATAAACTTGGACCCAGAGCAAGTGTTGACACTCCCAAATAAATTCATTGAGGATACCTTCCTGCAATATAGGCTGGATAGCAGGAAAACTACTGAAATGACTATCTACTGTTGGTATATACGTCCTTTTACCTGGGGGCAAGTAGAGAAGGATACCTAACAGGCGTTACTAATATGCAGCATTGGTTTGTCCTGACAAGACACAGATTGGGAATAGTCCACCACTTAGTAGTGTTTCCCAGGATGAGGTCCTCATGAGCTGGACAGCTGCCCCTGTGATGGGGTTAGTAAACTGAGCATTCTGCAGTTTATGTTCTGTAAATTTTATGTGCACCTTAGGAATGTTTACCTTAAACCCCTTTTTATAGAATATAATAAAAGAACATACCTGGTGGCACTGGAAGGTCTATTAAATTTAAATAATCCCCATGTGCGCTATAAGGTGGCATATTATATTTTAAATCCCATTCATATGTTAGGAAAAGCTTCAGTTTTTAGCTTTAGCAAAATGTTTATATGAGAAATTGATTGTGCTGTTTTGTTCACTCTAATTCGTTTTATTTTTTTTATGATAATTGCCATTATATACTTGGCTGGGTATGTGTTCAATGTTAATCTATTTATTTTTTTGTAGCTTTATGGCTATGTTGTATCTGCATCATGAACCTAGATGGGTCTGTATTGAGGGTTATCTATGTATTTTTTTGTACTTTAGTCGCCAGATACAAAATAGCCGTTAAAGTTTTCTGAACTGAACTGACTTATCTGTCAACACTGTCAACTCTGGATGGGGAAGGGAGAGGAGTCTGCCTTCAACCCAAACGAGATCTGTCGGCCATCACTGCAGGTCTTTTGCAGTTCCTTCCGAGATCTGGACCATGGCTGAGAGATTCCCCTGATGCTGCGCACATTGGAACTTCAGGTCCCACTGCAGAGCTGCATATGCCATCTGGGATGATTCACTAACAGGAAGCAGGAGGCCAAGAGGCCCATCAGCTTCATTCTCACCTAAATCCATGTTAGAGGCTGAAACATTGGTATCGTAACCTGAATATCCTGGAATCGCTGCTCGGAGGGAAATCCTGAAACTGTACTGTGTTCAGAACTGCTCCAATGAAAAGGAGCGTCTGAGGAGTAGGTGTGAATTTTGCACATTGATAGTGAACCCCAACGAATGCAAGAGGTCCCCTGTAGTCTGAAAGTGGGAGACGACAGCCTGGGCGAGCCCACCTTCAACAATTAGTTATTGAGCTAAGGGTGGACTCATACCCCTAATCTCCGCAGATGAGCTGCAACCACCACTATCACCTTGGTGAACAACCGAGGGGCACTGGTAAGACTAAAAGGGAGCACCACAAACTGAAAGTGCTTGTGGCCTACCTTGAATTTCAGTTACACATACACTTCCAATGCTACCAGCCAGCCTGCTTGGTCTAGGGCAGGCATGCCCTAAGCTAAAGTGGGCATCTTAAATTTCTCCTTTTTGAGGAAGAGATTGACTGTTCGGAGGTCTAGAAGAGGATGAAACCACTTGTTTTTTTTGGAAATCAGAAAGCAGAGGAGGTGCCAACAACAGCCTACTTCTGATATTGGAACCCTCCCTATAGCTCCCTTGGCCAAGAAAGGAGTAACTTCCTCTTGGAGCAAATATAAATTATGCTCCGTCAGTAGCCCCTCCGAATGATCTGCAAGACCCATTTGTCCGATGCAATGGGCCACAAAGGGAGAAGGAGATGTTGGATTATTCCTCCAACTGGGCACCCATGGTCTTGCAGACCCAAAATAGAAGGGCTTGGAAGCTGCAACTGCCGAAGGGTTGGTGGTGAACAATTTCTGTCTTACTGACCCATGAGGCTGGAATTAACCACGTCCTCGCACAGCTTGGGGAGCTTGCGTAGTATGGTGGCTGGCATATGGATGATGCTGTGGTATGCACCTTCTATAGCCACAAAAGAGGGAAAAGGTAGGCGGGATGAAGACTGTAGCCTGAGAGTCCTTTAAGCGCTCCAGCGCTGAGTCTGCCTTCTCTCCGAAGAGGAGTCCCATCAAAGGGCATGTCCATGACATTGGTCTGGACATTCCCCGAAAGCCAGATGTTCTCAGCCAGGAGTGACACCTCAAGGCTGCTGCTGATGAAACCGCTCTACTCAGCAAGTCAGCCATGCTTACTCAACACCTAATGGTAAACATTGCTGCATCCCTCCCATCTTTCATTGCTTGGGAGAGGGTGGCCTGTGGCAGCACTTGCACAACTGTATCCCACACTGTGTGGGGAATAATCGCCCAAAAGGCTTGGAGTGTTCACCGACCGCATTGCTAGGCTGGCTGAAGAAAACATCTTCTTTCCAAAGGCCTTTTGGATTCTCTGACCAAGGAGCATCAGGGAATGCACCATGAAAAGTTTAGGCCCAGACCACCAGGCTCTCAGTAGTGGGGTGTTGGCTGAAGACACTTGGGTCACCTGGGGCGGGTGATGATGGTGCAATTGTTCTGTTCACAGGAGCCCCTGTGCTGGGCTTAGACTAGGTTCCCAGCAGGACATCAGTCAGTGCTTCGCTGATGGGGAGCAGGGGTTTTGAAGGGGAAGCTCCAGGTTGAAGCACTTCCGAAAAGTGGTTAGTCTTGACCACCATCAATGGAAGTTCGATGACCTCCGCTGCCCTCTTCACCACCCTAGCATATGATGGTCCCTCCTCCGTAGCTGGGGGGGGGGGGGGGGGGGGGGGGGGGGGGGAAGGTTAGCAAACCAGTATCTGGAGATGTGTCCAGTCCACTGGTGTCTCCAAGTTCCTCATACCAGTCCAAAGATGTACCTAACTAGTATTCTAAATGGTCCAGTGACCACCTCCCATTCTTCTCCTAAGCCTAGCTGCTCTTAAAATGACCCTGTTTGGCCAGAGTCGGCAGCGAGTGATGCCATTCCCACTCAGAGCCATCAGGGAGGAGAATGGGGCTGGTGCTGCCGAAAGCATTGGTGTCAGGACAGAAGATGGTCGCAATGGCAAAACCGGTGCAGATCCGGATCCACAAGACCCCATCCGACGCCAGAGCAGACCGGGCGCAACGTAATGTGGCCTCATCTAACTCAGAGGGCTTGAAGGCGCTCCAGATGGGTCAGCCCACTCAAAGACAAGGCACATGGCTTTGTAAAACTTCTTGGGTGAGTGGGAGTCACTTTGGCGCCTGGAAATGAGGAGAGATGCGAATTCGGGCAGAACAGCAGCTCTGTGGAACTGTGCCTGGAACGCCAATGTTCTGAACTTGTTGCGTCCACCTAAGGATGAGGGGAAGTCCAAGACCTCTTCAACTTCTTTTGTTTTTTGGGCCTCTTTCCCAATGTCCTGAGGACTACCAGTGAGAGGAAGCAGGCTTGAGGCTCTTGGAGTGGTCCTGCGACACTTTCTCAATCGGGACCGAGACGCCCTATGAGTCACGCAAAATGGCATCAACTACCAGACCACAAGCAGCGTTAGGGACTGCTCCCTCACGCCATGTGGCCCCATGGCCCGGCAGTCAGAGCACGACTTCGAGCCATGGTTGTGCTCAAGGCACCTTATGCACACAAGATGTGGGTCCATTACCGATATGCCACTGTGACAGACGTCACACAGCTTAAACCTTACCCTACAAGATGACTTCCTCCACACTTCGAAAACAGGCAACTAAAATGTCGCAAAATCCTGTCAAAAAGAGACAGAGTGGTAAGCTCTTTCTCCGGATCAGCACTAACTGGTACGGAAGGAAAAACTGGCATCCGCCTGCTTGGGTAGCTGTAGCACCTATATAGGTGACCACAATGTCACTTCCGGTGCAACGCTGCACAGAACCAAACAAGGCCACATGATGGCACACAGGGATACTGCTCACGCAAAAATCTTTCAGATTCAGTCTGACGCATCGGAAATTCAAAACATAAGAAATCTGTAGCTAGAAGCCTCTCTCAGAACTCTTCCTTCAAAGCTCTCACTAGAGAAGGTCTTACCCAAACTCACACTTGGTAATGTCTCCCTCACAGAAGGTATCTTCACAAAAGCATTCAAGACAGGCCAGGGAATCCTACTCCTAAAAAAAAAAAAAAACCCTACCCAAACCCTGAAAACCTCACCACCTACCAGCATATACATCACCTACCCTTCACCAGCAAGACAAAAGATGTCTACATTAAACTCCAAAATCACATTAATGCTAATCATCTTCAGCACAATTTCCAATCGGGCTTCAGATCATGCTGCAGCAGGGAGAAAGCTACTTTACACGCTGTGTACACTGGCCCACTAGACAGAGATGAAGAGGAGCCCAGATTCTTGAGATAGCCTTCAACAGTCAACCATCACATCCTCATCAAAACCACTACACCAAGAATGCGATTCAATGGCAACGTCTTTCACTGCTATTTTTCCAACCAACACCAGTTTGTTCATATGGGCACGGCCAGAACTCAAAAGATCCCCATCAACTGCAAAGTTTACCAGGGTTCAATCCTGTCCCTTCATCTTGAACACCTGCATTGAGTATACTGGGGATTTACTCACAGGTAACAGCATCAAAATTCACCAGCATGCCAATGATACACAGCTCTGCTTGAAAATCTTTTCTGCTCCAGACATCCAAGTCTTCAAAGATTGCCTCTACCTCATACAGACTTGGTGTACATTCCCTACCTGAAGTTCAACTCCATCACAACTGTATTTCTCTTATTTGCCAATAGCAATAAGCAAGAAGTAGTATCAGTATCAAAAAAATATTTTCGGCGCGGAGGCCATAAAAGGTAACATAAAAAAATAATGCAACAAAGTAAAACAATTCACAAAATCCCCAACTTATGAGTCTAAAATAAACAAATTGTTAAAAATGAAATATACATGACATCCATGCATAAAAACGCCAAACTAAGTCTCAGAACAGATAACATTTAGATGGAAAACTAAATATTATACAATACTTCGTCATAGACCACATCAGCAAAACAAAATTGGTTGAATGAAACTTGAGGAGCACAAAACTTGGCCCTGTGTCACCACATGACAACATAAAATGAGTGAGCATGAAAACCACTTGCCTGCTCAGTTTTTAGAATCCTGTGGGCCACTTTGTGTTCTCTAATTTCCTACTTCCGACAGAGTGGGAGTATCCAGAGACATCTGTAGGGCCCATAAGCTGGACAAAAGAACATGAAATGTTCAACAGACTATGGGGTCACCACAGGCTGGACACTGCCCATCAACATTCATCAAATTGTTGATCCATTTTACAATAAACGACTCAAGGGGAAGCGTCCCATAATGAAAAAGCAGATAAAAGCAACCAGCCTGTGAGGGCTCAATTTAAAAAATAAACTCATCCCAATGGAGGGTGTCCTTACGTAACAGAAAAGCATCTGTCAATGCACTACGGCTGGCTCGAGACTGCATGAGGGTATCTTTATGCTGCCAGTACAATTAAACACCAGCTTCAGTTACTAGTTAGAGTGGAGCCTCTACCGGGTTGTTCCATAGATTGGTCAGCCCTATCTGACTTAACTTTGCTTCGACAGGATTTCTTGCAGACCTTCTCAATAAGCAATGAGCTTAGGCATAACCCAGATCCTTCTCCAATAAAATAAAATACAAAATAAAAAAATCGAGCCCCACTCTATCCAATATGGGTCTCACACCTAGGTCCAGCCTAAGGGCCAACAAGGGTGTTCTGATAAGAACATTAACCAACGAGTGCATAAAGCGATTCGCCACTATATCGTGAGCGGGCACCTGAAGGTAGCCCCATAACTCAGCTCCATAGGTGGCAGCCTGATAATGTACTTGCAGTGGCAGATAAACATGATGAAAGGAAGAATTGTAGGTCATCCTAATTATACCGTCCACCCTTGCTCAAGTGTTATACCCTACGTTGGGTAATGAGGACCTGCCACCCTAGCGTTCAGAAAGGGTAATGCCCAAGTAGGTAAAGGTGCAACCTCTTTCAAGCGGGATCCTTACAAGTTTTGGACAGGCACTGGCGTGTGGCCCGGGCTGAATATCATATATATATATATATATATATATATATATATATATATATATATATATATCCAAGAAAGAAGCGACTCAAACAGATGATCTCATTAAAGAACAAAAATATATTTCTACTACAACGTTTCAGCTTCCGCCTTGTACTACCTGAGGAAGGCGGAAGCTGAAACGTTGTAGTAGAAATATATTTTTGTTCTTTAATGAGATCATCTGTTTGAGTCACTTCTTTCTTGGATATTACATTTTCTTGTGGCTCTTTGTATCCTTTGGGATCCAGATTTTTGCCCTGGCTGGCTGTTGTTTTCTTGTGATCCTGCATCTTCCAGTGTATATATATATATACACATACATACACACATATATACATACACACACACACACATACATACATATAGTCTTTCCAACATTGATTTCCAAACCCCAATCTACACAACATTTCTCAAAGCTATTCAAAAGCCTGTGCAGGCCCATGGAGGACTTACAGAGGAGGAGAGTGTTGTTGGCAAACATGAGGGCTGGAATCCTCAAGTTCACCAACTTTGGGGCATCACTATCACAAACACACAGCATTCCATAATGGAGACAATGTATATTTCTTTACAAGATTTTTCGAAAAATCACCGATTAAAAAAAATAAAAAAAACTTGTAAAGAAAAGGTACAGTAATAGGAAAAACTTGCCTTACATTGCAGCTGAATAGCTGTAATGGTTACGATGTAAAAAAAAAAAAAAAAAAAAAAAAAAAGCGAAAAACTTGAATGTGTCAGTTAAGGTGAGCAAAGCATCATAACTCTCCCTTGGTGCACTACTCATGACCTCACGTCACAGATCACAACTGACAACAATGACATTTGGGTGACATCACCTCACCCCTGACTTAACTGATGGTCATTGTATTTACTAATCACATAAAAATTACTTGAATAGAATGATACAGTGTAGTTGGGGGGGAGGGGGTGGATCTCACAGCGTGTGGCATGCTTCACGAAGCATGCAACCCAATTTGGGGGAGAGTTACAGTCCTCTTGAGAAAAGTTTCTTCTGGGGCATTTCTGTACAACAACAAAAAAAAATACCGACATGAACGAGTTGAAGTTTCTCTAATCTAGACCACTTACTCACGCTACACTGTATAGTGGCATCCCAAGAATTATTATTGTGCCTTTGGTTTTCCTTGCAAGAATTTAATGTGATATCTTCCAAATACTTCCTCTCAGTACCAATTGCTTGCTATGTATACATACATCTATGGTTAAGGAATCAAACCTTTTATTTACAGTGTTATTTACTGAAAGCTTAGGCCACAGCAGGCATGATCTCTTAGCAGGACAATACATTTGATGTTTGCAGATCCAAATGTTTTTTTTTTCCAAAGTTCATTAAGGTAAATTGACAAATATGCATATTTCAAAATCTTTTGCCTGTCGATTGGGAAAGACATTCTATCAGAACTCTTATTTTTAATGCTATGTATGGTCATCAGACAGATGTTTAGTCGAGTGCGTTATGTGACAAATACCGTACAGTAGTCCTAGCATTATAGTCAATAGCACGCTACATTCTGTGGTACTTTGGCCGTTGGTGGTTTGACTGTTAACCATATCAGGCCAGTGCTAGTTTGGGCAGCTCTATTAAAAGTTTAAGTCCAATCACATAGTGATGTATACCAGCGCCATCTTCATGAGATTACATTTCTTATTGTCATTAATTAAAGATAAATGTGTTTCTAAAGCAGTGTTCTGTCTTCCAGACTCCCAACTCCTAACTCCCAAGTAAACATATACCAGCACTCACAGCCGGTTCCACACAGTTTATGTTTGGTGGGTCTGTCCTATGGCGCAAAGCATAATGCTTGTTTCTACTCTTTATTGTGTCACTCATAGGCAATGCAAAGACACACGAAAAAACAACCATGAATGGTGACTGCCAGATTATGCCACAAAAAGGTTATTTTATGACCCTCTGGAATTTGCAATTTAGAACTGCACAGTGGTGCTGCACTTTTCCATGCTACTTTAAGTATCAAAGATAAATTATTGTTTAACAATTATTTCCATCTTTTGAGTGCTTAACAATAACTTAACAACGTTTCTCACTGAATATTATAATTAGGTTATCAAACACAAATATACACTGAAGAGGGACAATTAGCCTATGTTGTAAAGGGCTGTCTGAACTGTAGAAGGGTAGCCAACGTAATCCCAGAGGGCTGGGCTTCATGTTAGATTTTTAAAGCTTCCATCCAAGATAAATGTACATTCAATGAATGCGTTTGGAGCTCAGTTATTAAGTCATAGTTATGCCAAAAAAAAAAGTCTCTATATAGTTAAAACAATTGTGGTGATTATATGTCGGTGCGGCTATATGAACAGTTAAGGATCATGGAGCTCTGGGCATAGGCAAAAGTTGTATGGTTTGAAATGGACATAGAAGCAAATACACAATCAAGATACAAAGGTGCTACAGCTGTATAGGCATAAGTCTACTTCAAGTGTATACAAGGGTTGTGGCATTACAAATTAATTCGGAGGAGCAATGTGGCTTAGATTAGTGTACACATTATCACGATATAAGCAGAAGTGAAAGAAGGGTCAGAGATGCATTGAAATGGGTGGATGTAATATTCAATTTAGGATTTGCTTCAGTGTGGCCTTACACGTCTCCTTTTGCCTGGAAAAGCAATGTATAAAGTGGAGACACTAAAAAGCACAAGAGTGTTATAACATCAGTGTACGTTCCTGTTATAAGCTTAGTAGCTCTGCCATGGTGAATCTACATGGAGCATTGTTGTGTTCTAGGCTCCAGCTGCAGAGCCTGCATTCCAGGAATGTCAGTTGGCCGCTGACTGGCTAAGGGATAACCACGCTCTGGTCGTATAGACTAAGCTTCAATAAACTACGTTATGATAAAGTGCACCTCAGAATGCCTCTGTGAATGTGCAGATTATTTCATGTGAAAGCACGACAGGAGGGCACAAGAGAGGCAGAACTGTGCATGGTCGTGGGGCATTTTTTGTACTGCACACTAAATCAGATAAACTAAACTATATAAAACTGTGGCAAAATACAAAATGAAGCGGTAATCCAACAGCTACAAAGTGAAACACGAGCCGCTTTTGCGTGTTTACAATACTGAATTAAAAGCACCCCTTCTGCGGTCGAGCGCACTTTGCTAGGTGGTGACCCTCAACACAAATACAGCTGCTCAACTGTAACACAAGAGGGAGAAGGGAGTCTCAACGCCCGATAACGTGGTGGTCCAGGATTTAAAGAATATTCACGTTGAAGACCAACTGCCTCCGTTCTAGGACACCGGAAACAGAAGTCTGACCAGGGCATATCAGACATGCCCACAGACACGGTCGCATACTGCCTGTCACAATTCTCCGTGCTTATGGCAGGTAAGTGAGCAGCCAGGGCCTCAACACGTGGCATGCATGACTAGTACAGAAAAACAAAAACAAAAAAAATCATCTTAAATAACTCAGTGGTGATATTGGCACACATACAATAAGACACCCACCCCAAAGCTTTGGGCTTTTAATTTGGAATTTGGTTTTAACGTGAATAGTAGGCAACCTTAATTCTTAAAATGCGCCAGAACGATTATTTATTTAGAACTATAAATCTGCCTGTTGTCCACCTTTTAGACCAGAAATTACTTATCATGGTTCCTAAACTTAGAGGGGCTGCTAAAACGTCTCTTGCGATAAAAAAAGCCACACAAAAAAAAAAAAAACACACATAACATAGAAAATTGACGAGAAAAGAGCTACTTGCAGAAAACCCTTTTTGCACAAGGATGTCACGTCACAGTGGGGAGGGGGGAATCTGCGTTTAGTGTTTACTCCAGAATACAAGCATTTCTACTAGGGACCTTAAGGAGAGAGAATCTACTGAGACGGTGGTTTCGAGATCCCACGGGAAGCGACTGAAGTACAAGTGCCCGCCCACTCTGGCCTGCACGCACTATGAGTGGTTGCGCTCTTTCACATGAAACATATTCCCAAACACCCACTGAAGCTAGCTTCCAAAATTACCAAAAAAAGTACCAAAAATCGCTTACAAACTGCACTACTGTGGTAGACGTGGGGCTGCTGATGACGACCTGGTTCTCGGGAGAGGACATCAGAGGGTCAGGATCTCCGTGGTCCTGAGGGTTGTCTCTGTTAGGCGAAAATGGAACAGAGGACACCGTAGTCACGTCTAATGGGATGCAATCTGCCAGAGCGTTATCCACCAAACAGGGGCCTCCTGCAGGGTGAAGGAGAGGGTCTGTGGCAGTCCCGTTTAGGGGAGAAGTGTTCAGTTCAGTGCCCACTTGCGCTGCCCCTGCGTCGGTGCCCTGTGGGTGTTTGTGTTTAGTTCTCGGTTTCCTTGCTTTGGGAGCTTTCGTGATGAAGGTTCCTTTCTCAGCGGTGCCTGCACGGTCGGGCATGTCCGCTGCAGCGCCCAACGGCTCCACGTGCAGCAGCAACCCGTTTCTGACAGCCTTTGACATCTTGAGGGTGACCTCGGGGGGGAGGGGGCACGGAAGGGCCCGGCTGGCACACAGTACTGCCGATTCAAGTAATTCCAAAGTGCAGTGGTTGGTGGGGTCCTGGGGTCCGAACTCAACACCATCCCCGGGGGGGTTCAGACTGTCCCCGCTGATCATGGAGGCAAGGTCCTGCAGTCTGCGGAGCGGGATGTAGCAAGAGGCGGGGTCCTGTCCCTGGGCAGGCCTGGGGGGCTCGGCCAGACATCCATTGAGGGTTTCTGGAGAGTCCTTCCCGTGGGGGGCGTCGCTTCCACCAACACCAGCACGCTGTTCCGGGTAGGCAGCTCGTAGGCCTGGTCCATGCTGCGCAGACATCCACCTGGTAGAGAGAGACAAACACAGCGTTACAAAAGGCTCAACCACGATGGCAGCCGGCGCAGCAGGCCTGGCCTGCTTGGCCAGAGTGTTGCGTGCGGGCATACAACATAGGGGGCATGCAGAGAAACGGGGCGTGGGGTCGGCGCCTGGGGGGCAAAATTATATCACGGGAAGGAGCAGAGTAGCACCTAGTGAGACCAGCTGACTCCACCCTGCCGTGCAATCACCCCCCCTGGCTGCAGGATGCGGGCAGCTGTGCTCAGTAGCCGAGGCTGCGCTGTACACATGTCCCCACCCGGCAGCGCACAGCCACTGCACGGCCCGGTGTGGCTCGTTGCAAACACCCCCTTCATCTCGAAGGTCTTTGGGTTGTGTGTGTGGGGGGATGCCCTTATCGCACTCTACTTCTCCCCTTCCCGGAACGTCTCCCCGTCACACTGCACCTCCAGACAGGGGTACTCCGTGCAAGGCCCAGGTGCGCTTGGCCTTGCAGCAGGCCCCTCCTTAACGGTGGCATTACCGTGCACACGTCCCCCCCCCCCATGTCCTCACCGAGCCGGTGTTCCGTCGGTCTCAGCTCCCCGTCTGGTTGAGCTCTACCGACTCGTGCGCGCATGCGCACCATCGTACGCATGCGCACTATGCACTTTCGTAATCATCCCAGTCTTTGTGAGCTATGGTCCCGTGTGCGCATGCGTACAATGGTACGCGTGCGCACTAGGTATGTTCTTCATATTTTGAAAAGGGGGAGGGGGGGGCAGAGAGAGGAGAAGTGGGTGCTAGTTCGACGAGTCCTGGACTGGACCATCCACCAAAGCAGAAGTCTCCCTTTCATCCCACGAGGCCCTTCTCTGCGGCACCCGCCAGCCCCCGCTAATAGGGTACAAACGGGCGAGGGGGAGGGTGGGTGCTGCAGAGGTGAGCCTCCTGGGGCTGAAGGAGGGCTGCCTGCGTTCAGCTCCATTACTGGCAGATCCTGACCAGGACCCGGCCCGGTGCCCGGTCCGGCGTCCCACTGCCTAGGGTCCTCCTCCTTCTTTCCCAGTGTGAGCAGCAGCGGCCGCCGAAGGCCTCCCGATTCCGAGCAAGAGACAGCACCATCTCTTTCGGTAAGAAAGACCTCTTGGGTTTTCCATTTTCATGGGGGGAGAACGTGACTGTACTGAAATGCTCATTAAGGCAGCGCATATGTTGCTACAACTTGAACCTTCCATTTAACCGCCTTAGGCTGCATACACTGGAAAGACCCCAGTCACACAAGGAACCGTGCGGTTTGCACTAAAAATTAGGTCCTTTCTTAACAAATAAGGGTCGCCTAAGCAGTAATGTGCTTTCTTACGGTACTGTTGGACTTTTGAAAGTGATAGAGAAAAAGCTGTTTAGTGTACTGGACGGTAGGCGATGGCATTAAAACTAGTAAAAGGCATTGCATGTAAAAGAGTGCATAAACTTTCCAAAGGAGGCTTTACATCCCCTGTTGCTATGTGAAAACTAGTATAAAGGGAGCTACAGATAACCTTTTCAGAGGCTGCAAGCATTTCCTGATAGGATGAATGCTTTATCCATTTTAGTCTGCAGGTGGTCGATGCAGGATGACGGCACTGGGGCTGGTACCTCCTGTTCATGCACGTGATGCTCCACTCTAATACTTTGAGTCTGATGCGTGAGCTCATTACTTTAGCACTGACCCAAACCTCATCCCTTGCAGGACATTAAACCCTCCCTTGGGGCAGCCGCCCCTCGCAGCAACCAGAATGCCCCTTCCCATCCAGCCCATGAGTACATTTCAGTCCAGGAGTTCAGCACATTGCTACCATATGCTGTAACAATAGATACCCTCTCACCTGCCCTAAACAAACATCCGCGCACCTTTTTGTTTAATTAAGACAGCACTTTGATTAATGTGTTGTCTGCTGTAGTGTTCTGATATAACCAGGGCCACGGGTGATATGTGGCAGTGGAGGGCCAAAAAAAAAAACTGCATCTCTGAGTAAATTATAAGGGAAGAAAAGGAAAATTATGTGGTGTGTTGCGGTTAATTTTATGATTGTTTTACTTTATTTTTTCCTTCAATTTTACACTTGTGAACAGTATTTGGGCATTGGTTGCACCTCATATCAGTTTAGCACTTATATAGCAATAAGCAACTGAAAGATGAGCAGTTAAGCATTAAAAGGGCCATATACTGTGCAGCAAGATATGTTGCTGCTTTTTAGGTAACTTGCGAATCCTTTGTGTTAAAAGCAATTTTTAAAATGAAATCTGCGGATTATGCATCTGATGATGGATTATGTAGTAAATAGAGCAAATCTATATGCAAAAGCACGCCACAGCTGCACAATCACATAATTCATTGGCTAGGGATGTAACCCACAGCCTTCATTCTGAACAGTACTGACCCAGCTGTTCTGTTTGCTGAGAAAAATGGAGCATGGTATTAAAACACCTGTTAGTAATACTCAAAATGGCAGAAAAGTCTGAGAATACCCTGTACGTAGTAGATTCAGTGAATACATTGTAGGCATGTCCTAGACCACCTCTCCTCTGCTGCTTGCTTCTGTTTGTTGCCTAGTTCTCACTACCTTCTCCACCTCTATCCATGCTTCTTATGCTTTCTACTGCTTTCTGTTTTGTTTTCATTGCTTTCTCTCGCCTTTCCCCTCATTTTCTTAGAGCTTTCTGCCTCATTTTCACTGCTCCCCCCTCCCCCCCCCCCCACACACCCTCTTTTTCCAGTCAAGGCTAGGCAGCACATGCACTGTCTCTCCAACAGCTAATCAGCCCCCCGCAAATGTTTTTTTACAATTTATTCTATTGGGGGTGCAATGTTTAAATATGTCTAGCCTTATTTAAACATTGCAGTTAAGTTCTGACACCTTTTTAAGAATGCAATAAATGTTTTTCTGCTTTTGATAATAAGGCAGTGTTATCTGCATAATGCCGGGAGTGCTTTAATCCGTTTACTGTGTCCATTAGTTCCATATTGTTTTACAGTATTGCTCATGGCAGTTTGTTAGACCCATGTGTGCGCTCGCCTCCTGCAATTTCCTCTCACTGGATTACCAAATTACAGCTAGCCCGCAATTAATTTAACCAGCTACCAGTGTGAGTAAAGTTAGGGGCATTCAGGGCGTGTTCTCTCTTTCTCTTCTCTGCCACCCCCCCCAAAAAAACAACTGTTGCTCAGCAGATGACAGAAAGATCACAGAGCTCACTTCAAACTTTGAAAAATTGGCGTTCCTCAGCATGATCAATATTAATCTAGTGTCAGCGGCGAACCTCTCCATACTCCCCAACCTGCAAAAGGTAAATACAGGGGTACAATGAACATTAGGTTTTCAGTGTTTGGTGGTGCAGCGCCTGTAATGGCATATAGGTTCTGCTGTGTAAAATGCATAATTTTCTTTGAAATGTCGGTTTATCCTAATTGGCAATATACAAGTACCTGCAACTTTATTTCTGAAATGGGGATATAGCAAGGCTGTTACACTGTGGTATATTTTTATTTACTAGTTGAAACTAAGTGATATCAGCACGTCCAGGGGTCTTGAAGTCTTGGCAGAGCGGACGGCATGCCTCGCACATGTTAACCTGAGTGGCAACAAAATAAAGGACATCGACACATTGGAGCCTCTGATAAGTGCAAGAGTGCATACCTGTCCCAGCATTGAGCTGAGTATGACCAATGGGAAGGCTATGACTTTAGCTGTTTGTCTACCCGTGAACAGGCCAGTTAATAAAGTAGAAATGTTCTCTGTGTGTCAGCATTCAATGGTTTGGATATGCCCTCGGCTATGAAACTGAATTAGCTCAGCGACAATCCAAAACAATCTGCCCCATTTCTATCCTGAACAACCTGCCCAAATCAAATCCCAAATAATCTGCCCCAATCCAAAACAATCGTCCCTGCTCCAATCCAAACTAATCTGACCAAATCCACTCCAGCCCACTCAGTTCACACCACCCAATCCAATCAACTCCAATTTAGACCACCCCACTCCAGTTTAGTCCACCCTGTCCAGTCCACGTCACTTAGTCTATTCACCCCTATCAAATTCAACACATTTCAATCAACCCCAATCTAATCCACTTCAGTTCACCCCACTTCTCTGCAACCCAGTCTAACCCACTGTACTGCCCCAGACCCCAATCCACCCCACTCCAGTCCACCTGACTCCTGCCCAATCCACTCCACCTCAGTCCACACCAACCCAACCTAGTCCAGTCCAATCCACCCCACCACGTTCCACTCTGACTTAATTCCAAACCACCCTACATGAATTCAGTCCACCCCGCCCAAATCCACCCATCTCGAGTCCTTAATCCAATCTACCATACTCCATTTCAACACACCCTACCTACTCCAATCCACCCCACTACCTCACCCCACGCTACCCTATTATACACCCTCAACCATATTCAACCCCACTGCACTCTACAAGACTCTACCACTTAAACCTACTCCCCTATGCTCAACTCCACTCTCCCACTCCACTGAACGACACTCCACTAACCTTTAGCCATGCTTAACAGCAGCCACACTGGTGTGAAACACTGCCAAAGCCAATAGCTCTTGTATAGGCAAGACCTATTGGCTTTGCCAATGCTTACATTACATTTTTTTATGCTCCCACATAATTACACTCCATGACACACAATCCCACTCCACACAATTCCAGTACACTCAATGTCACGTAATTACTATCCACATAATTACACTGCACACCACGCCACATAGTTCCACTACACAAATCCACTCCACAATATTCCTCAACTAACCATTCCAATTCAACCCACGTTATTGCGCACCACATACATTCACTCCAAAAAAAATGCATGGGTGGAAGACATTGTCCGTTACAACGCCAATAGCTCTAACCCTCCCAAATGTGAGACCCATCGCACTGCAAATGCTTGTTCTTAGTGGGTTATCTTTTTTTTTTGTCTAATTTTCTGCTGCTTCCCTCTTTATTTTGAGTTGTTCCTCCTTTCTTTGTTTATTCCTTTCGTCCCCCATTCTTGACTGCTTTCTCACCTCCTGTCTAGCCCCGTCCACCGCCTCCGAGCACTCCTCCCAGAACCTACTTAATGGAGACCGCGCTGCGGATTTGTAGCGCTGGTGCAGCGGTGGCGTGCTGAAGGTGCCCCAAAGGCAAGCCTGTCTGTGCCTAGACCAGGGCCAGCGCTAGGACCCCTGCCTCTTCCACTCCATGAAGTTACACCGCTGCTGACCTCCTAGCCCTGGCCCCGGATGTACCTACCACCACTGCTGCCGCTCATCCCAGCGTACCACCAGGTGGCCTCACCTTCAGCACGAAGCAACCAACACATGCACATTCAGTAGTTAAACACGCCACCAAGGACAGGGACTTGATCTTCATCCCTCACTCCAGGTGTCATCTTTCTCACAGAAACCTGTCTCAACCCCGCCTCTGCATCAGACATCGCCACTGCCATCCCCGAAGATACCAAGGTAACACACTGCAACCGAATCGTCCAGCATGGAGGCGGAATCACCATTATCTACCAGAAGACCATCTGCTGCACAACGTCCCCGGACGACCCACCATCAGTAACCAAACACCTCAACTTCCAATTCCACACAGACAGAAAAAGTAACATCAGAAGCACCCTTGCTTACAGACCACCAGGACCGCGCCCCAGCTTCTGCAATGCCATCCCGGAACTCATCACCCTGCAAATACTCTACTCTGAGCACTGCATATTTCTAGGGGAACTCGGCTTCCACCTCAACAATGCCAGCTCCAGCGACCTCTTGGAAAGCTTGACCAACATCGGCCTCAAGCAGCTCGTTACCAACCTTACCCACATCGCAGGACACATGCTCAAAACTATCCCACCAAAAGGTATAAAAATAAACAGTGGAACAACACTCTCAGCTCCCACCAACCAGACTCTGCACAGGACGCTGAACAAGCAGCAAATACTTCTCCCAGTGGATCACAGAATGCATGTGCGCCATCGCCCCTGCCAAGACAGCCAAGGTGAAAGCATATAGCAAAAGAGCAAGCTGGTTCACAGAGGAACTGCACTCTTCCAAATGTAACTGTTGACAACTTGAAAGGAAGTGGTGCATCAGCAAAAAAAAAAAAAGACTGCACCGCATTCAGGACCACCATTAACCAATACCACTGCCTCATGAAAGAAACCATTAAGAACGCACTAGCAGACCGCATCAAAGCCACCACAAACCACAGCAAAAAAAACTCTTCGCCTTCATGAAGGAGTTCATCAATCCAGTAGCCACCAAGAACTACGTTACTCCCTCCCAGGAACTGTGAGACCTCGCAGACGTCTTCCATGGCACGATCGCTGCTGTCTACAAAAACTATGAACGCCAACCCTCCACTGCCTACAGCAGACAGCATCAACCAGCTCACATGTGCCAACACCAACCTAGAACACCTTCTCACTCAATGTGAACTCCTCCCCATGCAAGAAGCTATCTTCATCATGAACTCTGTCCACTTGATAGCACCAATAGACCTTTGCCCCCACCACATCCTCACCCGTGGAAGCAACACCATCGGCTTCGAGGTCAGGAAGGTCCTGAATACCTTGATCACTGTGGTCTCCTTCCTGGAGGTCTGGAAACATGCTGAAGTGTGGCTCCTCCTGAAAAAAAACATCTGTGGATCCAGCCAAAGAGAAGAACTACTGGCCCATCTCTGCTCCTCCAGCCCTCCAAAAGTCCTCAAGAAAGCTATCAACCAGCAACTAGCCCAACACCTAGAAGACCACAACCTCTTGGACCGCTCCTGGTCTGGATATCAAGCTAACCACAGCACTGAGATTTCCCTGATTGCTGCCACAGATGACATTAGAGCCCCCTGGACCGTGGGAAAACAGCAGTGCTCACCCTCCTGGACCTGTCTGCTATGTTTTCACGCCGTCTCCCACCACACCTGATCAATAGACTCCACCACATTAGGTTTCAAGGAAACACCCTCAAATGGATTGTCTCGTACATCACAGGCAGAACCCAAAGGATCAGTCTCCCACTGTTCACTCAGAGCCCAAGAAGATAATCTGTGGAGTCCTCCAAGGATTGTCCCTCGGCCCGACCCTTTTCAACACCTGCAGGACCCCGACACCCCTCTTCCCCCCCCACCAAATGGTGGTCTGTAGAGCTCGGCACACCCACAACCTCGGCACCATCCTGGATAGCAAGCTATCCATGAAGAAACAAGTTGACGCTGTCTCATCTGCCTGCTTCCACACCCTTCACATTCTCTGCCAGATTTTTAGGTGGCTCCCAGCAGACACCAGAAGCACTGTCATGCAGGCCCTTGTCACCAGCAGCCTTGACTACGGAAACATGCTCTATGTTGGAATCACTGCAGACCTCCTGAAGAGACTCCAGACAATACAGAACTCAGAAGTAAGACTCATACTCTACCTCCTCTGAAGGACCCACATCACATCCAATCCCCAAAAACTGCACTTGCTCCTGACTCAAAAGAGATGCCATTTTAAGATGCTGACCCACGCCTACAAGGCATACATCAACAGATGCCTGATCTTCCACCGACAGACCAAACACCTCCGATTTAGCTTCCCTCTCACTTGAAGGCACCCCGAGGATCTGTCGAGCCAACAGCAGAGGTCGCTCCTTCTCGCAACTGTTAGCCAAGGCTTGAATAACCTCTCCCTGCATCTCAAGGCCAAACTCTCACTGTAGCAATTCAGAAGAGAACTAAAGACCCAGATGTTCGAATGACCATTCCTCTACACAGCCGCATACAGCTCAATCGCCTCGAGACCCTCACATGTGAGTTACTGCGATCTATAAATGTTTGCTTGATTGATTCATACTCTATGTAACATCCCAAAGTGAATGGACATTTCTTTTACTGCCTCTTTTGACTTTTGCACCAGTGTCTGTAGCTCACTTCACTCATCCTCACCAAACACATCGCTGTCCTTTTCATCACAACATCAACACACAGTGCTTAATATGTGCAGTTCTTTGATAGTGGTGGGCACACACATTTATTTTTGGGCACAAAGGCTTCAGGGGCGTTTTAAGGCAGAGATAAACTGGGCTCTGGCCCAGGGCCCCAGCCTTTGGGGGGGGGGGGGGGGGTGGGGGGGGCTGATGTAGCTAGCTCTGTTGTGCCGAGTCTTGACCTAATGACTTTTTATAATTCTTAAACACATTGTTTCAAGTATTGTTTACCTGTAATTTATTTTTAATGTGAGTGGTGTGTGATTCTATTATAGCCATTTTGCTGAGAAATGTTTATTTAATGCAAGATCCATAAAAAAAAGTTCCTTTTAGATCAAAACAGAACCTCATATATTGTAAATGTGAGGGTGTCAGAGATTATTTGCAGTAATAGTAGTGAGCTGCTCCCGTGTTACAGTAATGGAAAGACTGCACTATCCGGGAAAATGACATGTAATACATTTAGAATTTAGACTAGGGTGCCAGTGACCTGGCCAAAGAGCAAACGGCAGAATGGGAATGGGAACAATAGGAAAGCAACCACCGGGAGAAAGAGAAGAAAATGAACCTGCAAGTGTAAAATAAAGAGAAAGGAAGACTAGGATGGTAGAATAAAGCGGGATACAGTGAAACCAAGTAAGTCTTGGTTGCCTTTAAACCGAGCAGCCCTGTATTTAACTACTCAGACCAAGGGCATAATACTTTGAAGGTGAGATTTTTTGGCACCACGTTTGATATTCGCGAATTCATCTCAGCGCCCAGCACGTCCTCCTTGTGTAACATTGCAACCAATTCACGAATATTGCAAAATAAGTCACTCACACTTGTACGTAGCTTCCCCCCCCCTCCTAACTTGTTGCCAGGTTTTGATGAACAAGTTACTTACCTTCGGTAACACCTTTTCTGGTGGATACACTAGCTACCTGTAAATTCCTCACTTAATGAATTCTCCCAAAGCACCAGCATTTGACGGAAATTTTCTTCCCCGCTCTGCACGTCGACGAGGACGCCACAATTGCCCGACTCCCACGCAACGCGTCTGACGTCATCGAGGCAATAAGAAGTCCTCACTGGCGTGCTGATGTCCGTTTTCACCATTTTTTACATGCCTTCAGGGCGAACAGGTGACTACCGACAATACATACTCGACATGAATACATCAGTCAAATATAAAACATAACCTTTAATCAAATATAAACAGCAAAATATCAAATATATTTAAATATATATATGTGTGTGTGTGTATATATGTATATATAATGCACATGTATCTACATATACCATCAAACATATATACACCTCCTTACATACATATACACCCTAGGATATCTTGGTAAGACCAACCAGGCAACGGGGAGGTGGGTGGGACCGGAGGGAATCCACAGGTAGCTAGTGTATCCACCAGAAAAGGCATTACCGAAGGCAAGTAACTTGTTCTTCTGATGGATACAACTACCTGTGGATTCCTCACCTAATGAATAGAGTCCCAACGCAGTACCGCACTCGGTGGCGAGTGTCTGAATGGTCACACCAAGAAATCCTGCAGCACAGACCGTGCAAAATGGCCATCCCTCCTAACCTCTGAATCCAAACAATAAAGCTTTGCAAAAGCATGGAGGGAAGCCCAAGTTGCGGCCTTACAAATATCGGCCACAGGAACAACTCTAGCCAAAGCAGAAGAGGCTGACTTAGCCCTGGTGGAATGGGCTCTAATTCCAACAGGAGGCATCTTCTTTGCCAAGTCATAACACATTTTTATGCAAAGAATGACCCACCTGGACAGTGTTCTTTTGTGGACCGCCTTGCCTCTCCTCTTCCCCATGTAGCCGATGAAGAGCTGATATTTCACTCAGAACTCTCTTGTTCTCTCAACGTAGAAGCTTAAAGGTCTTTTAGGGTCAAGCCAATGGAGTCTCTCCTCCTCTTTCGATGGATGGGGAGGAGGGTAAAAGGATGAGACAGTTATAGACTGCCCTAAATGGAAGGGTGTAACAACCTTCGGTAGGAAAGCCACCCTGGTCCTCAGCGCCACTTTGTTCGCATGAAAGGAAGTGAAAGGGGGTTTAACGGTAAGCGCCTGAAGTTCACTCACTTGCCTAGCTGATGTGATGGTTATAAGAATAACAGTTTTTAACACCAAAAACCTTAATGGACATGAATGCAAAGGTTCAAACGGTGAACCCATCAAGAATGTGAGTACTAAATTCAGATCCCATTGAAGCATAATAAAACGAGAAGGAGGGTACTTATTAGTAAGACCTTTTAAGAACCTTATAACTATAGGGGATTTAAACAAAGAGAATTGATCAGAAAGGCAGACAGTGCCGACAGATAGCCCTTAACAGTCGCAGCTGCACAACCCCTTTGCGCCAAGGACAGCGCAAATATTAGTTTCCCACAAATGGGCCCGTAAAGGATCAATTTGCTTCTCTCCACACCAGGCCACACATTTTGCCCATCTACCAGCATAGATTGAATTGGTGGAGTGTCGCCTGGCCGATTAATATAATGCCCACCACTTCTGACAGGAGAGAAAAGGAAACTCAGATTGCCCCGTTCAATCTCCAGGCATGTAGGTGCAGACTCTGGAGGTGGGGGTGTAGAACCTGTCCCTGCGTCTGCGAGAGGAAGTCTGCCCTGTGAGGGAGACGAAGTGGAGGGCACAGTGAGAGTTGGAGAAGGTCTGAGTACCACACCCTTCTTGGCCAATCCAGAGCTATTAAAATGACTTGGGCCCAGTCTTGGCAAA
The DNA here is from genome assembly GCF_031143425.1 of Pleurodeles waltl. Classification (NCBI taxonomy): domain Eukaryota; kingdom Metazoa; phylum Chordata; class Amphibia; order Caudata; family Salamandridae; genus Pleurodeles; species Pleurodeles waltl. The sequence goes on from NC_090446.1 coordinate 603,372,581, forward strand.
TTTTCCTCAGAACCCGAGGAATCAAGGGTATCGGGGGAAACGCGTAAAGCAACTGGCCGTGCCAGGACCAACTGACCGCGAAGGGAGGGGAGGAAGGCCTTGAGCTAAATGTATCGCCTGCAATTCTAACAGATTGATATGAAACATCTATTCCACTGGAGACCAATGACCTTTGATCTCCAGGTCCCCCAGGTGAGCTCCCCACCCTAGAGTGGAAGCATCCATTATCACCGTGGCCACTGGAGACGGCAGTGAAAACGGCCTTCCTTTGTAAAGATTGCCGTCCACAGCCCACCATCGTAGATCTGCTGCAGTGTCTCTGGAGATCTTTATCGACTCCTCGAGATCCCCTTTGTGTTGAAACCACTGCCTGCGGAGGCACCATTGAAGAGCCCTCATGTGCCAGCCTGCATGAGTGACCAACAGAATGCATGAGGCAAACAGACCGAGCAGACGAAGGACCTTGAGGACTGGAATGAATGCTCCACTTTGAAACATTGGAATCAATGCCTGAATGTCCTGAATCCGCTGAGGCGGAGGAAAGGCCTGATTCAGTGTTGTGTCCAGTACTGCCCCTATGAACAGGAGGCGTTGAGAGGGCTCCAGGTGGGACTTGGGCACGTTTACCGAAAAGCCCATGTCGAACAACAACTGGGTTGTCATCTGCAGGTGAAGCAGCACGAGCTCTGGAGACTTGGCTTTGATCAACCAATCGTCCAGGTAACGGAATACCGATATCCTCTTCCTCCTGAGATGTGCTGCAACCACCGCCATCACCTTTGTGAAGACTCGAGACACGTAAGTAAAACCAAAAGGAAGGACCGCAAACTGATAGTGTTGCGACCACACCACAAACCAGAGATACTTCCTGTGCGACTTGAGAATAGGGATATGGAAGTAAGCATCCACAAGTCGACAGACACCACCCAATCTTCTTCGTTCAACGCCAAAAGCACCTGCGCTAGGGTCAGCATTTTGAACTTCTCCTGCTTGAGGAACCAGTTCAAAACCCTCAGGTCCAGGATAGGCCTCAACCGACCATCCTTCTTGGGGATCAGGAAATATCTTGAATAACAACCCTGACCCCTTTCCTGCTCTGGAACCAACTCCACTGCACCTTTTGACAATAGGGTCTGAACTTCCTGTTGCAACAACAGGAGGTGGTCTTCTGTGCAAAAGGAGGGATGGGGAGGGCTAGAAGGAGGAAACTCCCGAAAGGGAAGTGCATAACCTTTCTCCACAATATTGATGACCCAGGAATCCAATGTGATCAGCTTCCACATGCGGAGAAAATGAAACAACCTTCCCCCTACAGGAGAAGTATGGGATGGAATGGGTGGAGGACTAAGGTTGTTTTCCCTGTTGCAACCCCACCACCCCCCAGAGGAAGAGGAAGAGGCAGGGTGCTGCTGGGTGGCTCCTCTGGTTTGAACTCTACCCCTCCCTCTAAATGACCTATGGGGAAGCGTAGGTGGTTGTTGGACTGTTGGCTGGATTCTCCCCTGAAAGGAAGAGCCTCGTCCAAACCTCCTGAATGATCTGAACGGGGTGGTGGTTGAAGCTTGCAAACCTAGGGACTTAGCAGTAGCCCTGCTCTCCTTGAAGCGCTCTAAAGCAGAGTCTGCTTTAGAACCAAATAGCTTGTCCCCATCAAATAGCAAGTCCAAAAGAGTCGTTTGCACATCAGCTGAAAAACCAGACGATCTCAACCAAGCATGTCTCCTGGTTGCAATGGACGTGCCCATCCCTCTGGCCACCAAATCTGCAGTATCTAACCCTGACTGAATGACCTGAGTCACTGCCGCTTGTGCATCAGTCAAAAGACCCTGCATGTCCTGGGGCAAATCCAGCATCTCCGCCTTAGCCGCATCCATCGAGGCATGGAGACACCTTCCTAAAACACAAGTGGTGTTAGAAGACTTCAAGGCCATACTGCATGAAGAAAATATATTTTTGGCTGACTGCTCCATCCTTTTTGTTCCCTGTCCGATGGAGCCCCAGGGAAGGATCCAGGACCTGAGCAGGAGGCCTGAACCACCAGACTCTCTGGAGTCGGATGCCTAGAGAGGAAGCCCGGGTCACCAGGAGCCACTATGTATCTCCTCTCCACTGATCTGCTAACTGCAGTTGAAGACACTGGTTTTCTCCAAACCTCAAGAATCGGTTCAGTGAGAGCCTCATTAAAAGGAAGGAGTGGCTCTGCACCAGCCGAAGTCGAGTGTAACACTTCTGTGAGGATATTAGTTTTCACCTCAGCTGCAGGTAGTGGGAGATCTAGGAAATCCGCTGCCTTCCTCACCACGGAGTGGAATGAAGCATCCTCTTCAGTAAACTCGCCTGGAAAAGCTAAGTCCTATTCTGGGAAAGTATTGAGACGGCTGGCAGAGTCCAAACCCTGAAAGTCCCCCAGGGGCTCTGCGATCTCTCCTTCCTCCAGGAGCGGCCCCCGATACTCTTGCTCCTCCAATAGCCTCAGAGCCTTCCTCCTCGAGCGCAACCTGGCCTCTATCCTCGGCGTCAACAAGGAATTAGCCAACGTCGACGATCTCGGCTGGCGCTGATCTTCGGATTCTTCCGACGCCGGATCCATCGGCGCCATGGAGAGGTGAGCCTTCTTCGGCGTCGATTGGAGTTGTGGCGAAGTCAACGCCGCCACCAGATCAGCGGAAGCCACCGGTGTCGAAGGTCTTCTCGGTGATGTCAAAGGCACCGGACCAGCAATCTCTACTGGACAGAAGGGCATGAAAGGCAGCGGCTTGTATGGAGCCGGAACGCCAAGCCAATGGACCTGAGGGACCAGCCAGTGCACTGCCAGGGGCCATGGAGTTGAAGATGCTCTACATCGCATTTAAGAATGCCACCGGATGCTGCCCTTGAAAACGGGAAAGCAGGATACGTCTGCGGCGTCGGCACTGAATATTGTTGCGACGTCGGCACTGGATCTGGCACCTCTGACTGTGCAGACGAGAAGCCCGGACTCTAGCGAGGCTCCTACACTTCAAAAACCGACGGCGCCTGAGAGCTTTGTGGCTGAGGCGTCACTGTCGGGCTGACCTCCCACGTCGTACGACGCCGAGCAGATGGCAATCTCGAACGGGGTCAGTCTTTCTCCGAACGACGTCAGGAATCATGCCGACACTGAGAGTCATGACGACGCCGTCTCTTATGAGACCTTGAAGATTTCGAGGACGAACTCCGATGTCTGTGCTTTTCCTTCTTTTTTGACTTAGCCCAAAACAACTTGGCTTCACGCTCTTTGAGTACCTTTGGGTTCATCTGTTGGCACGAACCACACTCCTCCACGTCGTGCTCGGCGCTCAAGCACCATAAACAGTCATTATGAGGGTCCGTCACCGACATATGGCCCGCACTCCCTACAAGGCTTGAAGCCAGACTTCCGAGGTGGAGACATTTTTACTACAAAGTATCACCTCCGAGAAACAGTAGCTCCCCAAGAGCCAGGTGAAAAAAACGTTACTTCGAAGGCATGGAAAAAAGGGAACTGATGTCAGCACGCCGGCGAGGACTTCTTAATGCCTCGATAACATCTGACGTGCCGCGTGGGAGTCGGGCAATTGTTACGTCCTCGTCGACATGCAGAGCTGGGAAGAAAATTTCCGTTGAACGCTGGCGCTTTGGGAGAATTCATTAGGTGAGGAATCCACAGGTAGTTGTATCCATCAGAAGCAGCTTTAACTGAAGTGCACTAGCTTCCTGGTAACCAGGTCCCCAGTGCCAGTCTTCCTTCCTCAAAACAAGGCCTTCCCCAAGTGACCAGGCTATGTAGCACCCTTGTAAGTCCCATAGTAAGTGTTACCTATAGTGCCTAGGTACTGCAGAGGGTCCCTAAGAGCTGTAGCAGAAATTGTGCTACTCTAAGGGACCCAGCACTGACCTCATGCAGACTCATTGCAGACTGCGTGACAAGGTGCTCCCTAAAAGTGAAAACACGACATGGCACACAGACTGTGTGCCATGTCCCCAAAACACTGCATGTAATGTTTGTAAGTCACCCCTACAGCAGGCCTCATAGCCCTAAGGCAGGGTGCATAATACTATATTCATGGGCATATCTGCATCATACATAAAGTGAACAGGAAATCCCTTTTAAATAGATGTTTTGGACACTGATTAATACGAGTTGCCCAGCTCCATGATGGCTTCACTGAAAATAGGGATGTTTGGTATCAAACATCTCGTGTTTATAAGCCCCGACTGATTCCAACAATAGATTTATTAATACGGGCATCCAGAGCGCACCTTAGACTTGCCCCCTGAAAACCTACCAGCTGCTGCTGAGCTAACTGACCAGTTCTAGCCAGTTTGACTAGAGTCTGACATCCAGGGGTGAGAGCCATTGCTCTTTGGAGGTCAGAAACAAAGCTTCTCAGGGCGACATTTGCCTTTTCCAAGTCTTATTGGTGTTATTTTCACTCCACAGACCGACTGCAATCCTTCATCCCACGTGGGACGTTGACTGCACCACCCAGAAACCCTTCTTCTGCTGCAGTGCTGACTGTCTTCCTTCCACTGTCGACCAACTCCTGCATCCACCGCCGAGTGGGTAGCGGTTCCTGCCACCACCAGACACTCCACCCAGATCTGGACTTGGTCCCCTTTTTCCATAGGACTTCCTCTTTCAGGATCCACCTCTGGTTTCTTGCAGTCTTGTCTGTCTTGCAGTATTCTTCTCTGAAGTCCTTTGGGTTGGTTTGGGAAGAACCATTACCTTACCTCCTTTCTCATTGGGGGGGGGGGGGGGGTTGTGTGCACTCTGGTACTTAAAATTGTGTTAAGTATTTAGGGGAACCCCTGATACCAGAGTGTAGGAAGCTGGCTCTGTATAGGCTATATCAAAATGAGGGGGTCACAGCCTTTTGCTCTTTGGAGGTCAGAAACAAAGCTTCTCAGGGTGATGTGTTGGACACCTCTTCATATAGGATGATCTGCATTTCAAGACCGATCTGGTCTCTCTCAGAGGGAGATGCCAACCCTCCTGTCCCAGAGCCCATCTGGCACCTGGATATTAAGGAACATTAGCTATGCAGGAGGCATTTTGCATTTCTAGGCTGGACACACCCCTAGGGTGACCAGCCTGAAATGGACACAGCCTAGGAAATTCTGCTTGTGTGTGGTGGAATTTTAGACCTCTGGACGTGGTGTTGCCCACTCCCCATAGAAAGTGGGTGTAGTGACTTCAGGGGTATGTAGCTGTAAGAAAGTACCCTCTTTTTGGCATGGTTACCACCACTTTTTGCCTGTCAGTATGTTACCCACCCAGAGCTTGCCCTATGTGGACTTCCTGATGGCGTTTGCAGCCCGATTCTGCAGACTCCCTAGCAACAGTGAGTGACCTGAAGACAAAGACCCAACGCCTCGGGACACCTCTGCACCCGTCTGCCCTGGACCTAGGAGAAGAGGACCAACGCTGTCCCCACATCTCTCTGCCTCGTGAGACCTGAGCCCACTTGTTGGCTTGGTCGGACTAAACCCCCAGTCCATGCCTACAGACTGTTTCTGCTGGGCCCCTTGCAACCACAAGGAACTCCAGCACCCGACCTGATGCGAGAAGACACCACTGCACCTGCACCCCCACAGCCTGAGGAGAAGTGGACACGTGGTGTGCCTGAGGGTCTCAAGGTTCGAGACCCACGTGGGTTCCCCTGATGGGGACTCCCAATCCATCCCTCAAGCAACTTTGTGACCAAAACCGATCCCTGTAGACTTACATGGGGCACCTGATGCTGAACTGTACCCATGCACCTGGCTGCCCCAATGCCGGCAGAGGTGACCGGTCCGTGTGGCCGAAGTCCAGGAGATTGGTCCCATAAATCGCTTTACTATACCTGTATGCAGTGCTAGTTCTTCCTCAATAGGATAACTTTACCACATCTGAAAAATGCACTGTATCAAGTTTTGCAAGCTGTACAAATTCATAAATCGAAAAATACTTTTCTGATTCAGATGATCTTGGTATCAGTTTATATAAAAGCCCATGTTATTTGTATAAATTGGTGTTGAGTTTCTTTCAGTGTGTGTCTCACTTACTGTAGGAGTCTGTGTATTACATGCTTAGCACTACCTTGTGATATGCCTAACTGCTTGACCACACTACCCAAAAAGAAAGCATTTGGGATGTAATTTGTTCCTCCGTGATTCCTCTGAGGATTGCTTGGACATTTTGCAAATTGTACTTCGTTTTGGTTTACTATATAGTCTGCTTCCCACAATACTCACATACACTCATGCACCCAGTAATACACCCACAGAGGTACTCTGAGAATCACACAAGTACTCAGACTCACTGAGGTACTCATGCAAGCACTCACAGAGCCACTCAGAGACTCATGCACCAACTGAGTCTCTCAGACCCATTCAGAGACTGACAACTCCACTATGCTCAACTTGCCATTGCCGCCACCCCTAGAATTGGTAACAATGCAGCCAGAGGGAGATCCTTTTCCTATCTCGCCGCACAGACCTGGAACACCCTACCTCTCCACCTCAGTCAGTCCGTCCCCCTTTGTAGGAAGCTGGCTCTGTATATACTATATAAAAATGACCTATAGTGTGCACAGAGACCAGGGGTTCCACAACGGCTAAAGTAGGTAATACAAATGCATTTGTTCTACACACACAGACAATAGAAGAAGCATACACTTAACTACAGACCAATAGGTTTTTATATAGAAAAATATATTTTGTTAACTTATTTCCAGAACCACACGATTCTCTTTGCATGTAAGTACATCAATAGATAGGTATTTCATGTATATATCAATAATCCTTTGAATGAATTTCATAAAGCATACAGTTTTTGAATAAATGCCTATAAGCTATTCTAGAAATTGACACAGCAATTTTCAGGACAGTTCCTGGGGGAAGAAACTAAAGCATAGTTTTAGAGATAAGTACTTGACTTACAGTTTCAGTCTCTGGGGGTAATGAAGTTCAAGTCAACCCCAAGCACCCACCACCAGCAACATGGGGCCGGTCGGGTGTAGAGGTCAAAGTTGACTAATTTTACAGTGGGCTCCTATGGAGACAGGGGGCACTCTGAATCTGATCTGCCAGCAGGTAAGTACCTGTTCTTCGGCGGGAAGACCTTAGGGGGTGGAGGGTGGGGATTAGAGGTGCCACAAGTAGGCATCAAACTCACACCGTCAGTGGCACTAGGGCAGCTGGGTGCAGGATGCAATAGACCTCTATGAAGAGACCCTGGGGGTCACTCAGATGCTGCAGGTGAGGACCAGGGGGTCGACTGGAGCAAACCACAAGCTGGACCGAGAGGAGGGCTGCCTGCTGAACGTAGCTGTGCGGGAGGTCGGGTTCTCCAAGGCCTGGGGGCTGCAGATCCAGTGGTCTTTTAGGCATCTGTCGGAGGCTGGACTTCTATGCAGTGTGCAAAACTAGGCACACCATGCAGTTGATCCAGGCGACCACACATCCTAATGCTCTAATTTTTAAGGTAGCTGATCGAGCAGTTAGGCTAATCCAGGAGATGTGCTAAGCATTTGTTGTGCTCGCAAATCCTATCATGCAGCACAAACATTCAATGAATAACTCTAGACCAGAGTTTATTAAAAAAAGACTTCAGTTTTATATAATTGAATACCAAGATCTTTCAAGTACTTTAAGTATTTTTTGAGATATTACTTTTAAAAGTTTTAATAATGTTAGTCTTTCTGCGCGTAATTACACACCATTGGAATCAATGTACAGTCACCTTTAAAAATCGTACAATTAAGTTACCAGTCTCTTCTTTTGCAGGGTGGGCGCAGAAGTCGGTGGGCACATTGTGCCAGCTGGAGAGCCCCGTGCGGCTCCCGATTCTGGTTGTAGCAGCGTTGGAAACTCTTTTGGCACAGGGCCACCTGGAGGGGCCACTTGGAAAAGGAGCTGGTTTGCAGATTTCAAGATGGTTCCTAGGGGTCCCCTTGGGCTGTCCAGATCGCAAGGGGATCTGTGGAGCACAGCTTGTTCCTCGAATGGGGCTTCCTCCTGATCCTTTTACAGCTCCTAGGGAGGTGGTTTTCTGGTTGTCTGACGTCAGCTAACCAGTATCCAGGGTATCTGTGTAACTCAGCCACTGGAGGGCATAGTGCCACCAAACCTGGTACACTTGTAGGTCATGTCGGGACGGTCGTCAGTGTGTCGTGGGGTCCGGCTGCAACTTCCGGTTGCTGATATATCGGCCAGTCAGTAAAATGACCTTCACTGGCTTATTGGTCCTTGCTTGGATTTTTAAGTGGTGCCTCCACTCAGAAGGGATATCTTGAGTGATTCTTGAAGCCTGGATGTCCCCTGCGTTTCTTGGGGTCGGTCCAGTATCCAGCTCCTCCGCAGCGGCTATATATGGGTCCTGGGTGCAGCAGGCAGGGGTTGGCACCTCTTGTGCAACAGGGCCACAGTTCTCTTGCTTTGGATCTTATTTGGTGCTGGTCTTTGTCTTTTCAAATCTGATTTCTTGGTTTAGTGATGCCCAATAAATACTGAATTTAGGGGGTGTTTTAGGGGAAACCTGGTAGTGTCCGAAGGTACACTTGCCTATGGTTGGCACCACCCACTTTAGTGCCCACTTCCCTAAACTTGATTGGCTAATTTCCTCCATTTCAAGATGGAGGAAACTGAATTTGAGGGTCCACTTCACAGGCGACACCTTGGAGGTGGTTCATGCTAGGTGAGGCCACTCCTCCTACCCTTTGTGTGGTTTCCCACCTTTGCTCCCTCCAGAAATGGGGCTTTGCAAAGTGGGAGGCCATCTGCTGCTAGCAGCAACACTGGGGATCGAGTTTCAGGGTGGAGCAGCCTTTTGAAGCTCACTGCCAGGGCAGTGCACGTTCCTGAGGGAAGGGGTGTTAGCTCCTCCACCCAGGAAGGGCATTGGTTTACAAACCAGGGAGACTGGGCTCTCCGTCAAGGTTTGTATATTGGCTATCTGGATGTGGCAGGCTGGCTTAAACCAGTCAGAAACCATGCCAGGATAGTTAGCTGTTGCAGGTGACACCGCTCAGTTGACCCCGGGTACATTTTATAATAAATCCAGTACTGGTACCAGTTTGAACTTATCATTCTAAGATGTTCGATACCAAACAGCCCAGGGTTCAGAATAGCCATTATGTAGCTGGGAAACTTGTGTTGTAAGTGTCCAACACATACATTAAAATGGCTGCTCTATTCACTCACTTTGTCTCCGGTTTGCCAGGGGCACGGTGGGGGACACACTGCTCTTTCAACTGTGTCCTCACATAATATAGAGGACCCTGCCTTAGGGCTGTAAGGCCTGCTAGAGGGGTGTCTTACCCATAGTTAATGCGGTGTATGGTGGACAGGGCACACAGGTAGTGTGCCACGTCGAGGAGCTGCAGTTCTTGGTCCTTTTGGGTGCAGGACAGCCCTCTGTAGCTTGCCAGAGGTGCCTGGTCCCACTGGATGCGCCACTGTTTTTGTGCAGGTTTTTTGAGGCAGGAGGCAGGAGACAGGCTGGTAGGGCTGAGGCCAAGTCAGTTTTCATCTTCCTTCTCTGCTGGGGATTCTACTCAGCAGCCCTTTCTTGTCAGGTCACCAGGAATCTGATGAGCTGGGTTCAGGGAAGCCCTCAAATCTGGTATTTAGTGGCATTACAGGGGTCAGAGGGCAGTAGCCAATGGCTACTGTCCCTGAGGGTGGCTACACCCTAATTGTTTCCACTCCCTTTGGGGAGGGGGACGCAAACCTAACCCTATTGGTTCCTGTCCTCCAAACCAAGATGGAGGATTCTGCAGGGAGGGTGCCACCTCAGCTCTGGACACCTTAGGGGTGGTCCTTGCTGAGGGTGTGTGTTGGGGGGGAGGGGGTGGTCACTCATCCCTGCTTTCCATAATTTTTCCTGCCAGACTTGTCGCCAAAAGTGGGGCTTTGTCTGGGCGGGCAACTACACTAGCTGGAGTGCCCTGGGGCTCTGTAACAAGAGGCTTAAACCTTTGAGGCTCACTGCCAGGTGTTACAGCTCCTGTAGGGGGGAGATGTGAAGCACCTCCACCCAGGACAGGCTTTGTTTCTGGCCACAGCGAGCACAAAGGCGCTCACCCCATGTGGTCAGAACCTTGTCTAAAAGTGGCAGGCTGTCACAGACTGGTCAGTCCTACACGAGCATTTTGATTAGCAAACAGGGGGCATCTCTAAGATTCCCTCTGGGTGCATTTTTCCATAAACACCACACTGACATCAATGTGGGTTTATTGGGCTTATAGGGTTGATACCAAACCTCACAGTATTTAGTGAAGCCATTATGGAGCTGTGGAGTTCATAATGACAAACTCCCAGACCATATACTTAATATGGCCACACTTCACTTATAATGTCTCATGCAGCTGTACACTCACCTATGGTATAGTCACCCTGCCTTAGGGCTGTAAGGCCTGCTAGAGAGGAGACACCTATGCCACATGCAGTGGTTTGTGGACAGGGCACTCTAAGAGTGGGGCCATGTTGATTTTGCCCTTTTCTCCACACCAGTACACACAAGCTGCAAAGGCAGTGTGCATGTGCTTGGTGAGGGTCCCCAAGGGTGGCATAATTCATGCTGTAGCCCTTGGGGACCTTCCCTGGCCACAGGGCCCTTGGTACCATGGGTACCCTTTACGCGTGACTTCTCTGTGTGCCAATTGTGGAAACAAAGGAACAAATTTGGGGAAAGAACACTGGTGCTGGAGCCTGGTTGGCAGGGTCCCAGCACACTCTTAATCAAAGTTAGCATCAATACTAGGCAAACAGTGGTGGGTGGGTGGGGGTGGTTTAATCATGCCAAAAAAGGGCACTTTCCTACACCCCCCAACGTCTTGAGATCCCACGGCTGATAAGTAGCACTTAACAAATGTTTGATTTATTGAGACTCATGCACCCACTCAGATTCATGCGTGTATGCACTGATAGCACTCCTGCGTTACTCATGGACCGACTGCGGTACTCATGGACACAGTGAGACACACTCAGAGAATAATGCACACACTCACAAACCCAGTCAGAAACTCATGCATGCACTGACAGACCCACTCACCAACTTTTGCACACACTCATCGACTCATAGGCTTTTGCACCTACTCACAGAGCCACTTAGAGACTCATGCACCCACTACATTCCTACCCCAGTAAGAATGCCCAGGTTATTACCACCACAGTGCACAATCATGATGTCAGGGGGTTGGAAATCTCTAATGCTTTTTAACAAAGACAGCAATTGATGCCACCTTAAACCTCTATAGCCAGTCCATCTTAAGTCCACACTTTGCAAATCGAGCTCCCTCTCAGTGCCACTGTTTCTAGCACACTCGTTAGCCCTGAACCCCAAGCTGTGACCTACAATCAACACTCTAAGCATTCTTTAGGCAATCATGAATAGCTCAAGTTGAAGGCTGGAGGAGTAGCAGACATTTTAAAATGAAAGACTGTAAAATGGAGAGTAGGAGTTGTTTGAATAGGAAAAAAAATACATTTCATTGGATGGTGTCAATATGCGGAAACTTACAATTCTATTGAGTTTTCTAACAGTAAGCACGTCTGTGATTGGTTGTGCATTAAATAAAAAATGTAATGTAGTCTTGGATATGATTACATTTGGAAAAAGTCAAGCACACCTGCATTTCAGTTGCACAGTAATGTGCAGTTTGTAAAATGTATGGGCTAAGTTGAACCTTGTGGTTCTAGTGTGTTGCTATGGAAACCCTGCTAAAGGAGTGTTTGTTGTGTGAAAGGCTTTTAAAGAGAGTTCAATATTTAAGTGAAATTAGTGGTATTTAGTGTTATCATGAAACAATGATGAAGTGTTTTCCTAATGACGATTTCTTTATAAAGAGTGATATAGTTGTAAAGTATAAAAAAATAGCAATCTAGGTTTGGAGAACAATGCTCCAGCCGGTGAACTCGCTCCTTCTCCGTTAGAGGGATTCAGCGGAGCAAAGAAAGTGGACAGGATGACTGTCTGTACAAAATGAAATGGGGCCACCCCATTTGGGAGAAGATGCACGGATGCAGAGCACCACTTTATCAGGAAAAACTATGAGATATGGAGGCTTTGATGGCAAAGCCTGCAGCTCACTCACCCTCTGGGCAGATGGTATGGCCATGAAAAAGATTCTTGTGTTTGTGAGCAGCCTGAGGGGGCAGTTATGAAGAGGCTCAAACAGGGCACATCAGAAATGTAAGAACCAAGGTGAGACATAATGATGGGCGTTGGGGGGTAAACTTGTACAAGCCATTTTAGAAACCTGTTTATAATAGGGGACTTAACCAAAGAGGGTTGGTCCGGCAGCCACAGAAAAGTAGATAAAGCAGAGTGATAGCCCATAAGAGTGCCCAGACCGGAGCCCTGCCAGGCAAGGGACAGAATGAAAAGAACATCAGAAAGAGAATCTAATAACTTCTCTGTACAATATTTTACAAAGCTTTGTCAACAGCAGGCATATACCACTTTTATGGAAGAACGCCTGGCTGCTAAAATAACATCACAGACTTTGGGAGGAAGGTCGAAGGGTGTCAACTGTCCTCGCTCAATCGCCACACATGAAGGTGAAGTGTTGACAGGTTTGGGTGAAGAACCCTTGCATGTTGCTGAGACAGAAGATCCTCCCGTATGGGCAGTTTGATTGTAGGATGGATGCTCATTTTCGGAAGCTCTGGATAACAGACTTTCTGTGCACAGTCTGGAACCACAATGATTACTTGTGACTTGACATTCTTGATCTTCTTGAAACCTCTGGTCACAAGTGAAATGGGCACAAAGGCATACAGAAGGCCTGATCTCCGCTCGCATTGAAAAGCATCGCTGAACGATTGTGGTCTTGCTAACTCCAATGTGCAATACTGATGATATTGCACGTTCTGTTCGAAATTGAACAGATCTAACCATGGCTCTCCCCATTGCAGAAAGAGTTCTTGCGCCACCTCCGAATGGAGACATCACTCTTAATCCGCTAGGCAAAAATGGCTGAGTTTGTCTGCCCTGGCATTTAGGGAACCTGCCAATTGATTAACCACCAGCGTTATGCTCTGCTATTCCAGCCATGTTCAGAGATGCAGGGCCTTTTGACAAATGGTTCACGACCCCACCCCGCCCTGCTTGTTGCAGTGCCACATGGTGGTGGTGTTGTCCATGAACACCTGCATTAACTTCCCCTTTACATAGGGAAGATCTGCTCTAAATGCTAGCTGGATCGCCTGGAGCTCCAGCAGATGGATGTGGAGTACGGATTCCGCCAAAGACCAGAGTCCTCTAATCTCCACCTCTCTGGGATGGCCATCCCATCCCAGAAGTGGTGCATCCGTCACTACTGTGCGGTCTGGTTGGGGAAGGGAGAAGAGTCTGCTTTTGATCCAATCATAGTTTGTAATCCACCACTGCAGGTATTTAGCAGTTCCCTGTAGTGAAATATGTGTTTTTGACCACTGACTTTGTGTTGCACCACTTTGCACCTGGATTAGTTGTCCAGTGTTCACCAGTTGCAGATTACATTTTGTATTTAGTTTAGCTGCCTATTGACTTTATCGTAGCGTTCGACACTGCTATGTTAAAGTTGTCTGTAATTTTCCACTTTGTAAACTGTGCTTGTTTTCGTATTCGTTCTCACTTAAGAGCTAGGACATAATATGGAGGAGGTAGGCAGTCAGCACACTAAGAATGTACCAGACTGATGATTTTTTTTTTTTGTGCAAGCAGGGAACAGTTTGGGCTTGGGAGAGACAATTTGGGAAACTGTCCAGTTCCAAGCCGTTTTCAACTCTGACCTACATTAGCCAGTATTTTTGAATATTTCTTTTTTTATGGGAGAGTTTTTTCCAGAAAGCCCTTCTCTGGTTCTTTAAGATCTAAAAAGATGGCCCTGTTCAGTAGCAGTGAATTCCAAGACCTAAGTCAGGATTAGATGTCAAATGCCTGACACCTGTCCCGTGAAGGTGGAGATATCTTTCTTGCAGTTGAACGGGGTCATCTTCTTGCTGGCTGGAGAAAGATGAAGAGCTTGGCAGGCCCTGCGGTGATGAATTTTTACTTCATCATTTGCTTTGCATAATCATAACTACATATATTTGCTGTGTACATTGCCGTTGAGAATCATTTTGGTATATTTTCCTTTCATTGCTCTGACTATATTTTTAAATGTGTGCTTTTAACCTGTTAGCCTCCTTTTTAGGAACCCCGTGGTGAAATAATAATTAATGTCTTCTTTGATCTGAGCAGTGCATTCCAGAGATTTTTGTCAGCTCGGTCGTAAGTGAAAGCAAAACAGTGAACCACATACGAGAGATTCCCCTGATGCTGCACATACTGGAACTTCAGGTGTCACTGCAGAGACCGCATATGCTTTCTTGCATGATTTATCAGCAGGATGCAGGAGGCCATGAGGCGCAGCAGCCTCAAAGTCAATCTCATCGAACCCAGGCTAGAGGCCAAAACATCAGTATGATAACCTGAATATCCTGGACGTGCTGCTCAGGAAGTTTAGCCCGAAACTGCACTGCGTCCAGAACACCTCTGATGAAAGAGTGTTTGAGAGGGAGTTAAGTTGGACTTTGGCATGTTTATTGTAATTTCCAGCGAATGCCGGGGGTCTGCCGTAGTCTGTAGGTGGGAGAGGACAGTCTGGGGGTGAGGACGCCTTCAACAGCCAGTCATCGAGTCATCCCCTACCTCGAACCAGTCATCGATAGGGGTAGACGGAAAGCCCTGACCTGCTCAGATGAGCTGTGACTGCCGCTAGCACCTTGGTGAACATCTGAGGGGCTACCATAAACCACAGGTAACGGCTATGGATAGGCAGTATTGGAATGTAAAAAATATGCATCCTGTAAGTCCAGTGCTACCAACCAGTCTTCTTGGTATAGGGCAGGCAAGCCCTGCGCCAACGTGAGCATCTTTAACTTATCCTTCCTGAGGAAGAGATTGATGATTAGTAGGTCTAGAATAGGGCGAAGACCCTTGTTCTTTTTGGGTATCGTAAAGTAGCATGAATAACAAACACTGCCTACTTCTGATATGGGGCCCTTTCTATAGTTCCCTTGGCTAAGAGCTGTAACTTCATGTCTGAGCATAGACAAATGATCCTTCACCAGCAGTTCATATGCTGGTGGTATAGGTGAGGGAAGGATTGAAAAGGCAGGGCATAGCCCTTCCGAATGATCTGCAGAACCCAAGCGTCCTATGTAACGGACTGCCAATGGAGGAGATGATGCTGAATTTTACCTTCAACTAGACAAGCATGGTTATGCAGAATCAAACTAGGTCTTGGAGGTTGCAGCTGCCGGGGGCAGGGTAGCAGACAGCTTCTGGCTCCCAGACCCCCTCGGTCTGAAGACACTGCACCCACGTCCACCCTTAGCTTGTAGAGCCTGCGCAGGATGGTGGCTGGCATAGGGCTGATGCAGTGGTACGCCCCTTCCATGACCACAAATGGGGCGAAAGGCAGACTGTGGACGAGGGGTTACTGAGAGGTCCAAGGACTTGGCCGTAGCCCGAGAGTCCTTAAAGCGCTCCAGCGCGGAGTCAGCCTTCTCGCCAGACAAGCAAGTCCACTTGGCTGCATCTCTTCAGTCTTTCACTGCTTGGGGGAGGGTGGCTCTGGGCACCTCTGTGACCTGTGGCAGCCCTTATGCAACCATATCCCATAAGGTAGCTTAGAAACGGGCCAATAAGTATGAGGTGTTCACCGACCTCAATGCCAGGTTGATGGAAGTAAACATCTTGTTCCCAAACTGGTCCATCCTTTTGGATTCCCTGTCGGGGGAAACAGAAGGGAATGCACCTGGGGAAAGTAGAGGCTGGTACTACCATGCTGTAGGGAGCTGTGTCCTGTTTGCTGTACCCCCCTACTTTCTGCCTGTTTTTTAGATGCAACTTTGATGTGCACGAGGTTCCTGCTAATCAGATCCTCAGTGCCAGTGTTCTTTGTCATAAAACTGCACGGTTGTTTTTGCAATTGGCAGAACCTTTCACTATCACTGTAAGCCCCTAGTAAACGGTACCTCTGGAACCTAGGGCATGGGGTCCTAAAGCAAGGCCCCTGTGGGCTGCAGCACAGATTGTGCCACCCTCGGGGACCCTGTCACAAAGTGCACACTGCACTGCCATTGCAGGCTGGTGGCTTGGTGAGGAATTAAAATGAAAACATGACCTGGCACACAGTCCCCTAACACTGTATGCGCTAAATGTAAATGTAAGTCACCCCTCCAGCATACTTTATAGCCCTTAGGCAGGGTGTATTATGTTGAATGTGACAGCGTGACTGCATGAGCAGATATGCCCCCGTTATGTTGTTGTTGATTCTCCTACATAGCATGTGACCAGGGAAGCCATTTTAGGTACACGTGCTGGACACAGGTCATTATGAGTTCCCCCGCGACATGATGGCTTCACTTAAAATAGGGATGTTTGGTATCAAACATCTTGTACTGATAAACCTTCACTGAATCCAGTGATAAATGTAATAATAAATGCACCCAGAGGGCACCTTGGAGTTGCCCCCTGCAAACCTACTGTAGGAAACTGTCTCTCTATATACTATATCAAAATGAGATATAGTGTGCACTGAGTACAGGGGTTCCCCAAGAGGCTTGACAGATGCAATAATAGATAATACTAAGCCATTCTCTGCCGAGCTGTTGGTGATGGGAGATATAGGAAGTTGGCTTTGTATATACTATTTCAAAGTAAGAGATAGTGTGCACAGAGTTCAAGGGTTCCCCTTAGAGGTAAGATAGTGGCAAAATTTGATAATTCTAATGCTCTATTTTGTGGTAGTGTGGTCGAGCAGTTAGGCTTATCAGAGGGTAGTGTTAAGCATTTGTTGTACACACCCAAGCAATAAGTGAAAACACACACTCAATGACTTAACTCCAGGTCAATAGGTTTTTATATAGAAAAATATTATTTTGTTAATTTATTTTTAGAGCCACAAGATTCATTTAGCAGGTTAAGTACATTAAATGAACGGTACTTTGCATAGTAATGGTTGAGACTTTGAACAGATTCAATATTGTACACAGTTTTCATTAAAATGGCAAAAAGCTATTTTAAAAGTGGACACAGTGCAATTTTCAAACATTCCTGAGGGAGGTAAGTACATTAGTTTCAGAGGTAAGTACCACACTTACGGGTCCAGTCTCCGGGGCATAGGTAGCCCCTCCGTTGGGGGTTCAAGGCGACCCCAAGCACCCAGCACCAGCAACACAGGGCTGGTCAGGTGCAGAGGTCAAACAGGAGCCAAAATAACTTGGGCTCCCAGGGAGACAGGGGGTACTCCGGTTCCAGTCTGCTTGTAGGTAAGTACCTGCATTGTTGATGGGCAGACCGGGGGGGGGGGGTTTGGAGGAGTCCTGGAGGGGGCCACAAGTAGGCACAAAAACACATCCCCAGCGGCACAGTGGCAGCTGGTTGCAGTGTGCAAACAGGGGGCCGGGTTCTCAATAGAACTCTATGGAGGGACCCAGGGGTCTCTTAAGTGCTGCAGGCAAAGCACAGGGGGGCCTCTCGGGCAAGCCACCGACTGGGCAAAGGTGAGGGATGCCTTCTGGTCATTTCTGCACCAGTGGTCGGTTTCTCAAAGGCCTGCGGGCTGTGGGTGCAGTGCGTCTCCAGGCGTAGGATATCTTCGTCCCGGGCAGTCGCAGTCAGGGGGGGTCCTCAGGATTCCCTCTGCAGGCATCGTCCTGGGAGTGCAGGGACGTCAGCCCAGGGTGAACACGTCATCGGAGTTACCTGGGGGTCCTCTCTGGATAGTTGGTTTCTCTGGACACTGGCCGGGGGCGTCGGGTGCAGAGTAGTGGGGACTCACGTTTCTGGAGTGAGGTGAGAGTCCCTTTAAAGATGGTTGTCTTTTTCTTCTGGTTGGGCAGAGCCTCTGCCCACGGGAGTTCTTGGTCGTCGATGATGCAGGCAGTCCCTTGGAGGTTTTCAGGGGTCGCTGGTCCTGTAGAACAAGTCACTTTTCCGTTGCAGGGTCTTTGAAGCAGGAGACAGGCTGGTAGGGCCGGGGCCAAGTCAGTTGTCATCTCATTTTCTTCTCTGTGGAGTTTTCAACTCAGCAGTCCCTCTTCTTATGAAGTCATCAGGAATCTGAAGAGCCTGGTTCAGGGTTGCACCTAAATACTAAATTTAGGGGTGTGTTAGGGTAAGAGGGCAATATGTAATGGCTACTGTACCCGAGGGTGGCTACAACCTCCTTGTGCTCACTCCCTCTGGGGAGGGGAGCACATCGCTATCCCTATTGGTCCTAATCCTCCAAAGCAAGATGGAGGATTTCTCAAGGAGGGGTCACGTAATCCCTGGTCACCTTAGGGGTGGACCTGGCTGAAGGGGTGACTTCTCCTTGTCTTTCTCGTTATCACTCCGGACTTGCTGCCATAAGGGGGCTCGTCTGGTGGGCGGGAATCTCCAGTAGCTGAAGTGCCCTGGGGCATTGTAACACCAGGCTTGAGCGTTTGAGGCTCACCGCCAGGTGTTGCAGTTCCTGCAGGGGGAGGTGTGAAGCACCTACACCCAGGACAATCTTTGTTTCTGACCACAGAGTTCACAAAGGCACTCACCTCATGTGGTCAGAAACTCATCTGGAAGTGGCAGGCTGGCACAGACCGGTCAGCCTTGCACTAGTAGTTGGGCTAACATACGGGGGGCATCTCTAAGATACCCTTTTTGTGCATTTCTCAATAAATCTTACACTGGCATCAGTGTGGGTTTATTGTGCTGAGAAGTTTGATACCAAACTTCCCAGTATTTAGTGTAGCCATTATGGTGCTGTGGAGTTCGTAATGACAGACTCCCAGACCATCTACTCAGTATGGCTACCCTGCACTTACAATGTCTAAGAATCGACTTAGACACTGTAGGGGCATAGTGCTCATGCAGCTAGGCCCTCACCTGTGGTATAGTGCATCCTGCCACCAGCACACACAAGCTGCAGAGCAGTGTGGATGCACTGAGTGAGGGGTCCCTGAGCGTGGCATATTACATGCTGCAGCCCTTAGAGAACTTCCCTGGCAACAGGGCCCTTGGTACCAGGGGTACCTTTTACAAGGGACTTAACTGTCAATGGTGGAAACAAAGGTACAGTTTTAGGGAAAGAACATTGGTGCTGGGGCCTTTTTAGCAGGGTCCCAGCACGCTTCCAATCAAAGCTGGCATCAACACTTAGGCAAAACGTGGAGGGGTGACCATACCAACAGTGGCATTTTCCTACATCTTCTGACTCCTAGCATGTGGTCACTGACTGTTGCAAACCAGTGCAATCACCTTCAACAGTGTTCTGGCCCTCTGTGGTGAGAGAATTCTCTTGAGGGAACAGAACAAAGGCCTGCTCTGTGCAGAGGTGATAACACCTCATCCAGGCTGGATGGACATTCCAGGGTGGGGAGCTTCAAAGGCCTTGCCGCCTTTGAAATGCGACCCAGGCCTCTTCAAGTAGGGGAGGAGGCCGACCCAGATTTCTACCCCCACCCCCACACCACCCAAGTTCAAGACCCACTTTTGGAGGCAGGACTGGCAGGAAAATTAGGCAGATTAGGAGGAGTGCCCACTTCAGGCAGGTCCGACCCCTAAGGTGGATGAGCTGTACTGGACGTTTCCTTTCAGATTCCTCTGTCTTGGATGGAAGGAATTAGACCAATGGGATTTGTGTTATTCCCACTAAACGAAGTTGTCATAGGACGGGTGTAGTCCCCCTAAAGGTGAGCAGCCCATTGGCTACCACCTGGTACCCCCTGAAATGCCGCTAAATTTAGTATTTCGTAGCAACCCTGAACCCTAGAACTCAGATTTCAGTCGACCTAAGAAAAGCTGGACAACACGTAAGTCTCCCAGCAGAGAAGTCTGAAGATGACAACAGACTTGGCCCCAGTCCTACTGGTCTGTCTGAAGCCTTCAAATAATCTGCGCCCAGAACATAACTGTCCTGCAGCCCAGCGACCTCCAAAGCTTTAAGAGGACTGCCTGCCTTCAATAAAGAACAAGAACTCCTGTAGACAACGGACCCGTCCAAAGGAAACATCTCCCAAGAAGAAAGAGGAACTGCAAAACTGCTGCCTGGAACCCCTCTGCACCCAGTGTGCAGCGCCCAAGTCTGAGAGGTCCTCCAATCCTTTGAAGGTTCACCAGTGCCTCTGAACTAGATTCCACTATGGGTTGATCCCTCCCGGACTCCACAGAGATACCTGCAGTCTAAATCCAAGGCCTCCCCCTGACTGCAACGTGCCTGGTAAGCCGTTTCTGATGCCAAGACACCCCCGCATCTGGAGTACCTGGTCCTAGGGGAGCAGGACCGGTGATGTCCCTACAACCCCAGGCATCTCAACTTACCTAGGCAGCTGTGGGTTGACCTCTTCCGTACGCCTGGCCAGAGCCTGCAGTCTGTTTCTGGAAGTAATTTCCTCCCTTGAATAACATTGGGAGCCTGACCCTGTATTGACATACTGCACCTGGCTGCCCCCTTGCCACTGAGGGTGAACGTTAGGTGCTACCTTGTGCCCCCCAACATACTTACCTCAACTGCATGGGATCGACCCTTGACTTCGCTCTAGTCACCTGTAAGTAGGTCTTCAGCGGATACCCCTGTCTCCTTTAAATAGTATTGGGTGCCTGACTGCCACTTTGCCGCTGATGTTGAAAGTTTGGTGCTGCCTTGTGCCCCCACTCTTCCCTCTCCTTTCACCCCCCACCCTCCCAGTTTTACACAGAGACCAACATCTGACATCGCTTTTACTTACCTGGGAGCAACACGTCTTCATCCCCTCCAGACTCCATTGATTAATATTGGGCACTGACTCTCACTTTGAGCTTTGCACCCAATTGTCCAAGTGCTGCTGTGGGTCCACTCATTGTACCAACATGATTCTTGCCTGGTGCTAGTCAAAACCATGAAGACCGGGACTGCATCCTTGTTTTCCTCCAATAGGTTAACATTTAAGACACCAAAAATTGCACGGTGCCGATTTTTAAAACGGAAAAGTCTTTTTTATATGCCTGAAAAAAGTTTCTTTGGTTCAAATCATGTATAAAAGCAAATGTTATTTTTCTAAATTGGTCTTAAATTTATTCATTAAGTGAGTCATTTATTGTCTCTGTGTGCAAAAAAATGCTTGACACAACTCCTTGATAAGCCTATCTGCTCACCCACACTACCACAGATAGAGCATTAAACTGATCTACTTTGGCCTCTGTAAACCAACTGGGGATTCAATGAACTCTCTGCCCAGTGTACTTCTTTTAGTACACTATATAGAAAGCCAGCTTCTTACACAAGCTGTCCGGGGTGGAGTGTTGGCTGAGGAAACCAGGGTCGCACGGTGCAGGGCGATCGTGGCGTGTAATCGTTCTGTTTACAGGAGCCCCTGTGCTTGCCTTGGACCAGGGTCCCAGCAGAGCATGAGTAAGTGCCTCATTAAAGGGCAGGAGGGGTTCAGAAGTGGAAAACCTAAGCTGAAGCACTTCAGTCAAGAGGTTAGCCTTGACTGCTGCCAAGGGCAGTTTGAGGTCATGGACTGCTGCTGTCCTATGCACAACCATTGCATAGGAAGCTACCTCCTCCCTAGCCACAGCAGGGGAAGAGCAAGCCAGTATCTGAAGAGGTGTCCAGACCACTGGCCAATCCTAAATCCTCATACCAGTCCATAGATCGCTGGTGTTCTAAATGGTCCAGTGACCCCTCACAATCTTCTTTCATGCCAGTCTGTTGAAAATAATGCTCAGGCAACGATCTGGCACCTATGACGCCGTTCTGGCTCTGGATCGTCTGGAATCAGAATAGGGTGGATGCCAGGGGCATCAGCGTCGTGACAGGCGCCAGAGGAGGTTGCACGGGTAGGACCTTCACCGTTCTGGATTTGGATACATGAGACCCTATTGGATCCTCTCAAAAGTGTTTTGCGCCGGCTCCTGGAAATGGAGAGAGGTGCTGAGTCAGACCTGGCATCTGTGCTGCGGAATGGTGCCTGGAACCACGATGTACTGAAGTTCTCACGTCAGCCGACGGTCTAGACAGAGTTGACTTCCATTTAGACTTCTTTTTCATTTTTGTGGACCCCCTCCTCCCCCAAATGCCCCGAGGACCTTGAGTGGGAAGAAGGGGACTTGGGGTTTTTTGGCCAGTCCCGCAACCTTCTTGACCAGGACCTCCGAGGAGTTGAATTGGATGCTGTCTACTGCTGGGCCGCAAGCAGCTTTAGGGAACACTCCCTCAAAGCCTTCGGTGCCATGGCCGGGCAGTCCAAGCACGATTTCAAGTCGTGATCATGCTTGAGAAACCATAGGCAGATAAGGTGAGGGTCCATTGCTGACATGGCCAGTGAGAGGTGCCATATGCCTTGAATCCTACTGTTCTGGATGTCATTCTCGACATACTTTTTAAAAATAATTGACAAAATGTAGAAAAAATCCTGTGAAAAAAACAACAGCAGGGGTATTGCTCAAGCAAAAGTTTCTGGATCTATACTGATGCCTTTGGAAAATTCAAAGATAAGGAATCTGCAGCTAGAAGTCTATTGCATCGGGGAGTTTAAGGCTTGTCATGAAAGTTGTCTTATGCCGAGGGGAATTTACAAGAAAAGTATATGCTCACACTATGCAGAATTAAGCCTGACCCATGTTTAAATAACTACTTGCCTGTATGGGTGACTGGGTTGTGCATGTAGCTGCTACATATCTGAGTGTGTGCAGGAGTTCCTCTATAAGAGTGTCATCATATGTTTAAGTAAGTATGCCAGTATAGGAATCTATTTTAGCAACTCTGTGGGTCTGTGTTTTTAAGTGGCTGAATGAATAGGTTAGTGCCTGTGTTGAGTAGTACAAGGGTATGTAAGTCTGCCTGCAACTGCCTTCCATACTGTTGGATACATAACTAGTTTTGATTATGTAAGTAAATGTACAAGTGTGTCTGTCATTGTCAGACTGGGTGCAAGAGAGGCTCCATGCTTTTCAAAACATATGTGTGAGTTGCATTAATAGTGCTATACTGTAGGAAGCTGGCCTGGTGTGTGGTGGGTACCTAAGGTACTTACACCTTATCCCTGGGCCAGGTTTCCCCTATTAGTGTAGTGTAGGCAGTGTCTAGAAGCTACACTCTCTAGATGTAGCTGTGGATGAGCAGCCAAGACTTGTCTAGGAGTCATGCAAAGCACATGCAATACCATTGTAGTCACACATCACTTGCACACTTGAAGGAAAACACACAGTTGTAGAAAAATAGAGCTTCTTTATTTTTGGTCACACAATACCACAAAACACTAGAGAGGCAACCCTCCAATACGAGGTAAGTAATACATTAAATCTATACACCAGTAGACAGTAATAGGCTTAGAAAAGGTTAGAAAATTGCAAATAGCAATAAGGAATAGTGACCCTAGGTCGAGCCCAAACCTTCCACACAAAAATGGAATGCGAATATGCAACCCCCCCCCCCCCCCTAATAAGCAGAATGTGTAGAGGTGAGCTGGGAGTACTAGAAAACCACAGTGGTAATTAATACAGTACCCCCCCCCCCCCCCCCCCCGGGACCAGAAAAGCAGGGGTAAATCACTGGAATTTCCATGAACCACCCAAAAGGAGGAAAATGAAGTAAAGAAGACACCCAGACAAGACTGCAAGAAACCAGCGGTGGAATCCTGGAGAGGAAGACCTGTGGAGAGAGGGGACCAAGTCCAAAATTCACAGCGGAGTCCAGGAGTAGGACCTATTATCCACCCACAGTGAAGAACAGGACAGCACTGCAGCCCCTGAGCTGGAGAAGAGTTCCAGAGGAAGGCAGAAGATGTCACACGCTGTAATGAAGATTGCAGATGGGTGTTTGTGAAGGAATTCCACCAACAAGCCTTGCAAAGGCAAAATTGTAGTTAGTGGAAAAGCGGTGCTGCCGCGGACCAGTAAGGTCAAGGAGGACTCAACCTAGGAGGGGGAGTCACAGTGGACCCTCAGCATCACAGAAGGCCCGCAGAGGCAGCACCCACAGAAGCCCCACTGTATGGTGACATAGAAGTCGCAGAAGGACCGACCCCATGCAGCACTACAGAAAGAGGGCCCACACCGCCGAAGAACCATGCAGAGGGTTGTGTGTCGCAGGAAGGACTGCTGGGGGCTGGAGCTGCACATAGCATGAAGATCCCTTGGAGGAGATGCCAATAAGCCTTGGCAGCTGCAAGAGATGCAGTGCACGGGGTACTGTCCGGTGTGGAAAGGCAAAGGCTTACCTCCACCAAAGTTGGACAGCTGGCAGAGAGGACTACGCAGGAACTCCACCGTGATGCAGGATCCACTCCACTCAGGATGAGCGAAGATCCACTCAGCTGGTCGTCGTTGCAGCAGGTGCCTGCAGATGCAGGGGGAATGACTTCTTCACTCAAAGAGAGATTCCTTCTTTCTTCTTGTGCAGGCTGAAGACACGCCACCCTCAGTGGATGCACAACCAGTGGAAATGTTGCAGTTGCTGGCAGGAGCCCGGGAAACAATGTTACAAAAGAGTTCTTCTTGGAGGCAGATTGTCGGGTTCTGAAGGTTGCAGTCGCAGTTCCAGAGGCCAGAAGTCAAAGTGAAGGTTGCAGAGGAGTCCTACTGGAATATTGCAAGCCGAAGCTGAGGACGCACCCCCGAGGAAGACCCTAAATAGGCCAGAGAGTGGGCTTGCTCACATAGCCAGATGACCACCCATCAGAAGGTGCCTCTGACGTCACCTGCCTGGCCACTCAAAAGCTCCCAGATT
This sequence comes from Pleurodeles waltl, assembly GCF_031143425.1. Lineage (NCBI taxonomy): Eukaryota > Metazoa > Chordata > Amphibia > Caudata > Salamandridae > Pleurodeles > Pleurodeles waltl. The sequence continues at coordinate 603,397,288 of NC_090446.1, forward strand.
TCCCTGCCGATCTTGGATTCAAGATGGCAAAACCCAGGGTACCTCTGAAGGAGCTCTGAGCACCAACCCTGGGGTGGTGATGGACAGGGGAGTGGTCACTCCCCTTTCTATTTTTGCGCCAGAGCAGGGCCTGGGTGTCCCTGAACCAGTGTGGACTGGCTTATGCATGGAGGGCACCAAATGTACCATTTACAGTCAAACCAGTGTCTTGGAGAGGCTACCCCTCCCAAATCAGATACACCTATTTCCGAAGGAAGAGGGGGTTACCTCTCTCTCTCCCAAAGAAAATCCTTTGTTCTGACTTCCTGAGCTTGATCATATCAAGCAGCAGGAGGGCAGAAAGCTGTTTGAGCGGTTGCAGCAGCTTGGGCTGCCCGGAAAACCCTGAAAGACTGGAGATAGCAAGGCTGGGGGGCCTCTACGGAGCCCCCAGAGTGCATGGAATCATACTTCCAATTTATGCAACAGTTTTGAGGTATGATTCCAACATGTTTGATACCAAACATGCCTAGGTTCGGACCTACCATTATGTAGCTGAACATAGGTAGTGACCTGTGTCCAGTACACGCATAAAATGGCATCCACACACTCGCAAAGTCCAGGAAATGGAGCTGGAGTTCGTCAAGGCACGTCTGCTAGTGCAGGGGTGCCCTCACAAACAGGTATTTGCACCCTGCCCTCTGAGCTAGGAGGGCGTGCCATAGGGGTGACTTACAGTGACATGGTGTAGTGACCTGATAGTGAAAGGGTGCATACACCATTTCACGCAGGCTGCAATGGCAGGCCTGCGGAACAGCTTGCATGAGCTCCCTATGGTTGGCATAATACATGCTGCAGCCCATAGGGATCCCCTGGTATCCCAATGCCCTGGGTAACTAGTTATCATATACTAGGTATTTACATGGAGGTACCAGTATGCCAAATGTGGGGTGAAAAATGTTCTAACAACCAAGTTAGAATGGAGAGAGCATAGTCAGTGGGGTCCTGGTTAGCAGGATCCTAGTGAACACAGTCAATCATACAGACAAAAGGCAGAAAATGTGGGTAATCATGCCAAAAAAGAGGGTACTTTCCTACAAGGTCAAACACTGCATATTTCACTATAGGTTCAATATGATTCGTAATACCTGCAAATTGCATTCGTTGGTGTAATATTTTATTTTTCTGCTTTTGTTAGCTAGATTCAAATCTCTCAGAAAATGTTAAAACTAGGCATACAAACAGCACTACACTCTCATACAAAACAACCATTATTAGCAACCTTTTCACTCTCCGATACTGCTGAAGGCAGTGAAGAAAAAAAGCCTTTCATATTTTAATTTTATGACTCCTCTTGTGAATGGTTCTTGACTGTTAACCTTTTCTTCACTTCTGTGAAGAACCTAAGATGGTAGGCGAATTGTGGGTATTCGCAATGTCTTTGCAACCTTCAGCGAGGGACCCGTGTAACTTCGCAAATATTTAAGGATAGACCTATGTCTCCTGCGGGGCATACCAACCATCTCCATGGTGCCACTGTGAGAGTAGGAGGGGCATGGCCTTTTCATTGAGCAGTTATATCCCGTTTAGCAACCAGGAGGGCCATACCCAGGAATGCACGGTCACCTCCAGTACCTACAATGCCTTCTTGAACCCCCAGCAAGATCACCTGGGTTTAGAGGGGGACCTCTCATCACAGTTCCTTAGTAAGTTAATCTGCTTTAGCAGGCCAATATTTTTTAATTTCAGCACAACCCAAACTATATGGCAAAAAATCCGCCGGGGTAGTCTCACAGCGGGGACAATTTGGCTCTGGGAGGAGGCTTGCTTGATGGAGTCTTAGCAGGGAAAGGTAAGCATTGTGTAGATAGTAACACTGAATCAGTTGCAACTGGGAGGAACTATTAAGAGTTCTTGGTGCCATTACAGTGACTATCCAGTCAGCTTACTCAAAGATCAGCCAGTTATTTATGAAAAGTGTTTGTTAAATTAGATATATCCTTCCTTTGCCTAGTGACCCCATGAGGAGTTTGGCTTCTAGGGGGGCTGAATTCTGGAAGTGGGTCAGTGTGGGAAACGTAGGCATGGAGGGCGTAGCATAATTTGCAGGTACTTAAAAACTTGGGTGGTTGTGAGTGCATAATCATGTTGAAGTTATTGAAGCAGTGTCATGTTTGTCCCTGACCAGACATCCCCCTAATTGTGACGGTCCGATGATGTCCCATTTCTCAAAGCCCTGTAGCTTTGCAGATTTACAAAGCCAAGCATTGTAATAGAGAGGAGATCGTTGTGAAGCTTGTTTGTCCACTGGGTAGGTCACAGGGCCTCCCTCCAGGCTAAAAGGAGTACTTTGGTGACAGGGGCAGTATCTTGTGGCATCAGGGAGCCATACAATACAGCTAGTATTCATGAGGGAGAGCTCTAAGCAGCAAGCGGGGTCCACCCAGCCTCCATTGAACCAGCTGTGGATCAGTAGGTGGGAGGCCAAGTAGGATAGGTACAAGTTGGTCATCCCTAGGCCTCCATTGTATGAGGTGTGCTTGCAGTTTTCAAGGGCAAGCCGGGGTTGAACGCTTAGCCATAGGAACGAGGTTGTGATTCTGTCCTGAAGTCGGAACCACAACTGTGGTATTGTAAGTGGGGTATTTTGAAATATGTAAAGGAACTGTGGCAAGACCGTCATTTCAGAGAGCAATACGACCCATTATGTTTAGTGGAAGAGATTGCCATTTAGTGAGGTCTTACTTGATTTTCTTCACCAGGAGTTCCAGGTTTAGATTTCGGGGAATTTCTGGGTGTAGACTCACACAGATGCCTAGGGATTTGATGCTAAGAAGATGGATAGCAATATCTGTTTGCCATTCAAGGCAGTCCCAAGATTGGGCCATGGGCATCAGCACCAATTTAGAGCAGTTCATCTGGGGGCCCGAAGCCTCTAAAAGAAAAAAAAAAAAATTGTAGGATGTGAAGACAACGGGTATCAGTAGCGACGGGATTGCCCTGGTAGAGGACGACGCCTTCTGTGTATAATGCAATGCGATCTTAATTTTCCTCCCCCAGTTCCAACCTTGGATCTGGGCACTGCTGCAGATCATATGTGCTATTGGCTCGATCGCAAGCGCAAATAAGCATTTACAATGCATCGGGTCTCGCGTTTGCTCGTGTTAGAGCCGATCGCGTTGTAAACTCCTAACCCGACTTTTCACCTATCGGGCAAAAGTGCATTTATGCAAGTAACCCGAAAAAGTGAAATAAAGTAGTTAAAGCGCTCGACTTCTGCCAAGCGAAATCGGGCTCGTAAATTAGTTTAAAAAAAAAAAAAAAGTCCACCAGCTGGATGGAAAACAGCGAGCCTCGCATGTTTTCTGTACTTGGTCGCTGCGCTCAAGGAGGGCTAGCCAGCCACCGGAAAAGGCATGACCTATGCGTGCCTTCGACTAATGAAAGCAAGCCGATTTAATTAGGGAAGCCCACGAACCAATAAAAAGCACTGACGTGAAGTTGACAGGGGTCGGAGCCCTTTTCTAAATACTAAAGAGTCTCCCTGCTATGCGCGAGCGCATGCAAAGCAGGCTCGACCCTAAAAAGGGATAAGGGTCAATCCTGCCTCGTACCGCATCTGGTAGACAAGGCATGTGAAAGGATCCCATTAATTTGTACCCGCACTGTAGGGCTGCAATAGAGGGCTTGGACAACTTTGTAAAAACGTGGTCCCAATCTGGCACCCACCAATACTGCCTCCAGATAGCCTCCCGGTTCACTGTATCAAAGCCTCCCAAAATCAAGGAAAAGTATTGCTAGGTCAGCAGGAAGGTGATATCGGTGGGCCAGAGCAACGTGGAGGCGCCGGATGCAATGTCTTGTGTTTTTCAGGTTGGCATGAAGCTGCGTTGATTGAGATGCTCCAGGGTGGGAAGGCCACATTTAAGCAAAGTGGCTAATATGGTGAGAAAAATGTTAAGCTTACACTTAATAAGAGAGATGGGGCGGTAAGCTGTGCAAGAGGAGGGGGAGGTTGTGTTTTCGGTATCAGAACAATTGTTGCCGTGTCTAGTTCAGGTGTGAAGGTGCCTTCATGTTCTACTTCCTTGTAGAGGATCAATATTCTAGAGACTGCAACTTCTCTGAAGGTGGTATAATTTCAGTCAGAAAACAGTCAGGACCAGGGGGTTTCCCGAAGGTCATAATGAATAGAGCCTTGGCTATTTCTGTGGCTGTAAGTGGTTCATCCAACTTCAGAGCCTCTTTCTGGGATAGTCGGGGGAAAGATAAGTCCGCAAGAAAAATTATGTGGAGTATTCTGCGTCTTCCATATGCTGGGACGCGTATCTTATAGTAACAGGCAAAGTTTTGTGCCACCTCTGGCAGCGTGTGTCAGGGATGTGGAATTCCTATCGCCCGACGCCCGGGACATCTTGTTTGGGGTCAAGGGCAACAAGTTTTTATGTTTACTTTGTCCTTGGGACAAGTAGGCCCAACCCTCTGCAGCACAAACCCTTTGGTTGCCTGTTTACAGAGAGTGGAACTCTCTGCAGTTGAGGTAATGTGTTTCCAATAGATAATGCTGTTCGAACTTGTATTTATGGTTCATTATTTGAAAGCCTTCATTATTAGGGTGAGTGCTGTAAATAAATGTTTTAAGGTCACACTTCACTACTGACGTTGGTTCCAGTACAAAAAAAAAAAACGTGTATACACATGTTTGAAAAGTTTAGGCAATGAGGCTAAGTATAATGCTCCCAGAGTGCTCTCTGATTAGATGCAAATGAAGTGTCATTTAGTAAAATGTGTTGATGCATGCTAGTATTTCCCAAAAATATTTCTAATGGAAAATCAGTGTAACCATTTTCAACACGATTATGGGAAGCATGAAAATAAACAAACACTGACAAAGCCAACTGATCTGACATATTTTTATAAGTCTTTTAGTTTCATCAATGCGTGTCTTGTTTTGACATGGCTTTTGTAACACTTTATTGTTGTGGGAGCTACCAGGCCCTCAACATTGTAACAAACACTGGCAAAAATCCCCCAAAACGTTTTTGAACTCTAAAAGCACACGTTGCCACCAGTGGCATAACAAAGGCCCCGCAGCCGCCCTCCAGGGGGCCCCTTCAGCACAGCACCTGCCCTGAGTGAGTCTGGATAGGGGGCTCCTCCATGTTCTTTGCAAAGGGGCACCCTCCAGTTTCGTTACGTCACTGATTGCCACTGTAGTTCCTGACACTGAACAAAACTACTTTGTGTGCCAATATGCTCCTTGTGGAAGAGCAGAATGCAATCACTCACAGTAAAGCCAGCCAAAAGAGAGAGAAATAGAAGTTTAATAAAAACAAAATGTCTTTGTTAACACCAGACCTAATTAGGGACCAAGACTCACATGTAGGTAGCTTTTTGCATGTCGCAAACAGCTACTTTCGCTGTGTGCGACGTGCAAAAAGCACATTGCGATGCACAAACCCAGTTTTGCAATTCGGGAACCTGGTTACCGAATCGCAAAACAGGTTTGCGACTCGCAATTAGGAAGGGGTGTTCCCTTCCTAATTGCGACTTGCAGTGCAATGTAGGATTGTTCTGCGAACGCGGGCGCAAACCAATCGCAGTTTGCACCCATTTCAAATGGGTGCAAACACTTTCGCAAAAGAGAAGGGGTCCCCATGGGACCCCTTCCCCATTGTGAATGTCACTGTAAAAACTAAAACGTTTCTTTTTTCGTTTTTGTAATGCATCTCGTTTTCTTTTAAGGAAAACGGGCTGCATTACAAAAAAAAAAAAAACTGCTTTATTGAAAAGCAGTCACAGACATGGTGGTCTGATGTCTCCAGCAGGCCACCATCCCTGTGAGGGCCGCCATTCGCAAGGGGGTCGCAAATTGCTACCCACCTCATGATTATTCATGAGGTGGGCATTTGCGAAGCCCTTGCGAATGTAGGATGGTGTCAGGGACACCATCCTACATTCGGATTTGCGACTCGCAAATTGCGACTCGCTCTGACTTACAATTTGCGGGTTGCAAATCTGAACCTACCTACATGTGGCCCCAGATTCTTAAAGAAAGTCACAAAAGTGCACCCATGGTATATGTCGTACCCCTCTAAAATATTTGTGAACTGCATTTTAGCATGGGTAAATACGCATGTGTAGATTTGCTCATGTGAAAATCTATTGAGCATTTGCAAGTTTATTTTCCCTCCATCCACTTTCTTCCTAACCCTGGAAGAAGTTCTAATTCTGCCATTGTCAGGAGTAAATGTCCAACCTTTCTTATTATGGGAAAATATTAGAGAGAAGCTGGTGAAAATCTTTAAAACATGCAGGTTAGTAGGTTTGCAGACTCAAAGGCATTCCAGCCCTGGAACTATTGCTTACTGCTTCCTCCAGCCCCAGTATGCAGATCTGCAGAAAGGTGGCAAAATAAGGAAATTGCTACAGTAGGGATTGAAACTGCAAGTATTCAATCCCTACTATGGTAGTAGCCCTGGCATAATCAGAGAGGTTATTATCAGAGCTCTTATATAATGAGATTGCTGCCGTAATTTGGCGCCACACTACATGGCACCAAAGGGACAAGTAGATCATTTTACAGGACAAGTAGATTTGAGAAGCAACCTGTCCCCTGAACAAGTAGATATTTTAATAAATTCCACACCCCTGGTGTGTATTTTGTTGCCATTGCAAATACTTTCAAGCACAATCCAAGTAGTTTGTTTGGTGGGAAGTGAGCCAGTACACAGCTCCACAGCCAAATATATTAGCCATAGTGGCACACCATATATGCTTGTCCGCCCGAGAGACTGGTGGCGTACTCCGTCTCTTAAGGAGGCAAAGTGTTTGGGTTGTGTCCTTGCCTGGGTCCACAGTGATACTGGGTTCCTGACAGAGGGCACAAGCCTATAATAGGAAGATTTCAAGTAAGCAGGCTTGTTAGTGCACATAAAGATAACCTTTGTCAAATCCTTGTAGGGTCAACTTACCGGCAGCCCACAGGGTGCCAACAGAAAAGACTGACCATCCCTGTTGCAAAAAAACTTAGGAAGTTACGCACCGAGGGCTTGGATGTATGATTTGTCTTGCAAATACAAAGCACTAAGGCACTTTATTGGGTGCAAGCTGTCTCTGGCAGGGCCGAGATGAGGGAGGGTTGGGGGCATGATCCGAAATGCGTCTCACTAGAATTTGGACCTGGGTGATGGCACGGCAGTCCAATGCAGGCATAACGACAAAATCTATAGGTGAGTGAGTGCAATGTGCTGCAGAGGTTTGTGTGAATTGCAAGTGTCTTGGGTTCTATGTCCGTCACACATAACACAAGCCAAGCAATGTGGCCCAGTCCAAAAGGTGACCTGCGTTAGCATGCTGTGGTGCGGAAGGGGGTCCTGAGGCATCAGTTTCAGGAGCCAGGACCGCATTAAACTCTCATCAAGGTCAAACCCTGTGGGAAATCTAGTAGGTGTGTAAAATGAAGGTATAAATGGCCACTGGAGGAGCATATGCACTCACAAGAGTAATGGTGTCACTCAAGCGTTCCAGTGAGGGCCATAAAGCAACCCTTCTTGTCTCTCACCTCGTGGGAGACCATCATGGGAAAGGACCGTCGCAGCAATATGGCCACTCCTCTGTAGCCTAAGTTACATCCTGTGTGGTAGACCCTATTTATAATTTACAGGCTAGGAAAGGGCTGTGGTTGCCCAACTAGTGAGTTTCCTGGAGCAGTAGGACATCTGGAGAGTGTCAGTGTACAAAAGTGAGAACGTCTGTACATTTTACTCAGTCTAACAGACCATTAACATTCCAAGAAGCGAACGGGAAAGCAGAGACAGCTCCTGCGGTAGCGAGGTGGTGCAAGGTAGTTGACTGGTGGGCTCAGCAAGAAAAACTTGTTTATGAAGCAAGGGGCTGTCCCACTAAGCACAATAGGGTGTGCGGGGAGTGGATGGAGACCTGGGGAGATGGGGCTGCTGATATGTATTGATGTAAGATTGTAGTTTGCTCTGTCAGAAACTTCAATGGCGGTTCTTGACCGTATGCCTCTGTTTTATTCTTTCAACTTGTGTAGTGCTCAGTCCGCACAATGCCATTGCGACCTGCTGGGTTTTATGTTGCTATATAAAACTAATAAAAATGTTTATAAAAAAAAAACATTCCAAGAAAGTGTTATGAAGGTTGCCATGGTGGGAGTGCTGCAGACTGTGGCAATGCGAAGCGAGGATAGAGTATCTCCACTCATCCAGCAAGTGGCTGTTGAGGCAGTAGTGGGTGTCACCCGGTGCCACCCAGAATGTATTTTTTAAACTATGTAGGAAGAGTAGTGTGCCTGCATGTAAATAAGACCTAGGAGAATGGCTGATGAACAAGGCTGAACTAAAAATAAATGAAATGTTAAACTTCTACTGAACCCCAACACCCACCCCCCCCCTCCCCCCCCCTTCCACCTCCCAATAACTGGAACATAGGAAACAAGACAAAAAAATCAAAAGGAGTGGTGAACTTCTCTAAGACGGATAAATGACAGCCATCTGATTATGCTTCAAAAAGGTTTTCTAATAAAGATTGTCCTCTGTGCCATCATCAGTGGGGTGCTGCGGGATGGTCATAATGTAGGGCTGCAAGAAACATCGGAATCATCTCCGCGGTCTATTGGAGCCTGCAGTGTTTCATTGAGGACATCCTCATGTGGTGACTGGTGCTTATTCACGCTAGGAACTCAATGGTTTAGTGATTAAAATGGAGTGCTGCCAGGGGACCGGGGAGACCATGAGTAGGAGTTAGTCTGGGCCATGATGTTGCTGCTGCGAGCGGATCATACAGCTTTGAGGCTGAGGTTTTGGTCCATTGGCAATTGCCACTGGACCGTCAGAGGTTTGCAGGGTCTCAGATGGGATTCTCTTCTGTAAGCCTTTGCCAGTCCATCTCTGGGGAATCAAAGAAGTTAGTTTTATTTGTGTGGACCACTCGAAGCCTTGCCGGGAAGAGGAGTCTATATTGCAGTCCCATTCCCTTCAGCTATTGCTTGACCTCCATGTACGAGCAGCTTTGCTATCGGACATCACAAGTGTATTCTGGGAAGAGTAGGACCTTTGCACCTCCATAGCAAAGGTCCAGACGAGTATAGGCCTCTTAAAGAATGTCTTTGTCGCAGAAGTTAAGGATGCGTGGCTCGGTGGGCTCCTTCGATCGCAAACCAGGGCGACAGATGGTCAGATGTCATCCATTTTTTAAATTTTTATCCAGGCTTCCACAAAGTCGGCCACATGCGGTAGCTCTGTCTCTTTGGGTATGCCATTCACACGTATATTATTGCGCCATGATCAGTTCTCTGCATCTTCAGCTTGACGATTTAGTTCCATTGTACACATGAGAAGGCTTGTCAATTGAGTTTTTAGAGTTGCAACATTGTCCTCCACCATCGAGAGCCAGGATTCAGCCTCTCTGATCCTGGCTGCGGCATTGCGTAGATCTTGCTGAAGTAAAGCAACATCTTCTCTTACCTCACCTATTTTAGAATCCTAAACAAAGAATATTGTGCTGTATAAATACACCTCATGTGGCCATTAGAGGGTGTTAAGCCCCCACCCCACGGGATGCCATCTGCACTGCATGTCACTTTGCTGCAGCCCTCTGCCTTTCTGTCTTCATGGAGTCTGTTCTATAGACTGACCTTGTTGCAAGGTAACCAGGTTTGAGGGTCGCTTTGCATGGACACTGTATTGGCAGATTAGCATTTATCATGCCAAAGTCTCATTAGGGTGAAGATGAGGTCTTTGTTAGGAATTTCAGATTTTATGTTTATTGCAGTATGTTGGGGGTTTTCATATTAACAACTCATCTTCACAATTTTGCTTTTGTTATTGCTCATTATCCTAATTATTGCAGCTCATGCATTTTACCATAGACTGCAGTCTTTTCAATAAATGTGTTGAACTCTCCTGCCTCTCCTTTATTATCTGTGTGTGTTTGAGACTTATTGCTAACGAGAGAAAAGGGTAAGATTTGTTCTACTACATCACCCCTGAGAAGTCACATTCAATGTCCATGCATAATGGTGCCAGAAATCATCTATACGGTTTGTGTTTTATTGAGGTGCTGCTAGTGAACTGGGAGGGTTGGGTCGACAGTTTCAAACTGGTGTAGGAGTGACACAGTCACCTACAAGCAGAAGTGCTTCCGCCCCTAAACCAGCAGTCACGCTGAGAGGAGAGAGTCCATTTACAAAACATTTAATGTATTTTCGGGCATCTATGAGTTTGATGAATAACTCCAGATGGGTGGATGCCCAACAAGGATTTTTATCTCAGGGCCATTGTCGAATGTTCAAGTGCCAAAGTCAGGTAGCGGTGGTAAGCTAGAGGGTCAGTTCAAAGCCTTGAGTGGATGGTCGGCGTGAGGCACCACCCACAACAGCAGTTGAATAGGTACAGATATTGTTGGTTGCAATCGATTTGGACAAAGCAATAAGCAGTATTCACAGAGCTGTGGATTATTTTCACAAATTGTGTTTCCATTTATAAGTGGAGGGGACCTAGGAGCTTTCAGGGGGTGTTCGCACAAGGGTCACTGCCGTCATTTCAACCAACCACTCATTCCCAGGCCCCAAGAGGGGAAATGTGCCATCCAAGAAGTCTTCAAGTTCAAGTTCCCAACTTCTTTCTCATGCCCCTCCTTAGTACAGTAAACGTAATTAGGAGGTGTGGCAGCGCAGACAATCAACTGGGCCAACCACACAAAATTGAACAGGACTGTACAGAAGAGCAACCAAGCAGAATGATTCCTAATCCGAAATACCCCACACGCAGAAATGGGCTGGGGGATAGCTCGACACCGAAACCCACTCATTGGGGCGGGGGGGGGAGGGGGCCACACTCCTTTGACCCTGAACGTTTTTGAGTCAACTGACCAGAAGGAAACAAGTTGGAGACGTGGCCTATCACCGCCTTAGAGGTCTCCCCTTCCAAAAAAGTCAATTCGGTAGTTCCTTTGAAAAAACACAAAATTGGTTTCAGAGTGTGTGCATGAAGGACCGCATGAAGTGTGAGGCTAAGAAAGATGACCCAGATGTCTAGTCAGTAGCTCTCAACGATACCCAGCTTTCTGCCCCCGACGGTGAAATCACAGGGAAACGTAGAGCACAAAGATCCTCCTCCAGCCCTAGCCTATCAGAAAGTGATTATTTAACTGAGATATCCAGTGAGCCAACAATACAATTGTGCACGTCAACTCCTGTTCCTGTGACAACAGCACATCTACTGATAAAACTAGCATGCATCCTAAACCATTCTCTTCCATCACTCCCTCATTGTGGACCGAACCAAGCACAAATCTGATGACTATCACCGTCACGGTCCTGCTAGAACTAGAGTGGTCCCCAGAGCAGAGTTGTTTGCCATTTGAAACACAGCACACACATTCAACCAACAGCTATTCACCAGAATCAAAAACTTTTTTTTACGAAGCCAAGAAGGGCAAGCTTCACCGACCAGGAAAAGGGGGTTCTATCGAATGTTTCCTCAACAATATAAAGGCATAGATTTACAAAACATTCAGCCAAACTCTGTCAGTGGGGAGGTAAGCTGGACGTAACTGAAGGGGTCCAGCAGCTAGGAGTTCCTCTACATCTGACTTACGAGAGGTGTGGCAATTAGAGCCTCCCAGGACACCATGGCAAAGGATCTCCTTCGGCAGTCAAACAAAATGGACGGACAACTGGACCTCATACAGTCACTGTTCACTCACTTAGTTGAACTTTGATCTAAGCTCAACCTTTTTAATGTCCATTTAAAACCAACTGAGAAGGACAGACAGTGCCCATGTTCCCCAATCATTGAAAAGATAAGCTCCTTCCCAGAGATGCTGGAAGCTTTAGTTTGAGCAGCCAAGGCATTTACAAAGAGATCTGAGCCTCCGGCAGTGACAGCTACCTCTCCCTCCCTCGTGGCCCACAGCCCAGTCACCAAAGGTACAGATTATTTAGCAGAGAGCTACCCCCAACCCTCCCTTGAGGCTCACAGTCCAATCGTACAAGGTAAAGATAAATCTGCAGGCACCCCGCCAGAAGCAAACTGTAGTAAGCAACCACATCCCCATACAATACAGGGTGACTGCAGACCACCAACCATAACACTGAGAAAAAGGAAGGCTTGACGGCCTGAGATGGCGGCCGCCTAGAACCGGAGCTCCGAGCCGGCCTGCATAAAAATCCTGCTAGTACCGGCGGCTGGGGGGCTCCCGTGATATACTGAACGGGGGAGGCCCACCAGCAGGAGCAGACCTGAGTGGTGAGGTCCCGGGAGCTGCAGGCCCCCTGTGGAGGGCAGCGCCGGCCTGACGGATGCGCCGGCGAGTTGGCCCCATGGGCTGCAGATCCGGGGAGCGGCTGCAGGCTCTGCAGTGGGCGCAGTGCAAGTATGCACAGCACGATGGAGTCTGGGGAGCAGCAGTAGTGCGGCGACGAGAGTTGCGTTGCCCACTGCCTCAAATGGTGAAGCGCTAGCAGTAGAGCCCTCCCTGTTCCTGAGGAACCCCCAGGGGGCTGTTTCTCTGGCTGTCGGACCCCTGTGTGCATCGGAAAATGGACGCGACCCCGGTGAGGGGCGCGCTGGTGCCTTGGGCACGACTGGGGAGGCACCGAGGGCAAATACAGGACTGCCCCCTACATTGAGTGCTGACGGCGCCACGGGGGCAAGAGGCCCCTCGCAGGAACAGAAGCATGGAGCAAGAGATGCCTGCCGCCAGGTGAGGAGGCTGAGTGGAGGTAGAGGGAGACCTCTGGACTTTGTGAGCCCGGAGTGGAGGGGAACTGGTGGTGTGGGCCCCCCCCCGAGGATCGATGTGGGGTGTCCCTTGCCCCACCCTCCCCCTGCGGACGTGGGAAGGCTTGATTGGGGGGTATCGGATGAGGTGCCCAGGGCTGTGATTACCCCCACAGCAACCCCAAATCATCGGACGGCCCCGTCCTAGTGCGGACAGGAGACGCCGGCATAGCAGTGGCAGAGGGCGCGGAGGCCTGACTCTCACGTGAAGGATCGCCTGGAGGAGCTCCCTTGTTGAGTGAGGGTATCTGTGAGTGGGGGATTACCGGCGCCCTAAACAGTGGGGCTCAACCATATTACTTGACATTGGGGGGAGGTGGATCCCAGCAGCTCCACGTGCCTATCTAACAATGGGGAAACTCAGGCATAAGATGCAGGGAACATCTCAAGCGGAGCAGGGACTTGATCGTCAATTAGCCAGTGGTGAATCGGAGGAGGGTGCAGCGTCCAGTACGATGCAGGACACATTAAATAAGATCCTTGGAGCGATTGAAGACACTAAGTTAACCTTAAGTCAGGAAATCGGAAAAGTCTCCTCTGAACTAAGTCACTTACGAACAGACCACCACAAACTGGCGGACAGGGTAACAGTTACAGAAACATCCCTGGAAGAGTTGCAGCCCGCGCACAGGGCCCTCTGGGCTCAGGTCACATGCCTATCTGAGCGAGTTCAGATCTTAGAACAACGGGCAGAAGGCCGTAGTCGGCGCAACAACATACAAATTGTTGGAATGCCAGACGTCATTGAGGGCACTGACGTAGTGGCCTACCTAGAGACATGGCTACACACTGTTATGAATGGCCCCTCACGCCCGTCTTCGCCCTTGAAACAGCACACCGAGTCCCTATCCGTAGACCTGAGCCGGGAAGACCACCTCGACCAATTGTAGCAAAACCTTTACACTATTGAGACCGTGACCTGCTGTTACAGGCGGCTCGTGAAAAGGGCCCCTTTCAGGTGGAGGGGGGCAATACCACCTTGATCCCAGACTTTACACTGGCGGTCCAAACTCGGCGGGCCACCTTCCTAGAGGTGAAGCGGGCCCTACGAGAGGAGGGGCTCCGTTATTCCTTACTGTTCCCATCTAAATTGAAGGTTATAGTAGATGGCACCACACACTTCTTCCAGGAGCCTGATGAGGTGTGGGCCTGGCTAGGGGCCTACCGCAGGGGACCCATAGACATCAAACAAGTGGAACATAGACAACCACGCCGTCGGGGCAAGAGACGACACGCCAAAGACTCTCAAAAAGACCGTCAGGTGACAAAACCCACAAGGCAACAGGCGCGACAGGGAAAGAGGGCTGCGTTACAGACGGCGGCCTCCCTAACCAAGGCGAGAAGCTCTGAAGATGGCCAGAGATCCGAACCTGAGTCCTTGAATGGAAAGGACTCCACGGATATAGAATCAATGACCAGCGTGACGGAGGGCCACCCCCGAGTGACGCCTCAGACCTCAGTGGACATCATGAGTTCAGGGGGTCCACGTGCTCCCAGTCTTGTTGCTTCTCAGCAGCTTAGTGGTGGGCCGCTGGGGGCACTGATGGATCAGCTTTGTGCTCTATGGTCGCCCCCACATCACCCGCTGGAAGACCCGGCCGGTTGACGACATTACTTGTTCATATACTGGTTATTATGGTTTGGGCAGGAGGCAGTTGCTTGCCTGCTCTCGGGATGGGGAGTTGGGGAATGTTAGAATTGTTTGTTGTTGCCTGTGGTTCCTCAGTCACGTGTGATGTGCTACTGCAGTGGTCATTGGAGAGATGCGTGCGGGAGGGGTTTAGGTCTCCTGACAGACCTCTGGGAGGATATGGCTATGACGCATCCCTCTTCTAAAGTGCTGTCCTGGAATGTTACGGGTATGGGCTCGATGGCGAAACATCACAAGATACTTGACTATATGAAGCACAGGGGGGTACAGATCGCTGTGCTGCAGGAATCTCACCTCACCCAGGTGGAATCAGACCGCCTGCGTAAGCGTTGGCGGGGGCAACTGTTTGCAACCACATACTCGGCCTGTGCAAGGGGGGTGGTGGTATGGGTGAGAGCAGGGGTCCCATTTGAGCCCATCAACATTGACATCGATAAAGAGGGTCGATCTATATTAGTAGAGGGGTGACTATATGGCAGACCGCTGGTCTTGGGGTGTATATATGCCCCAAACCGGGACCAGCTTCAGTTCCTGCACACATTATCTGCCCGGATGGCACGTTTTGTAGATGTCCCATTCCTACTTGGGGGAGACTTCAACGGGGTGCTAGACCCTGATTTGGACAGTTCTACTGCTCCGCTACCGGGGGCTACTGCCGTCAGAGTGGCCAAGGGCATGACAACCTGGATCTCACACTGGCACCTAGTGGATATCTGGCGTCTCCAACATCCTCTTGGGAGGGACTACTTGTACTACTCCCACCTCTACCATGTGCATACTAGAATAGATAGAATGCTCTACTCGACCTCTCTTGGTGACCTGGCAATGCACTCTGAATACTTGGGCCGGACCATCTCTGACCATTGGCCACTCTTGATCCACCTAGCCACGATGGAGACTCGCCAACCTATACCGACGTGGCACCTAAACCCAACAGCGCTGGAAGATGATGTATTCCGTACGGCACTACTAAATAGGTTATCAGAATATTTGCCAGTGAACCCGGGCTCGGCGACCAGTAGGAGCATTGAGTGGGAGGCCTTAAAGGTAGTGGTGGGAGGCCATTGCTTAGGGCAGTCGGTGGGCATCCGCCAGGACCTTGAACGGGATATCTCACACTTAGAGGATGACCTACATAAAGGGGACAATGACTTAGATGGTTCACCAGAAGCACAGGCCAAACTGCTGGAGCTCCGGGGGAAATACTCATCGGCGCTAGAACGTCTTAGGTGTCACGACTATAGGACCTATCTGACCAAAATACACTACGAGGAAGGAAAAGCCGGGAGGCTACTGGCGTGGCAGATTCGCCCGGACACTGGGGGGAGGCTGTTGACTGGGGAGGGAAACATTACCCGCCTGTTGACTGGGGAGGGAAACATTATTTACACACCTACCCAGATTAACTCCAAATTTATGGAATACTATCAATCCTTGTATAGCTCCATGCACGTAGTCTCCGACACCATGCAAGAGAGCTTTCTGTCTGCTCTGCCTGGGACTGTTCTGATTGACGTAGCTAGGGATGGGCTGGGGGTACAGGTCCCTATAGGAGAGATTAAGGCAGCCATTAAGACACTGGTGGCGGGCAAGACTCCGGGTGCGGATGGCTTGCCTCCGGAGTTTTATGGGCTGGGTTGTGATGTCCTGGCTCCTAGATTAGCAGAGATGTACGCTGAAGCCTTTGAAACCAAACTGTTTCCGGCCACTACTAGGGAGGCCATAGTGATCCCATTGCCCAAGACCACACAGGTCGACAGACTGGTTACGGACTTTAGGCCTTTGTCCATGCTCAACACTGATTTTAAGATCCTTAGTAAAGCACTGGCCACAAGACTGCTGCCACATATGAATGCCCTCATACACCGGGATCAGAATGGGTTAATTCCTGCCCGCAGCACCTCTAATAATCGCTGTCGGTTATCCTCCCTGCTGTATGATGACGCCCACCCCCCACATCCGGCAGAAATGATCGTGTTGGTGGATTTTGAAAAAGCCTTCAACACAGTGAGCTGGAAATTCTTAGATGCCACTATGGCACGACTAGTCCTGGGAGAGACCTAGGGGGCTTGGGTCAGGTTGCTTTACACACAGCCTACAGCCCGGGTTAAAACGGGAAGAACGATCTCCTGTAGCTATGAGATACACAGAGGAACCCGGCAGGGATGCCCTCTGTCCCCCTTGCTGTTCGCCATTGCCATAGAACCCTTAGCGGCGAGACTCAGAAACAGGTCCCATGAATGGGGCATATGTCGGCAGAGAGGTTTCCATGTAGTCTCTCTGTACGCAGATGATCTGCTTATCCACCTCTGCAATGGCCTGGAGACGCTACCCCAGGTGTTCCAGCTGTTGGACGAGTTTGGAATCTGTTCTGGTCTCTGCATTAACAAACGTAAGACCTATGTCTTTCCGTCGGTCCGAGGAACAAACCGACCGCCTTCTTGCCCGGAGGAGGTATCCTGGGCGCCACATACTTTTCACTATCTGGGCATACAGATATATCATGAGACGCAGGACCTCAGAGAGGGCAACCTGAGGCAACGATTAGAGCCTTACGGTCTAGTGTTGCTTTCTGGCGCTCCCTGCGCCTGCCGACTATGGCCCGGGTGTCTCTTATTAAGATGGTAGCACTGCCCAGACTGCTATATTATTTTGTCAATTTGCCTATCACCCTCCCTCCCTCCTGGTTTCGACCATTGGACATGCTGCTCCGGGAACTGATATGGAATGGTGGAAGACAACGAGTGGCGCTGACCACTTTGAGACTGCCCTGAGATGCCAGAGGGCTCGGAGTCCCTGACTTTGAGTTCTACTTCCTGGCGGTTCAGCTACAGTGGGTGCCGTGGTGGCTCAATGGAGTGGGGTTGGAGGAGCTAGCGGCGGACTGGGGAGACCCCAGCGGTATTGGGCTGGTGACAGGATTGCTCTTACCTGCCGTACGTGGCATTAAGAGAGGAGTGTTGCTGAGGACAGCTCTTGCCAATAGGCGGAGAGTCCTTAGACACACACAAGTGCCTTACGCGCCAGCTATTCCACTAGTGGGAATGCCTTGTAGAGACCCCGTCTCTAGCTTTACACAAAGACGATAACGCTGCTGGATTGCCGCGGACCTGAACACACTGGGCGCACTGTACAGTCAGGGATCGCTGATACTGTTTGATGACATTACGGAACAGACTGGTCTGCCCCGAGGACAGTTCTTGACTCATGAGGTGCTAATGGGGACTATCCGAGTCCTCTGGAAAGGGATAGAGGGTGAGCCCCCCACGCACAAGGTATTACAGACTATGCTCTCTATTAGGGGGAGGGGGCTCACATTTGGTCTCCTGGTTATACAGGTCGCTGTTGGCTACGGTACAGAACCCAATGGATGCTCTGCGGGCTAAGTGGGAGACAGACCTAGACAGGCGCCTCACTGATGGAGAGTGGGATAGAATCCTTGCTTATGCTCCCTTGGTCTCCCGAAACACCCAACTAAAATATATACAATACAATTACACGCATAGGACTTACCTCACTCCACGACGACTGACGCTCATCTACAGGGGGGCTGGGAGGAGCTGCCCACGGTGCCGTTTATTAAATGCAGGATTTCGGCACATGACATGGGAATGTCCACAGTTGCAACAATTTTGGAGGGGGGTCATCCATAAAATTAACAATACACTACATAGACGACTAGAGCCCACAATGGAAATATGCCTCCTGGGGCTCTTCAATCGGCCACGCCCCAAGAAAGCGGGCAATAGATTTGTAGATATGCCCTGGTGCTGGCCAAACGCTGAATATCCATGGCATGGAAAAACGCTGAGGGTCCCAGCCTTCAGATCTGGACACAGGATGTCACGAGGTGGGGGAGAGCGGAGGTGAGTACCTTGAAGAGGGAGGAGAGCAGAGGGATGAGGCGTAGACCACTGGCCCCACTGTGGTCAGAGGTGATGGACAGCTGGGAGAACAGTGCCATAGGAATAGAATCTGACCCTGGGAGTGATACTGGAAGTTCTGTGTTGAGTGTATAGGAGGGAATGTAAGAAGGGTAACTTTGTGTTGTATCCAGGATTCTAGAGATGAGGCACAAGGGTAGGTGGATCTGCCCCCCTACATAGCCAACCCGTGCACTGACTCCAGGACAGTCTTCAAATGCAGATGTTTATGTTTAGTGTCGCAACACAACCTGGTTATGCACATGTAGGAACCATGGGCAGATTGTTTGTTCTGTTTCTCCTAGTTCGGTTGTATTATTGGCTTTGCTTCTGGCTGTCTCGCCTGATGCGCAATGCAGGATACAAACGGGTAGAGAAACCTCTAAAAAGGCATGAAGCGCACTAATGCAGGCATTAGCCAATGGACTATAGAGATATGAACATTTCCATTCACTACTTCCCACCACCTAAGAGAGCTGCTGGGAACAACTGTACATCTTGCTACGGTAGACACGCTCATAAAGGGGTGATAACTTTAGCGACTCCAAGGTGCTATCATGCTACGTTGTAATTACGATTTGCCTATGCAACATATATATGAATGTTATGTAGTATGATGTACAGAATTCTAAGCGCTTTGTTATACCTGTTTGAGCTCCAGATGAAAAGCCAATGAAATAAAAGTAAAAAAAAAAACAACACTGAGAGAAAGGAAGGGTGTCACATTGGGGAGAATGACACATTCACCCTCTAAAGAGTGTTCAGAAAAAGATGGAGCAAAGGTCGACCCTGGCAATATTCCAACCAAGGCTTCTCAAGTATCAATAACTAGCCTATTAAGAAGTGCAAAAATGAGGCTAAAAAGCAAGCCAAGAAGCAGCTACTCTTATAAAGAACCGCAATAAATTATATGGTGAGTAAATCTCCAGATAAGCAGGTGGGCACCAATCCAATCATGCTATTTCTAATTTTCCTGTCTCCACCGATGCTAAAAACTCAGTTAACAAGACCTCAACGCTGTATCATCTTCAGCTTCCTTGACTGTGATAGCAGTTGGTCAAGAAGCTGGTCAAGCCCACTTGCCCACTATAGTTAGCAGGGAAGTACCAACCCCAGTGAGGCGCCTTGGACGCAATCTGGCTAGAAGTGAAGCCAATTGACTGAGAGTCGCAATCGGCAACAGCCCCTCCAAATGACAGGTGCACCACTGTGAATTCAAGTCCATGTAGAATGAGAGCTGTACCGAGACCCTAGGGCCGCAGATGGACAACTGCTGTAGGGAGGTGCCTAAAGGACCTAAAACCTGACCAGAGCACTGTGGCAACACTCCGTCTGATTACTCAACATATGTTGGGCCACGCAGCAGAGGTTCCCACGCCGCTCACATGATGACCCAGCAGAGTCCCAGGCAGTCACCAAGCGAAGTAGATGGGCATGTCCTTCCCAAACTATTCTTCATCCCTCTATACTCACCAAAAGGCTCAATGGATACCGTAAATAAAGGGTGTTAGACCTGTCAGCTCTTGGTGCGGTTCCCCTGCACATCTTGCTTCTGACCTCGTTTTTGACTCTGTACTAAAATTTGTTTTTGCTGTTTTTAAGACTCGGGGCACATAACCACTACTGACCCATGCTAAAGTGCGAGTGATGTTTGTCTATATTGGGTTGGCGATTGGTTTCCCCATAATTGGCATATTAGATTTACTAGTAAGCCCCTAGGAAAGTGCACTTGATGTGTTGAGGGCCTATACATCAAATGCTACTAGTGGGCCTGAAGCACTGATTGCGCCACCCACGTGAGTAGCCCTATCAACATGTCTCAGACGTGCCATAGCAGTGTCTGTGTGTACAGTTTTTTGAACTGCCAAGTTTACCTACTTGCCAGGCCCAAACATTCCTTTTTGCTCCATGTAAGTCACCCCTAATGTAGGCCCAAGGTAGTCCCAAGGGCAGAGTACAGTGTATTTAATAGTTAGGAAATGTACTGGTGTGTTGTACATGTCTTGGTAGTGATATTCTGCTGAACTTGTTTTTCACTATTACATGGCCTATCTCTCCAATCGAGAGAACATGGGGATTGCCTTAAAATATCTTAGGTTCACTTTCCCATTGGGAGCAGATAGAGATGTGGAGTTTACGGTCTCTGAACTCACAGTTTGAAAATACATCTTTTGGTAAAGGTTGTTTTTAGATTTTAAGTTTGAAAATACCACTTCAAGAAAGTGGGCATTTTCTGGCGTAATCATTCTGTGTCCCTGCTTGGCTGCTGAATCCACGCCTTCATCAGAGTGACAGTTGGGCTGTTTGTGAAGTCACTCTAGACAGTCACACAATGGGAACTGAGGTACAGTGGAGGGAGGAGTTGACACCAGCACTTGAATAGGGCTAGGCCTGCACTCGCACAATAGTCTCCTATACCCTAGAGTGTGTCTGGGGACAGTATTGGGAGAGGCAGTGTCCTGTGCACTACGAAGACTTTCCTTTGAAGTTTGCCTACTTCAAAGGCAGAAATGAGTATAAGTATTGGACTGCTGACAACCCAAAATTTTAGAACACTTCTGGACAAGAGGAGCCTGCCAGAGAGAAGAGTTGGATGCTTGAGGAGGACCGGCCACTCTGTCTGTCTGTTGCTTTGCTGTGCTGGCCTGCTGCTTCTGTTCGGAGAGTGAAAGGACTGGGCTTTGGTTTCTGTATCCTGCTTGTGAAGTTTCTCCAAGGGCTTTAAGTGAGCTTGCATCCTGTTTTGAAGTCTCAGGGCCTTCAAAAATCTTCATATACCAGTGCCAGTGCTCTTCTGCTGAGAGTTCTGCCTTGCCAAGTAGTGCCAAAATCCAGTTCCTTGTCCCTTGGTAGTGGAAGCTGTTGACCTGCGGGAGAAAATCCACACATCGCTGTGTGCATGCCAGAAAAATCGACACACTACCTAGCCTGCAGTTGAAACTTTGGTGCAGCCCCTGCCTCACAGCTGGAGAATCAACGCCTGTTCTGAACGTGGACTCTTCGCACAGCGTGTCAGAATTTTCCAGCACAGACCATGGGCGTCAATTCTTCAAGATCAGAGCAAGGACCTGAGGCTGCGTGTCCAGAAATCGACATCACCTACCTGGCAGGGACAAAAATCATGCACGGCCTCACTTGCGAGTAAGTACTCGATGCATTGCTTGGTGTTGAGACGCATCACCTCTCCTGTGGCTTTATTTCCGATGCATACCAGGTACTTTGTGCTAAAAAAATACATCTATTGATTTCTATGGCTTAATACTCTTAACAATTATAACATTTAAAAGATTTAAAAAATTGATATCTCTTTTTGTGTATGTTAGATTATTGTCCTTTTGTTCTTGTTTGAATTAGGTAAATATTCCCTATTTTTCTAAAATTGATGTGGAGTCCTATGCTGTTGTTTTTCACTGTATTACTGTGTGTATTTGTACAAATACTTTACACTTTGCCTCTGAGATAAGCTGGCTGCTTGTGCTAAGCTACCAAGGGAGTGAGCAGGGGTTAAAGTATGTGTGTGACTCCTGACAGGATGTAAACTGACTGCCAACTAGAGATCCCATTTCTAACAGAGGAAACCTACTGCAGCTCTTCAGTCATGTCCCAGCGCTAAGACACACAACCTCAAAGGATATGAACTGGGTAAGGTTTGAGCCTCCTCTCTTAAATTCAACTGGGGAGGTTACTAAGACAATCTTGAAAAGACAGGCACATATAGACGCTTAATGGGCAGAGAGAGCATCCTTTATGGAGTGGTGCATTGATCTACATATACCTCCACCAGTAAAATATCCATATGTCCTTTTAACCTCAGTCCCTAGGAAAGCCCCTAAATGTGTGTTAAAGGGAACAAGTGGGGGTAATTGGGGTTGGGCTTCTAATCCAGTGGATTCACGGATGTTAACTATTGTTTGCACGTACAACCAGAGTGAGGTGCACTGGGACTTGCAAAAAGTTACCCACAGCAAGTGTGGGGAGCCAGTGCCCGAGACGTACAGGTCCTAGCCTTGCGGGAGTCAATGTCCTCCAGTCCCTGAGCATAGGTTGGACAGCATCAATACTCTTGTGGAACGTGGCAGGTCTTAGGAGTATTAGAACATGTGGGGAATCCCTGGCCTACTTATACACACATGACATTCTCTGCTTCCAGGGAACCTGAGAGCTGGCACCCTCGATGTTGGCAGGTTTCGACAAGATTTTTACCTCAGCAACACATACAAGCATTTTCAGCCATCCGTCAGGGGGCTTGTCAACTGTTAACAAGCACTCAACTAATTTCGAAGCCTTCAAACTTTCTATTGACATGAGTATGGCCCAAGCCATTTCTATTATAGTCCTGAAACTTAATCGTAAAAATATGTATTTGATACTGCCTAAATGCTGTAAATAATAAAGATATCTATGAGCCAGGGCTTGCAGGACAGACTAGAATCACTCACTTGATCACCCTGTCTACGAAAACATATTGTTGTGTGATTTTTAACATCAAAGGCCATAAGTGGACCATTGTGTGTTGTGACCCAGGAAAGAGGGCGGCAAATCGCCCACGACTTCTTGGCATCTTGCAGACTGGTATCCTCACAACGGGAGACACTGCTGAAAGAGAAGGTTTGTTTAGTCTACCCCGCCTTCATAGGAGGTTCAACATTCAACTGTGTTTCATTCAGAGCACCTGGCCAGGTGGCTGGTGCACTTTTAAATTGCAAAGAGGCCAGAAAGTGATCAGATCACAACCCTTTAATATGCATCGGCGATCTTCATGTACAACCCCTGGTGAAGAGCACACCAGTGGGTACTTCGACAGATGGAGAGTTTAGTTTTGTCTATTAGTTTTATATAGCGCATTGGTATCAGAAGGCCTCCCAGCACTAAGGCAGACACTGTATGTAGACTGCCGGATACACCTCAACTACATCCTAAACAGCCAGATTTTTAAGGATTTACAGAAGGACAGTTCCTGGCCAAGTTGATGACGCTCCTCCAGGAGAGACTTTGAAAGTTTGGCTGTTCTGTAGGCCATAGTTTGAGCACAAAGTACACTTACTCAAAAGAATAAAATGGAGGCCAGAGTGCCCAGCACATGTAGCAACTTTGCTTTAATACATTTTTTTTAAAAAGGAGGTACTCGTACCGGTGGGAGAAGATCATCCAGGGCCTCGTATCCCTCCAAAAAGGAGCTGCTTCCAGGCCTTACTCCACTAAACCTGGGGTGGTCAGCAGCCCAACACCACAATATGATAAAATTATCATCAGAGCAAAAATGGCCCATGACAGCACACAGAAAGCTCATAAACAAAATATACAAGCAACATTGTGTGAATGAAAAATCCTATTTATATTGCTGAAAGATCCTAGTCTTGCGAGCTTCTGGGAGCCCGTGAATAAACTAAAGAACTTCAATGAGTCAAGAGAAAATGGGGTCCCAGAGACTGCCTGAGTCAGCCATGATCCAAATCCTATATACCTGTCAGTGGAATGAGATGAAATCCAATCTTACTCCCACCTCCCTTTGAAGTGGCTATTGAGAAAGTAGTAGGAAGGACAAAAAGCAGAGCAACCTCTGGGCTTCAGCTGCAGTTGCATTCAACTAAACGGTACACGTAGATAAAGATCATACGGTTGAAAAATTGATTAAGCACATAATGATGGATGGGGCTTCTGGTCTTAACAGAATGAAATCATCCCTATTTATATGCACCCCAGAGCAGATTGGGCAAGGGTGCTGACCCTATTTTAAAATTGTGCATTAAAATTGGCATGTGTGCCGAATCTGTGGAGCGGTTCCCCTCAAAATATTGTTTAATAGCCCTCTTAGATGTTGAGGGCAAAATATATGCTTGGCTCTTGCTGGAACAATTGGAGGCACGAGTTCACGAGCAACAGATCTTTTGTTCTTCCAATCGCACTTTAGATCTTGGGCATCCACAGTAGACAACCTCTTTGCACTATCGTTTTTGGGACACCAAGCTGTCAAACACAATTGCCTTCAGAAAGTCTGTTACTTTTTTAGACTATAGTGCTGCATTCGACAGGTTTGACAGAGCAGTTTAGTGGTATACCTGTAAAAGTCCTAAGTGTCATTATCTAACTTGACTCAGAAACATGGGTCCAAGTGACAATAAGCTTTTTCTCAACCACCCGGAGAGTCAAAGCTAATAGGGAATTAAAGCAGGGGTGTGTCTTGGCCCCTTTACTGTTCAACGTGTAATCAGCCAACTTAGGGCAAAGCCTGGAGATCAGTGGTCTGGCTCCGCCGAAGATAGGTTCCACCAAGCTTCAAATAATTAAATATGCAGACAACATAGTGATCATGGACCATACAAGAGTCGACTTACAGCGGGCACGGAACACTCTGAATGCAGTCAACGCTGCTAACAAGCTCTGAGTGAACAAAGGGAAAAAAAAAAACGTCCTTATATTCGTTCGTTGTGAGAACAAAAAGAACATCTGGTTATCTTGCAGTCAGTGTATCAGCACAGCTAGAAGTATAACTATCTTGGTGTGTGGTTCAGTAAAAATACCATGGCAGGGGCACAGAGAAGAGCAATTGAAAGTGAGGGCACTGCGATCACATACGGGAATGCCTAACTGAATCGACTACTAAGGAGTGTGTTGGCAGACCCAATGGAAAGGGTTATGAAATCGACTTTCGTTTCCGCCGTGCAATACAGCCATTTTGCATATCCAGGCACCTTAGAGACAGCTCTAGAAAAAGCCCACTGCGGGGCATACAAGAAAATCCTTCAAAAACCAAGCTAAGTCCACCTTTCCGGGCTAAGGTTGGAGCTAGGCTTGGCGTCTCAGACTAAAATGCCAAGCGGCTATGCAAAAGTACTGTATCAGGGTCACGATGGCAGACACATAAGCATTAAAAAGCCACTTAAAATGTATCTATGAAATCCCAGGCAACCCTTGTCTGTCACGAATAAATAAGGCATTGAAGACATTCAAGATGGAAGACCCCACACTTCTGGTAGGAAGCATTCCATACAATACTTGAAAAAAAAAACAATTAATTGACAACTAAAAGTAATTCAGGGAGACCAAGACCTATCGACCCATATAACTCGCCAGTGGCACAGGCCTTAAACGCCTCATACCTGTTTGGGACTCCTCAGATATGCTTACTGAAAGCCATAAACGTGGAAATCCGCTGGCAGATCTGCAACATGCGACTTCTAACTCTGCCAGTGAAAGATTTTGACCCTTCTTGGCCTACCCACTGAGACAAAAGAGTTTGAAGGCTTTGCTCTTTTCAAAATGAATCATGGTTGCACTTCTTTTGTTGCTGCCCCACCTTAGAACACCAGAGGAGACAATTATTGAACCCGTAAGCCTTTAATCTTGGGGTTGAGATCATGGCTGGAAGCTTTCAACGTCTGCTTTTCACACCCAGCCGCATGAGATCTGGGAAGACGCACAAAATTTGTCATCTTACTCAGTAGCTGTTCTCTTCGACCACCGTGACGGATGGTATGGCGGGTCACCAAGGCATATACCATATATTGAGGTAGTCTTGCCTGAGCAATAAGAGGGTCACTCGGAATTCACTGATCTTCCACACAATCGTACATGCCCTTTGCCCAGTTTAATTTTTTTTTTTAATACGGACCTAAAGACCCATTTGCCTGGCAAGTCATCAATACATCTGTGTCAAATATATCCTGTAATGTATTGATTAACAGTGGACAAACTTTCTTATTTGCACAGAAGTTTATTATCAGATAACTGTTTCTTTTTCTGATTTTATTCATTGTAATGGTTTTAATTAACTAAACAATAAAGTTTACAACAACATCCTCGCTCCCTTCATACACTCTCCTCTTCTTCACAAGGCACACTGGTCTTGACAAGCATGCAGGCACTTGTCCTCCTGGCTTCAGGATAGGTGGCCTTGAATTACCCTGGGTGTGGTCCCCTCACCCAGCTGGGAGACTGGCAGACCTTTGCCCACAGGCCTGGTCACAGGCAGAAGTGCAGTTTCTCCTCCTTGATGTACAGCCCAAATGGCTGCCTGAAAGTTGACAATTCTGGGGGCCCTGAGCTCTCCTTCTTAAATCCCTTTCCCAGGCATCAAATGTGATTTAGGGTCTGGGTCTGAAGTTTGTGTTGGGAGTCTGCTTCCTTTTTGAAGTGTCCACCCTTCTGTTCCTTTCCTCCAGAAAGTAGAGTGCCACAGCACAGGCCATAGGAGTGACTAGAGTACCACACTTGGATGTCAGCCACAGTAATATGTGCATCAAAAGGTTACCCCAGAAACCCAGCAATGTTCTTCATGACTGTCTTATCAACCCCATCCCCTTCCTGAAATGTGCCCAGTTCCTTTCTATGAACTCTTCTTAAATCAAAGCACCATTTGAAGTGAACTGAAGAGCCTTCCTCCTGTGTGTGTCTCACCCAGCTCTCAGGTCTGCAGCAATCCACAAATCTTTTCTTTGGCGAGTCCTCTTCCTCATCTTGTTTCTCTAGTTGGCCTTTGGTCTCACAGAATGGAACCCAGAGTTGTCCATGTATTGAACCGTTGACAGGCACACATAACACACACACTTGCGACTACACATGCACTGCTCAGCTGTACGTAATAATTGATGTAGGCCAAGGGTTAGTTAAGCACACAGCAGTTGAACTTCATATGAATGGGCCTGTAGGCCTCACTTCACTTACACAGGTAAAAAGACTTGTTCACTCCTATTGAGCATTACATGGTATGTTGACACCACACTGATTGCTCTGCTTAACTCTTGGTGAAAGCAGTAGCCTTTCACCACTATGAGGGTAGCTCTTTGCGTGCTCCTCACGGTCCAGCAAGACTTCAGTCTATGAGACTGGCCTATGTCATGGCTCACATGGATGATCTGTGTCATCTCATGACAACAAAATCCAGCTCCATGGATTCAGGTATGATAGAGGCTGGGGCACTTAGGGCAGGGTGGTACCTCTGTCATCCTGTGAGGAACTTCTCAATCTCAACAATATGCTACATCATTTAGAGGTGACTAAAGACTTCACAACTAGGCTGCAGCAAGGAAATTTTAACCTGGCTTTTATGCAGTGATTTCTTGCCCCCTTGTATTATACAGACAACATTTTCTGTTTACCTCTAATCTTCATCATATGGAGTCTTATTTTTCCTTTTTACAGTTCTCTGTTCCCTTTCACTCGTCCTTTGTGGTCAGCAACCAAAATTGGACTTCTGGATTAGATTACTTTTACATATTTTATCACAACAGTGGGTCAAGCTAGATTTTTTATTTATTTTTGCTAAAATAAAAGGGTAACCCAATTGCGGGTTTCATGGGTGGGCTAAGTGGGTAATCACATCCTCTTATCAGTATGTGATTTAAAACTTAACCCACCCAAGGCCTTGTCATTCCTCTCTTGCACTCTAGGCAGTATGTGGTTTTCTCCCTCTATCTGTCCCTGTAGGCTACTACACAGATGCTCAGCTATCTAGAATATTGATCTTGCACATTACACCAATGGCATACATTTTTAAAACCCTAACCCTCCATATCCCTTCTTCCCATTTTGCACCCCTTTTTTCTCCTACCCTTAAAATGCAAGTTTTACGAGAGAATATGAAAGTTTAAAACACTTCATCTCCGTTTGCAGGTAGGCGATTTAATTTATTTTGATTTTTTTGTAGCATGCTAAGCTGTTAACATCTGATACTTCTGATTATAACTGAAAATGTAGAAACGTGCATGGAAGTTCTACATGTCTGTTAAGTGACAGGTGCCCCTAAGCAATGGCTTGATGTTAAAACCATGCATCCGTTTTTTGTGTTTATTCATAGATGATTGGGAACAACGTTTTTAATGTACAACTGCTATTCACATAAGAAGAATGGGTCCCGCCTGTATGGTACTGCATCAATAAAATAGCCCACATCTTCCTCTACTAACTCTTTTGTCTCCAGCTCCTGCCAGAAGGAAGTTCACTACATTTTCCATTGGAGCAAGTGCCCAATTATAGTACCTGTTTTAATGGCAACTATGAACTATGCCACCTGTACTTTTTTAACAGAGGGCAATGAGTAGCATTGCTAGAAACCTTATTAAGGATGAAAACTCTGCCCATTTCTGGTTGGGATTTCAAATTTGTAACCTGCAGTTTTATTACAGCTCATGGAAAGGCACTAATCTCCACAGACAGCTGCATAGATAAAGCTGTAGTGCCTCTAGAAGTTCTAAGGGAGTGCTGCCTATTCTCCCTCAGCTGGGAACAGCCTGAGACGCTTCTGTCGATTTGCCGGTCTGCGCAGTTGCTCACCTTATCTGTGTGGAAGGCCAGAGCCAACCCAAGAAGTGCAGAGACCCAAATATAGTGCATAGAAGCCCTGTTTGTACTTCATCAGAAACCAGAGGGTGGTTGCAACAGGATCTATCATCTGCAAGTGAGCAAAGAGACATCGCTGCTTGGAGAACACAATCATTAACTGCCACACCTATCATTGTTTTTCTTCCTTTGACCATGCACATCTCGGAGAGCAGTTCAAAAATTGGTTAAGATGATTCCTAACTTACCTGAGAGCTTCATTAAAGCACTGGAATAGACCTAATATGTGTGCTTATTTCTTGGGACTTCCATATCAGCTGTCACCAAGAGCCAGAAGCCCCTTTCCTTTTTGTTAGAAATAGGGTCTCTATTTGGCAGAGGTATGCACCCTGTCCACGTAGGGACCACAATCCTAGTCAGTTACACACCCTAAACTAAACTGTGCTCACCCTCTGGAAACCTGGCACAGAGCAGTCAGGCTTAACTTGAGGCAATATGTAAAGTAGTTGTGCAAAAGTCTAAATACAGTAACTAGATGAAAAAAACACCGAAACATTCCACACAGGTTTAGAAAAGTAGACAATATTTGTTTGAGTAGAACAAGACCAAAACGACAAAAATCAATCTGTAGAAGTAGACATCTGAATTTTTAAAGATTAATTTTGGAATAGTTCTTAGTAAGTCACTAGCATTCAAACATATCCTTTGAGGTTGCGAGAGACCAGTGCAGGTTCAAAGTTCTGGCCTACCACTGTGGACGGTAGGCTAGCTACAGAACTGCAGGTACCACTGAGAAAGCACCTTGTATGGAGCAAAGCACGAACGCTGTTTGCACAATGCATCAGTATTTTCCACACAGTTATACCCTTGCGTCATTGTTGGACTCTATAGAGCTGCAAGCAGTCTTTGGTGTCCCTGACACTACAGAACAGGGGGCAGGCCAGCAAATCCTTGGAGATACTCTGATTCAGCAAGGTAGGTCCAGTTCTCCTCAGCAGGGTAGAGATCAGCAGATAGCAGTGCAGCTCAGTAGTGCAGAGAGGAAGTTCCTTGGAACATTAGAGGGAGTGGAAATCCTTAAAGCACAGCAGTTTTTACTCTAGCAGAGTTCTTCCCAAGTCCAGTAGTGATCTGATGTGAGGGGGTCAGAAACCCAGTACTTATTCCCCAAAATGTCTTTGATGTGGGGGGACAGCTTCAAAATACCTCTTTGAAGTGCACAGATCACCCTTTTATCCCAGCTATGGCTCCAGACTATCAGTAAGGGTTAATCATCCCTTTGTGTAGAGACGGGTGCTTCACTATTTAAGTGCAAGTGTACGTGTAAGCTCCCCTCCACCCTTCGAGTCCAGGAAGACTCATCAGTATCTATATGAATGGAGATGCATTTGAATTTCCTGTGTTGTGGCTGTCTGGAGGGAATGCATAAATACTGCTGTCACTCAGCCCAAAGAGACAGGCTGTCAGGCACACAGAGCAGTGAGAGCAGAGAAATGCTCTCTTTCTAAAAGTGGCATTTCCAAAATACTAATAATAAATCCGACTGTAACCAGTAAAGAGGATTTATCATTACCGTCCTAATGATATGAAACACAATGTAGCTACTCCTTTCTGTTAAGGAATTACAGCGTAAATGTATATTAAAGAATTCCCAATGCTGCCCTATAAGAGGAGCAGGCCTCACAGCAAAGAAGAAAGACTTTTGGAGTTTTTCATTATCTTAACATTTAAAACTTAAACGTATGTGGTCTGCCTTTTAAAGCACACAGCCCTATCAGCTACCTAGGGCCTAGCTTAGGGGTCACTCACCTGTAAAAAGGTGTGTTTACAGCTTGGCAAGAGGTTTTAAATGCCAAGTCAAAGTAGCAGTGAAATAGAACAGACAGGCTCTGCAGTGGCAGGCCTGAGACATGTTTACAGGGCCACTTTATAAGGTGGTACGATCAGTGCTACAAGCCCACTTATACCCTTTAAGTTACACTCCCTGGTTTCCTGGAATGTTATTATGTTTAGGAGAG
Organism: Pleurodeles waltl; assembly: GCF_031143425.1. NCBI lineage: Eukaryota > Metazoa > Chordata > Amphibia > Caudata > Salamandridae > Pleurodeles > Pleurodeles waltl. The sequence goes on from NC_090446.1 coordinate 603,427,943, forward strand.
AAGCACGTGCACTTTTAGCACTGGTTAGCAGACCTGGTGTCAGTCTGAATCAGGAAGTGACTGCCAAGCAGGTATGGCCTAAACTTCCTATTGGTCCAAACCACAACAAACGCTTCTCTTTCTATATCACTCCACCTCTGTTCCCGGGGAAGCAACCTCCTAGAGATGAAGGCTGCAGGTTGGTACAGGCATTTTTCATTTTCGTAAAACTGCAATGTTCTGAGGCATCTTTTTGAATGATAAACCCCTTGGAGTAGTCATGGGCTTTGAGCACAGGGGCTGTGCATGTGGCTTGCTTCAGGAAGTCAAATGCTTTTTGGCTTGCCTCTGTCCAAATCACATTTCTGGGCTGCTTTAAGGGGGCACCAATGGTGCCATATCCCTTGACAAACCTCCTGTAATACCCAGTGAAGCCCGAGAAGCCTCTCTGTCTCAGAGCGCGGTACCCAGAGACCTCGTGGGTCTGGCGGTCAGCAGTCTGTTCAGTGCGTCACCCCCTGACAGCTGCAGTCTCTAAGTCCTCCTAGTATGCCTTCTTAACACCATAGGCATCCAGTTGGTGGATGGCTTTCTGAATGCCAGGGCCAAGTAATTCAACAGTCAATGTCTACAGGATCGTGAACGGCGTCTCCACCTAGAGGGGGCGCAGGTTCTCTTTCAACAATGGTGAGATCCTTGATTAGATCAGTTAGCTTCTGCCAAGAATGCGCAATGTCAGCAGATTTGCACCCTGGAGTTTTCAAAACAGCTATGGCTCGGAGACGCTTGTCTTCTCAAGTGGAGCACAGGCCTCCTGTATGCATTTCTGCCCATACCAATCCTGCCCACAGTTCTCAAGAATGACTGGGCCCAAGTTATCCTTGTGGCTCCAGGCTGGACACGGAGTGTCTGGTATACTGAGCATGGCCATCCGTCCTCTGATCAGGCTGCCCAATCAGGAGGATCCTCTGTTGCAGCAACCAGTCCCTGCCTCCTTGCATGGAGACTGAGGATTACAGTTGATATTTCAACCTTCCTCCCAAAGTCTGCAACGTGAACATGGCAGCGAGGCTTCACTCCACCAAGACAGTATATGCGTGCTGTTGTACAAAATTGGTGGCATGATGTGTAGAAAAATACATAGATCCCCTCTCTGCTCCCCTTTCTACAATCCTCCTCTTCATTCTTTCCCTTGCCCAGCAGGGTTCTGCGCTGGTCACTGTTAAAGTCTATCTTTCGGCTCTTTCTGCCGCATCCCTTTTCAAAGCCCTTATTGTAAGTATGTTCCTAAAAGCTCTTGTCCATCTTTTTCCTACTTCCCCATTCATTATTCATCAGTGGGACTTCAATCTGCTCTTAACATTCTTAATGTGTGCTCCATTCCAGCCTTTCCATAATTGTCCCTTCAGGCTTCCTACAATTAAAAAAGCTTTTCTCAGGCAATTCCATCTCCTCAAAGAGTGAGTGAGCTGCAGGCCCCATCATGTAAGCCACCTTACCTCTTGATCTATCCTGACAAAGTGGTGCTTCGTACAAGATCCTCCTTTCTCCTAAAATTGGTCACTCCATTTCACATAGACCAGTCCATCACACTGCTTACTTTTTACACTCCTCCACATCCCTCTAAAGAAGAGGAACAAATCCACCTTCTGGATTCAAAAAGAGCACTGTGTTCTACCTTGACCACACATGAGAGTTCCTTGTGGACGACCAATTTTTTGTGGGGTTTCTTGGTACGAAGAAATGTAGAGCAGTGCAGAAGCAGACCTATTATAAATGGGTCATGCTTTGCATTAAGATCTTTAATGCCTTGCCCAAGAAGCAACGCCCTGAAGCAGGCCTCCAGATATCTATTTGCCCACTCACTATGGCAAACGAGATTTCATCATGAACAATTATTTTTACAGCCTACTCGTCCGTTCTGGCAAACAATATAGATGTCTTTAAATCTTGTTTTTATCTTGTCACGTTTGCTCTGCATTCGAAGACAGAGGTCAAAAGTCAGTTTGTCTTGAAACATTTACTTTTCTTTTTCTCAGTGAAAGTGTTTGTAATTATTTTTTGTTTTTTGCACAAACCTAACTTAGAAAAAAATAAATGAATGTGCTATGTGGTTTTATCAGTAAAACTGCATATCTGATAGAGACTTCAAGTTGCATATTACTTACATTAGATTTCTTACCTTAGAATTTCCCCCGGGCGTCAGGCTGGGTTTGGAGATTTTTCTTCCAGCAGTACCCTTGTGCGTCATCAGGTAGCGTCGGTCGTCTCCACAGCTGTCATTGGCTTAGTGGTGGCTGTGATGCCGTCGGGCCGTACATAGGTGCCGTCTCGGCGTAGTGACGACAGTTCTTTTCTTTCCGTGCCACACGCTGATCCGGAGAAGAGCTACCCTGGTTATTTTGTAAGCGTAATCGACCCTTTTGTCGAGTTTTTGTGGTCAACCTTGGCGTGTCATGATGTCCCCGAAGAACAGGTTCAAGCCTTGCAAGGCCTGTCAACGTATGATGTCAGGGACAGATCATCGGGTCTGTTTGTGTTTGGAGTGCAACCACGACCCAAGGTCGTGCTCTGAGTGCCGGGCCATGCACCCGAAGGCTTTGAGGGAACGGTCCCTAAAGCTCATGATAGCCCGGCGCTCGACTCAGCATTGTTCACGGTGTCGCTCGTGAGTAATGTCTTGAAACCATTCATGGAGTCACCACCACTCGTCATCAAAATCTTCAAGTCATTCAGGTAAGAAAAAGAAGTCATCGAAGAAAGCCAGCCTTTCTTCAACTTCATCACATCGCTCAGCTGATTCGACGTGGGAGGAGTTTCCTTGCTCCAGGCCTCTGTCCGCGGATCCTACTTCTGCCTCTGCTCCGCATCTCCCCGATTTTCTGTGAGCCGGGGCGACCCCTACCCAACTCAAGGAGTTTAGGAGGCCATGAGCCTCATATTTGGGCATTCTGACTCCTCTGTCGCACGTTTAGGGCCAGGGGGCTCGGATGAGGGCCCTTCTGTTCCACGCCGGCAGCTTTGGCCCCAGCCCCCAGGGGACCCTCCGGATCCACGCTGACGCTTGTCGTACCATTGCGACCTTCCCCGACCCGAGCTAAGTCATCAATGCTCCTGACGTCGGTGGGAACCATGATTTGGACTGGGCACAGGAATAGGGCGAGGCTAATGGTCTGGATACTTCTCCAGACGCAGGCATGCTTTCTCCTCCTACCGTGGCAACGGCGGAGGGAGCCTTTTATCCTATGGTGTTCAGTAGGGCGGCTGAGGTCCTTGGCCTAGAGATGCCCACTGTAGCAGTCAGGACAAATCTCCTGACTGAGGTGCTTCAAGCTGGGGCTTCCACCTCAGAGCCTCTCCTTCCCTTCAGTGAAGCCCTCATTGAAGTCCTTCTGGGTAGTTGGTCCAGACCCAGCACAGTGGCTCCTGTGAACAGCAGAATCGCTCGCAATCATTGGCCCGCTCCGAACTACTACTACTAAATTCCTTCCCCAGCACCCCACACCCGAGAGCCTTTTTTATCCAGGCATCCTTGTCATCTGTTGCATTCCGTTCTGCTCCCCCGGATAGGGAATCAGAGACTGGACCAACTTGGGAAGAAAATGTTTTGTTCCTCCAATCTGGCTTTGCGGTCAGTGAGCACTGCATGCCTTTTGGGCTGCTATAACCGTTTGTAGGATACGGTTGTGCGAATTCTGCCGGAGATCAAGGAGAAGGCCCGGGCTATCATCTCTCAAGCTGTTGCTGATGGGAGAGATGCAGCTAAGTTCACCATTCCCTGTGAAATCAACACATCTGACTCTCCAGGTAGATCGGTTGCGTCGACGGTGGCCTTGAGGAGCCACGCCTGGTTGAGGACATCTGGTTTTTCAGGAGATGTCCAACAGACCCTCATGGACATGCCTTTTGATGGCATCTGACTCTTTGGAGACAAGGCGGTCTTGGCGCATGAGAAGTTTAAGGAGTGCCAGGCTACAGCTCAATCCCTTGGCCTCTCGGTTGCACCTCGTCCCCAACAGTCCATCTTTTGCCTCTTTCGTGGCCATGAAACGGGCTCCCTATTGTATCCTTTTTACAGCCACCCTGCCACCCATGCTGCTCAGCCCTTGCATGGACGGGGATGTGAAATCCCACAGTCTTGTGGGACAGGAAAACGGAGGTCTGACCAGTCCACCCCGGTCCCTGCTGCAGCCTCCAAACCTTCCTAGTCCATACTCCCCTCCCTCTACCCCCATATACCAGTTGGTGGCAGGATTTGCCATCACCTGCCCTACTAGGAGACCATCACAATGAACAGGTGGGTTTTGCAGATCGTCCGAAGGGGGTAATCCCCACCAGCCATGCCTCCATTTTACGGCCCCTTACCAGAGGATCATCTGGCAATTCTCTGCTAGGAAATAACGGCTCTCTTGGCCAAGGGGGCCACAGAGAGGGTCCCTTTGCCAGAAGTAGGTTGTAGTTGTTATTCCTGCTACTTTCTGGTGCCCAAAAAAGACAAGGGCTTATGTCCTATCCTAGACCTTTGGGCTCTCATTCTCTTCCGCAAGAAGGAGAAGTTGAAAATGCTCACTCTGGCTCAGGTCTTGTCTGCCTTAGACCCAGGAGACTAGATGATAGCGTTGGACTTGGAGGGTGCTTGTTCCCATATTCCTGTCCTGCCTGCCCACAGGTACTGTTTACGATTTGTGGTAAGTCAATTTACTGTGATCCCTTTCGGCCTTACCAGCACCCCTCGGGTGTTCATGAAAGTGGTGGCGGTGGTTGCAGCTCATCTGCGCAGGTTAGGGGTTTCAGTCTTCCCTTACCTCAATGACTGACTGTTGAAGGCGGACACGCCCCTGAAAGTCATCTCCCCCCTTCAGACTAAGGTGAAGCTAAGGTGCACACATTGAGGTTCACTATAAACATGCCAAAGTCACACCTAACTTCCTCTCAGGGGCTCCGTTTCATCGCGGCTGTTCTGGAGACTCTACAGTTTCTGGCCTATCCTCCCGAAAAGCGAATCCAGGATATTCATGCTATGATTGATGTTTCAGCCTCTATCCTGGATTTCGGTGAAAAGAACTCCGAGGCTGATGGGCCTCATGGCTTCCTGCTAGTGACATGCCAGATGGCTAATGCGGGCTCTGCAGTGGGACTTTAAGTTCTAGTGGGCGCAGCATCAGGAGAATCTCTCCGACATGGTCCAGATCTCAGAGGGGACTGCAAAAGATCTGCAGTAGTGGCCTTCGAATCAGGATTGGGTCAACAGCAGATCCCTCTCCCCTCCCCAACCAGATCTGACAGTAGTGACAGATGCCTATCTCCTCTGATGGGGCAGCCACATAGGAGAGGCGGAGATCGTAGGCCTCTGGTCTCAGGCGGAGTCTGGGCTCCACGTCAACCTTCTGGTGCTCTGGGGAATCAGGCTTGCATTGAAAGCATTCCTTCCCTCTCTCAAAGGGAAAGTAGTGCAGATATTCGCTGACAACACTACGGCCATGTTGTACTGCAACGAGCAGGGTCCCTGGACCCTTTATAAAGAGGATCTGTGATTCTGGACATGGCTGGCACATCATGGCATATCAATGGTGGTTCAACATCTGGCAGGATCCCTGATCGCCACAGCAGACAAACTCAGCCGTTGATGCATAGTCGATCACGAATGGCATCTCCATCCGAAGGGGGTGCAAGGTCTCTTTCACAAATGGGGAGAGCCTTGGTTAGATCTGTTCGACTCTGTAGAGAATGCACAATGTGAGCTGTTTTGCATGATGGAGTTTCCATGACGGCACTCACTCTGCAACCCTTTTCGTCTTGAGTGGATCTCAGGCCTTCTTTATGCCTTCCCGCCAAGACCACTTTTGGTCAAAGTACTGAAGAAGATCAAGAACGACCGGGCCCAAGTAATCCTTGTGGCTCCAGACTGGGCATGGAGAGTATGGTATCCAGAGCTATTGAGCATGACCAATGATCTTCCAGTCAAACTGCATCTTTGGGAGGCACTTCTGGCACAGCAGCAGAGGATGGTTCTCCATCTGAACCTGTCCAATCTTCGCCTTCAACGTGGCAGCAGTTGTCAGCTTTTGACCTTCCACCCAAAGTCTGTGAGGTTTTCTTGGCAACCAGGAGTCCCCCCACCAAAACAGTATACACTTGTCGGTGGCATGGTGTACAAACAAGTCTCTTGATCCCCTCCCTGCTCCTTTCTCTGAGGTTCTTCTGTTCATCCTACCTTTAGCCCAGTAGGGCTCTGCATTGGGCACTGTTAAAAGTTACTTGTTGGCTATCTCAGCCTTACTAAAGTTGCTGAACCAACATTCTCTTTTTAAGTCTCCTCTTGTGGGTAGATTACTTAAGGGTCTTACCCATGGGCGTGGCCAGGACTCGAAACATGGCGGGCGCATTTAGATTTGGCTCCGGAGGGGCCAGCCGGAGAACTCCGGCCCAGCGCGCTAGCCCGGAGCGCCCGCGCACAGGACCAGCCTGTTGCGCGGTCGGAAAGACAAGCGGTGCGGCAGGACCCCCGCGTCGGGCCCGTGGAGCGCCGCGGCCCGAGCGGGGCCGTCCGGAGCGTGCGGAGGCCTGCGGCCCGCCTCCCCTTCAAAGCCGCAGCCCCGCTTTGGAAACAGGCCACGGCGGGCGCGGGGAGAGCGGCCAGCGGGATACAGGGGAGTCGGCCGAGCCCCGAGTTTGGGCGGCGGGACCCGGCGATACTGTGGGGGCGCCGGTGGATCCACTGAGGCCCTCCCTGAAGATAATGTTTACCTCAAAATAAAACTACGTCAAGGTAGATGCAATTTGGGGCGTGGCCAGGACGCCTGAAGGGGGGCCTCACTCAAAATTGGAGAAACGGGTGCGGCCCTGGGCAGCCCCGGGAGTGCAGACACATGCCCCGCACGAACACCCCGAGCAGCAGCAGTAGTGAACGGCAGACGGACCCCCCCGGCAGCAACCAGCAGTAAAGTCGCTAGAAGGGTGAGTGACACCCCTTAGTTTCCCCCCTCTGAGGAGGCGCAATTTGGGGGCCAGCGTGGTGGAACCGAGGACTCACCACACATCTTGGCACATCACAGGCGATCGAGCGCACGCGTTGCGGAGGCGAGAGAGAACACCCACGAGTGCACTGGTGCCGCCGCCGAAAAGGTGGGTTCATCGAGCGGGGGATCGACTGGGCCCCGACAACGGCGCGCGCCTGACACTAACCGAAACTGCGGGCCCTACTGGCGGGGGCAGGCGAGGGGGCAGGAACAGCCAGGGGCGGCAATTACGTGCGACTGGCCACACCGGAGCCCTCCGCCCCCTGAGGGCCGCCCAGCGACGACCACGAACAGCACCAAGGCCGCGGAGACCAGTACGAGGGGGCAACCTCGGAGACTTTCACGACAGCGCGAGGGTCGGCTGCCGGCACACCCCCCCCCCCCCCTCCGGGATAAACCTCATGGTTGGACCGATGCCCCCCAAGGGCCGACACAAGAACAGAGCCATGGACCCCCCCAACACCGCCCGGGGACTGCGTAGCGGACTCACTAAACCAGCCAACCTCCAAGGTCCAAGACACCCTAGACAAGATACTGGGGGCCATAGAGGACACAAAGTCAACACTGCAACGAGAAATCAACCAAGTCGCGATTGAGGTGGGTCTCCTGAGAGCCGAACATCATAAACTGGCCGACAGAGTCAAAGAGACGGAGACCACGCTGGCGGACATCACCCCAAAACAGAAAGACATGGCGGCGGAAGTAACCTCACTGGCTGACAGAGTAGCAAGACTTGAACAACACGCTGAAGATGCAGAGGGGAGGAATAGAAGGAACAACGTACGAGTGGTGGGCCTTCCCGAGGGGTCCGAAGGGGAGAACATGGTAGAATTCCTGGAGAAATGGATGAGCACGGAGGTCGCGCCGGGATGCCTGACCCCCCTACTACACGTTAGAACGTGCCCATCGTGTGCTATCGAGACACCTTGCCCCTGGCATACCCTCCCGCGCCATAATCGCTAAACTCCTGCACTACAAGGACAGGGATATTCTCCTACAGAAAGCCAGAGAAGCGGGCCCGTTCAAAGTAGCAAATGGAGAAGTGACACTATTCCCAGACTTCACCCTGGAGGTCCAGAACAGGCGTGCCTCATTCCTAGCGGTCAAAAGAGCATTACTGACCGAAGGGATCCAGTACTCGCTTCTATACCCTGCTAGGCTGAGAGTGATCGTAGATGGAAAGACCACTTTCTTCCAATCCCCGGAGGATGCATGGGACTGGCTCGAGAGGCGTGGATCCCAAACGATACGCCCAGCGCGGACGGACGCTGGAGCGGATGGAACCCGCCGTTCATCTAGGAGGAAGAGGCCTGGGGATCGCCCACGCATGGCGCCGACGAAAACGCAGAGGGAAACAGGCAGAAAAGCGGCCCTGGAGGCGGCGGCCCGAGTGAGTGGCGAGGTGTCCTCCCATGGGGGCTCAGAGGTGGATTCCGATGACACAATAGTGTCCTCCGCGGGGGCTCGGGGAGCCCGTCTCGGGCACCAAAGGTGACTCCGCAAACAGCCGATGAACTTGGATAGCCCGGCTGCGCGACTGGGCCTGAAGTCATAACGAACTGAACGAACGAGTGGCCCCCCCGGACCTGGCTGCTTCCTCCCTGACTGTACCCCTCGCCTGCCTGGACTGGCTGGCGAGTACTATAGTCATGTGTTTGGAAAAGTTGCACAGTTTTTTGGGCTACCTATAGTTCCGAAGGTGCCCTGGGGCGGGGGAGTTGGGGTTTGCAGTTCCGAGTTAAATCAACAGCATGGGTAATTGAATCTTACCACAACGTAGGAGCGGGTGCAGCAGTGGGTAGATTGAAATGCCGGGCGCACCAGTCCCCAAATTGTCAGAATCCAAGATTAAGATGGCAGATTACAATATCATAACCTGGAATGTCAGGGGGATGTGCACCCCGGCCAAAAGACATAGAATACTATAATTCCTAAAGAGAAGGGGGGTGCAGATAGCAATGTTACAAGAGACCCATCTGGCCCCGGGAGAGGGAGAGAAACTCAGGCACAGATGGAGGGGGCGGGTGTTTGCCACGGAGTACTCAGACTACGCGAGGGGCGCAATGATATGGATCAGAGCAGGTGTCCCCCTGACAATTAAAACCACAAACATAGACAAGGAGGGCAGGTTTGTGATACTAGAAGGTAATCTGCACAGGACTCCATTAGTCTTGAGTTGCATCTACGCCCCTAACCATGATCAGGTCTCATTCATGACGAGCCTATCACGACACCTCACCCGCCAACAGGCAGGGGAGGTACTAATAGGAGGGGACTTTAACGCAGTACTGGACATAGACATGGATAGATCCACCCCGCCCCTACAGGGAGCAACATCAGTTAAGATAGCACAAAGCTTGGTCAACTGGCTGGACACATGGGGATTGGTGGTTGTATGGCGGGTGCATCACCCATCCGACAGAGATTACTCGTACTACTCGGGCCTCCACCGTGTCCACTCTAGAATTGACAGGGTGGTCTGCACTTCGGGCCTAGCTCGCGGGATGACACACTCTGAATACCTCGCCCGCACAATCTTAGACCACAACCCATTATTGTTAACACTGAAGACACTACAGGATAGACCCCCCATACCATCATGGCGGCTGGCCCCCACGGCGCTCGAAGTTCAAGCGTACAGAGAGGCGCTACAAGACTACCTATCAGAGCACATTGAAATTAATAGAGGATCCACCCCCTCTAGGGCAGTGGAGTGGGAGACGCTCAAGGTGGGGACGAGGGTTTTTTTCCTGGGGCAGTCAGCAGGGGTGAGGAAAACGCTAGAAAAGGAGCTTACTGCATTAGAGAAGGTCATACACGAGTGCGAACTAAGGCAGGGCCCTGCAGCACAAGGTGAGGAAGAATATAACCGTGCCCGCAGAGAACACTCCCAAGCCGAAGAAAGGCTTAGATGCCATAACATGCAGAAATACCTGGCATCTTTACAATCGGAGGAGGGGAGGTCGGGCAGGCTCCTGGCATGGCTGGTGCGCCCGGGCGGGAGCAGCGAACCCATCACAAGTGTAACAGACAAAGAGGGAAACCGCAGACTTAGCCCGGGCCCAATCAATGACGCATTCAGAGATTATTACACGCACCTGTATAGTAGACCTAGTAACCTAGAACCAGTGACTTGACAATTACCTGCGGCAGACCCCGCTCCGGGAGCTGAGACCAGAGGACAGAGACAGCCTGGGGGGGGGGGGGGTGGTGACTATAGAAGAGATCAACGATGCCATAGCACAACTGGCCTCCGGGAAGACCCCCGGAACAGAAGGTCTTCCCATGGACTTCAACAAAAAATACAAATCCTTGTTAGCCCCTAGCCTGGCGGAAATGTATGCGGAGGCAGTACGGCGTGGAGAATTACCAGGCACGACGCGCGAAGCACTAGTAGTGCCACTCCCCAAGTCCACCAATAGGGAGGCCTCAGTGACCGACTTCCACCCACTTTCAATGCTGAACAGCGACTTTGATCCTTTGTAGGGTCTTGGCCGATCGCCTGCTCCCTCATATGCCCACGCTAATACACGCAGACCAAAACGGTTTCATTCCGGGTCGCAGCACCTCCCTGAACCTTAGGCGTCTTTTTTCTATCATGTATATGCCTCAAGAGTCGATTCCACCGACCGGGCTTCTATTGGCGGTGGACTTCGAGAAGGCTTTCGATTCAATTAGGTGGGACTACCTAAGGTCGGTGATGATGGGGATGGGCCTGGGTGAGAACTGGGTGAGGTGGGTTGACCTACTATACTCGTCCCCACTGGCAAGAATGAAAACGGGTAGAACTATATCCAGTGCATACCTGGTGTTTCGGGGGACCAGACAGGGATGCCCCCTCTCCCCGTTGCTGTTTGCCCTGGCGATTGAGCCCCTCGCGGACCGCCTGCGGGGGGGGAGCGGGAAGGGGGGTTGTATGTGGACCAACTGAACATATTGTCTCCCTGTATGCTGACGACATACTAATATACCTCGGGGACGGCAACAACAGCCTCCCCTGGGCCCTTAAGGTCTTGGAGAACTTTGGCGAGGTTTCCGGACTCCACCTAAATCGCAGCAAAACGTATGTGTTCCCTCTGACTCCTGGTAGTGAGCGTCCTACAACATGCCCGACAGACGTAAACTGGGCCCCTCGAACCTTCAAGAATCTGGGTATCCAGATATTCCACGAGTTGGGAGATCTCAGGGAGGGTAATCTGGGCAAGGCGTTGCGATCCCTGAGGTCCTCTGTAGGGTCCTGGCGTTCTCTGAAGCTTACAGTAATGGCCAGAGTGGCACTGTCCAAAATGATTATGCTTCCCCGACTCCTCTATTACTTCGCAAACCTACCGTTGCTGATCCCCCCCCATCATGGTTTCGCGACCTGAACATGCTGCTAAGAGAACTAATTTGGGACGATGGTCGTAGGCGCACCGCACTCACAACCCTCTGCAGGCCGACCCATATGGGAGGACTGGGCCCCCCCGACTGTGAGGCTTATTACCTAGCATCCCAACTACAATGGGTGTCTGGTTGGGTGGCGGGCAGAGGACTACTGGACTTGTGCACACCCCAGGGGATAATAAAAGCAACATGGATTGTGGCATGCTTGATAGGTAGGAAGGTAGCCCTACCTGGTAGCAACATAATGATGAGTGTCGCATTAGCATGCTGGAAGAGGTGCATGAAAAGAGTGGTAGTGGGCCCCCCCTATTCTCCGGCTTTGCCGATCTCGGCGCTGGTTCTGGGAGCTGGGGGCTTGAGCCCGGGAGGCCTCGGACTTGGCCCATGGACAAGAGCAGGGATCGATACTGTGAGCGACCTCTTTAACGGGGAAGTACTGAGGGAATTCTCTGCGCTAACGAAAGTGGGTGTTCCCCGGGGCCAGTTCCTACTCTTCGGGAGGCTGGTTCACACCCTGAAAGACCATTGGTGTACGATAAACGCAGAGCCCGCAGTCCATGGGGTGCTGCACCTCCTGTTGACATCGGGGGAGGAGCCCCATCTGATAGCAAAAATTTACCGGGCCAAGGCCCAGGCTGTATTAGACCCAATGCAATCCCTGAGGGAGCATTGGGGAGGCACTATTGGGCGGGAGTTGACTGAATCAGAATGGAACAAAGCACTGGCATACCCCCGGGTGGTCTCACGTAACATGCAATTACGATACGTCCAATATAATTACCTACATAAAACGTACCTCACTCCACACCGACTATTCCGAATATACGGAGGGACCCCCAGGACATGCCCAAGATGCCGGGGCGCGAAGCGGATTTCGACCATATGGTGTGGGGGTGCTCAGTGCTTCAAATCGGTTGGAGGGAAGCACTGGCTGCCCTCTCTCGGTTATTCGGAGTGGAGTTGCGGCCCACCCCGGACCTGTGCTTGCTGGGACTCAGGCCGACTGAGATAAAGTGGAAAGTAAGAGGGCGTTTCCTAGACCTAACGCTGGCCCTCTATAAAAGGCTGATTTCAAAAAGCTGGAAGGCCTCGGTCCACCCCCCGCTTGCTGAGTGGAAAAGGGATGTCATGAAATGGTCCAGGGCCGAGCTACAGGTCCTGAAGGCAGAGGAAGCCAAGGGCATCCGACAGGTTCTCACCGCCCGACCTGGGAAGAACTGGTGACGACATGGGATGAGCTAACCAAAAGAACAACAAACACCGATGTAGGGGTGGCAGAGGGTCAGCATACCCCAGGGGGTGGTCCTGAGCAGGAAGTTACCCAAGAGATGCCTTGAGGCCCCCATACTGACACTTGGACTGCATGGAGAAACGGGTAAAAAAGCCACACGAATCGCCACCAGCCACAATGCCTCAAGAGCCGGGGGTGGAAGCGGTGGAAAGAGTGGACTCCTGCCCCATTCAAACACTGGTGCGTCCCGTGCATGGCCCTCACATTTGTGTCACTGTGCCCCAGCTCCTTAAAGATCATTAACCACAAGTCTCACCCACACAATGCTGTAAAGTTGACCTTTTGTTCAGTTTATTTACCCTTCCAACCCCCTCCTAGTCCCCCTTCTCCTCCTTCCTCTCCTCTCCTCCCCCTTATTTCCGATCTTCATTCCCTATGATCTCTCCTCCAAGTTGCTAACAGGAAGGGGCTTTTTCCCCATAAATTTGTTACGTATAAAAATGACACAAAATCAATACTATAAGATTAACGGCGAGCTCAGCGCAGATGTTCAATGAGCTTAAAGCACTAGAGTCCGGACCCGACAAATGTATAAATCATACTATGGGCCCCATAGGAATATACAATGAAACACGAGCAACAATGATGCATGCTACAATTGTGACCAGTTTATATGCTCATGTATAACTAGTGCAAGCGATTACTTGGAACAGACATACAAGTGTATAATAACAAAATGTTAATAAAATATATTAAAAAAAAAAAAAAAAAAAAAAAAAAGGGTCTTACCCATTTGCTTCCCCTCCACTCCAGTTTATCATGCCTCATTAACCACCTTAATGTTGTTCTTACTTAGCTGATGTGTGCTCCCTTTGAGCTGTGACACAACTTTCCTTTGCAGCTCCTTACTCTTAAAACTGAATTTCCGGTTGCCATCATCTCTGCTCTTGGGGTGAGTGAGCTTCAGGCTCTTTCTTCTAAACCCCCCATTCTTGATGGTTTTCCCTGACAAGGTAGGGCTCCATACGAGGGCCTCCTTCCTTCCCAAAGTGGTCATGCCCTTTCATGAAGGCCAGTCCATCACTTTGCCTTCTTTTATGCACCCCCACATTATTCGCATGAAGAGGAGAGACTCCACCATCTGGATGCAAAAAGAGCGTTGGCATTCCACCTCATTTCCAGGTGGACGATCGACCTTTGTTGGATATGAGGATGTGAAGAAAGGGATGGCGGTGCAGAAGCGTAACATCTCACAATGGGTGCTTCTTTGCATCAAAATGAGCTATGCTTTGGCTAAGAAGCAAGCCCCTGAGGGTTTGCGCGTTCACTCGAACAGAGGTAATGCTGCTACCACAGCATTGGCACATGGATTTTCTGTCCTTCAGATCTGTCAGGCAGCAAGGAGGACATCTCTGCACAATTTAAAAAGCATTACTCTGTGGACAGTCAGGTCCGCAGAGACGGCTGCTTTGGTCATTTGGTCCTGCAGTACTTTCTAGTATGATCTTAGGTTCTCAGCCCACCTCCGAGGATGGTATTGCTTGGGTATATATTGTAAGTAAGTGTGAGAAAGTAGCCTCTTTCTAGCCTTGTTACCCCCACTTTTGGCCTGTTTGTGAGTGTATGTCAGGGTGTTTTCACTGTCTCACTGGGATCCTTCTAGCCAGGGCCCAGTGCTCATAGTGAAAACCCTATGTTTTCAGTATGTTTGTTATGTGTCACTGGGACCCTGCTAGTCAGGACCCCAGTGCTCATAAGTTTGTGACCTATAGGTATGTGTTCCCTGTGTGATGCCTAACTGTCTCACTGAGGCTCTGCTAACCAGAACCTCAGTGGTTATGTTCTCTCTTTACAAATTGTCACTAACAGGCTAGTGACCAATTTCACCAATTCACATTGGCATACTGGAATACCCTCATAATTCCCTAGTATATGGTACTAAGGTACCCAGGGTATTGGGGTTCCAGGAGATCCCTATGGGCTGCAGCATTTCTTTTGCCACCCATAGGGAGCTCTGACAATTCTTACACAGGCCTGCCACTGCAGCCTGAGTGAAATAACGTCCACGTTATTTCACAGCTATTTACCACTGCACTTAAGTAACTTATAAGTCACCTATATATCTAACCTTTACCTGGTAAAGGTTGGGTGCTAAGTTACTTAGTGTGTGGGCACCCTGGCACTAGCCAAGGTGCCCCCACATCGTTCAGGGCAAATTCCCCAGACTTTGTGAGTGCGGGGACACCATTACACGTGTGCCCTGTACATAGGTCACTACCTATGCACAGCGTCACAATGGTAACTCCGAACATGGCCATGTAACAGGTCTATGATCATGGAATTGTCACCCCAATGCCATTCTGGCATTGGGGAGACAATTCCATGATCCCCCGAGTCTCTAGCACAGACCCGGGTACTGCCAAACTACCTTTCCCGGGGTTTCACTGCAGCTGCTGCCAACCCTTCAGACAGGTTTCTGCCTTCCTGGGGTCCAGCCAGGCTTGGCCCAGGAAGGCAGAACAAAGTACTTCCTCAGAGAGAGGGTGTTACACCCTCTCCCTTTGGAAAAAGGTGTCAGGGCTGGGGAGGAGTAGCCTCCCCCAGCCTCTGGAAATGCTTTGATGGGCACAGATGGTGCCCATCTCTGCATAAGCCAGTCTACACCGGTTCAGGGATCCCCCAGCCCTGCTCTGGCGCGAAACTGGACAAAGGAAAGGGGAGTGACCACTCCCCTGACCTGCACCTCCCCTGGGAGGTGCCCAGAGCTCCTCCAGTGTGCTCCAGACCTCTGCCATCTTGGAAACAGAGGTGCTGCTGGCACACTGGACTGCTCTGAGTGGCCAGGGCCAGCAGGTGACGTCAGAGACTCCTTCTGATAGGCTCTTACCTGTGTTGCTAGCCTATCCTCCTTCCTAAGTAGCCAAACCTCCTTTTCTGGCTATTTAGTGTCTCTGCTTTGGGGAATTCTTTAGATAACGAATACAAGAGCTCATCAGAGTTCCTCTGCATCTCTCTCTTCACCTTCTGCCAAGGAATCGACCGCTGACTGCTCTGGACGCCGCAAAACCGCAACAAAGTAGCAAAGACGACTACTGCAACCTTGTATCGCTGATCCAGCCGCCTTCTCGACTGCTTTCCTGGTGGTGCATGCTGTGGGGGTAGTCTGCCTCCTCTCTGCACTAGAAGCTCCGAAGAAATCTCCTATGGGTCGATGGAATCTTCCCCCTGCAACCGCAGGCACCAAAAGACTGCATCACCATTCCTCTGGGTCCCCTCTCAGCACGACGAGCGTGGTCCCTGGAACTCAGCAACTCTGTCCAAGTGACTCCCACAGTCCAGTGACTCTTTAGTCCAAGTTTGGTGGAGGTAAGTCCTTGCCTCCCCACGCCAGACTGCATTGCTGGGTACCGTGTGATTTGCAGCTGCTCCGGCTCCTGTGCACTCTTCCAGGATTTCCTTTGTGCACAGCCAAGCCTGGGTGTCCGACACTCTAACCTGCAGTGCACGACCTCCTGAGTTGTCCTCCGGCGTTGTGGGACCTTCCTTTGTGACTTCGGGTGAGCTCCGGTTCACTCTTCTTCGTAGTGCCTGTTCTGGCACTTCTGCGGGTGCTGCTTGCTTCTGATAGGGCTCCTTGTCTTGCTGGGCGCCCCTTCTGTCTCCTCACGCAATTGGCGACATCCTGGTCCCTCCTGGGCCACAGCAGCATCCAAAAACCCTAACCGCGACCCTTGCAGCTAGCAAGGCTTGTTTGTGGTCTTTCTGCACGGAAACACCTCTGCAAGCTTCTTCACGACGTGGGACATCCATCCTCCAAAGGGGAAGTTCCTAGTCCTCTTCGTTCTTGCAGAATCCACAGCTTCTACCATCCGGTGGCAGCTTCTTTGCACCCTCAGCTGGCATTTCGTGGGCATCTGCCCACTCACGACTTGAGTGGGACTCTTGGACTTGGTCCCCTTGTTCCACAGGTTCTCTCGTCTGGAAATCCATTGTTGTTGCATTGCTGGTGTTGGTCTTCCTGGCAGAATTCCCCTATCACGACTTCTGTGCTCTCTGGGGAACTAAGGTGCACTTTGCACCCACTTTTCAGGGTCTTGGGGTGGGCTATTTTTCTAACCCTCACTGTTTTCTTACAGTCCCAGCGACCCTCTACAAGGTCACATAGGTTTGGGGTCAATTCGTGATTCGCATTCCACTTTTGGAGTATATGGTTTGTGTTGCCCCTATACCTATGTGCTCTCATTGCAATCTATTGTGACTGTACATTGCTTGCATTGCTTTCTATTGCTATTACTGCATATTTTTGGTATTGTGTACATATATCTTGTGTATATTTGCTATCCTCATACTGAGGGTACTCACTGAGATACTTTTGGCATATTTTCATAAAAATAAAGTACCTTTATTTTTAGTATATCTGTGTATTGTGTTTTCTTATGATATTGCGCATATGACACCAGTGGTATAGTAGGAGCTTCACACGTCTCCTAGTTCAGCCTAAGCTGCTCTGCTAAGCTACCCTTTTCTATCAGCCTAAGCTTCTAGACACCTCTTCTACACTAATAAGGGATACCTGGACCTGGTGCAGAGTGTAAGTACCCCTTGGTACCACTACAAACCAGGCCAGCCTCCTACAGTAAGGAATCTGCAACTAGAAGTTTCTATCAAATAAACTAGTTACTTACCTTCGATAACAATTTGTGTGGTAGAGACAATCTAGTTGCAGATTCCCTACCAACCCACCCATCTTCCCCCACTTGCGAACTGATTTCTATGGACAGGGATAACCAGGGCCTTAGTTTTGGCTCACCATTCTCTGTGTTCTTCATTGCTCCACGCTTTGGCATGGAAAGTCATGAAAAGAAACTGATGTGACTATGCCGAGTTGGCGCCTATATATGACCCCTATGCCATAACGGTGACCACAACGCCAATGACAGACGCAAAGTGGACTGCGCCATCTGACGGCGCACAAGGGTACTGCTGGAAGAAAAATCTCCATATCCAGTCTGATGCCTGGGAGAAATTCTAAGGCAAGAAATCTGCAACTAGAATATGTCTCTACCAGATAAATTATTACTGAAGGTAAGTAACTTGTTCCTTATTCTGAAAGTTTATTATCATTATAATGGAAAATATGATGTTTGAAAATGATAGTGCACAACCATAAAACTTTTTAGCAATATATTTTTTAAAGGTGAGATCTTTAACATGAATTAACAAATATTTCTGCCCCCACCCTGATGACAATTATATTAGTGCAGCCTAATGTGGGATAGAGTTGTAATATGCATGAAGCAAACGTTTAGCCTATTAAATTAAAAAAAAAAAAGAATTTGTACAGCAGAAATGCTGAACTTTCATATTTGAAGGTGCTCTCTTATAGGATAATGAAAAAATGATAGCTACATAAAATATTGTCTAGGATCACAAAACTTTAACACCAGTGTGAAGGTCAAGTATATTACAGTTATGTCAAGTAGACTATTCAGTTTACTAGATCTGCAGGCCGGGTAACATTTTATGAATTTTTGAGGCCTGTGAAGGTTTGCGAGTTCATTTCAACAGATCTAAAGATGTGACCCCTGCGTTGGCATGAAGAGTTTTGTTACTGGATCTCTGCCAGGGAGCAGTGTCTGCTTCCCTGCACATGTTTACCAGACACTACTGCCTGGTAGGCCAAGTCCGTAAGGATGAGAATTTTGCTCTTTTGGTCCTGCAGGACTTTCTCCTTTGAAATTGGTCTGCAAACTCGCCACCGGGGATGGTATTGCTTGGGTATCGACTCTGAGGTTAAGTGTCTACGACTAGCATGATCCTCACCTATGGTCCGGACACAGAATATAACATTTTCCAGCTTTAATAACAGAAAGTTTACATTTTATTAAGGACACGAAGGCAAGGATTATCAACATCCGCCTCAGCAAGAGGCTTCCGCCGTCCCGGTGACAAAGTTGATGCAGGATACAATTGGGACTTTCCTATGGTATTATTATGACTATTTTGCCATTATCAGGCGTTGGAAGACTGTATTCGAGTATTAAGTTGACAATGCTATTTGTTTCATTTGCTTGCGCTCCACTTGAAGGTCATATTGGTTCTGCATGGAATAGTTACGAGGTGTATATTCTCTTCTAGGGAATGACGGTTCCAAACAGGAATGAACACGAAAGAACTGACTGTCTTTATTGCACGAAGAAAGAGGGGACATAAACGTAGACACTGGACTATGTTATGAATTTAGAGTTTGGTTATGTGGAATACCCCCTTCCCTAAGATTTCCGTGAAATTAAGTTTTTTCTGATTGTAAAGGCTGCTGATTAATAAAGTGGACAAAGGAAATGCATAATCCACACCTCCGGTCTCGAGATCGAATTATAGTTAATAATTTCAATAATTATCAAAAGTAAATGTGCTTTGTTAATGTGTCCCTCATTAGTGCTGACCTATCTTTAGTATTTTTTTGTGAAAGCTAACTTCCCAACTGCAGCTTCAATAACTTTTTAAACCAATTTTAATTGCATTTTTAATACCACAATCTTAGATACTTTACATCTATGCAAGGTACATTATCATTAGTAGAATCAGTAGTATCACATCAGTATCAGCAAGAGTCCTTGGTTCAGTCCTTACAAACAGCAACACTGGGAAAAATAAGTAATGTGTTCGTGTTAACTCACATTATCCCATTACCATAGGTGCTATTCAATCTTCCCATCTCAGGCAATTGCTGCAAACATTGAGAATCAACAGTGACATTCATGGAGCTATAATGGCCACGAGAAAGCTATTTGGGGGACATCAAAGGGTGTAACAGAAGGGTGTTGTCACTCACCCAGGGACAGGCTGGAAGGGGCTATGATGAAGGAGTAGGAATGGGGATGAAAGGGGACTGGGGGGGGAGGGGTTATGTCCCCACCAGGGTAGGTTTAAGTGACAGGCCACCAACTATTGTTTGTACGTGTGCAAGTCAAGTAATAGTGCTTCCCATTCCACAGTTCTGGTGTATTTGCGCAGTCCTTGTGTTTCTTCCTTCCTGAGCACCACTGCCTCTGCATGTCCCCCACTTAAGTGCTGCCGCACACCAGTGGGCTATATATGGCAATACCTGGGCTTTCTAATGCATGGCAATCAGTCTGCGTGCTATCAGCAATGATTGGTTATGAACCGGTTAGAAGCTTTATCTGTTTTTGAGCACCTGAACAATCACAACAGTGCAACTTCCATTGTGAACACATCCATACAACCAGTCACCTCTCTCAGCAAGTTGGACACTGCCGCCGATAAGGTTACAGCCTCTGAGCAGTTCCAGAACATGTGCATCATGTCAGCACCTGCATGTTGGCATCTCGGACAACCAGAGGAGGAGCCAAACATTTGGGACAGAGCTGCAGGGGTGAGGTAAGCTATATGCATATATTATGCTGGATGTACTGAACTTGGTATGACGCAACAACTTCCTGGGGCATGTAAGTACTGTTTCCAGTATTTTCTGGACAACTCGCATCCTATGGCCCACTCCCTAAGGACTACATTTAACAGGTTGTGTGTGGTGTATGCTAGTGCACGAACCAAGCCCACAGCTGACAATCGCAAACGTTTACCCCACGGACCATCGTTGGAGACATCCTACATATAGTGATCCAGCAACCTATTGGCTGGACATATTGGAAACATGCCATGGGTAGACCGAAATCAACAAAACCTCACCCCGTCCACTCTATCTCACACTCCATCATGGGAAGGAGCCTTGACACAGGGCAAAGACCTCCAGTTTTCGACAGGACTTGGGTGAAAAACTGGACACAATCCTACTTACCAACAAATACTCTTGCTCATCAGTAGAAGCACACATAGAGGAGATATGGGTGGAATTTGGTCTCCTTCGCAAGGACCTGTGAAAACTGGCTTCCTGGTTCATTAACACGGAACATAATGTGTCAGAGATAGCACCACAGCTGAAGACCCAAAAACGGACCACCCAAGACCGTCTGGACAAAGTGCACTTGTTAGGTACGTACTGTCATGCCAGGCTGAAGACAAGTGAAGACATGCAAATGGAACTCCTGACCAGGTTGTGACCCTGCCATTGGCAGACTACCTGTAAAAACCAAAGACCACAGGTCTGGGGCCCACCCACGCCTTTCTTCAACACTGTAGGCGGTTTCTTAACCAGTCTGCTACCTACTATTAACGAGGGCTTCCTGAGGAGTCATACTGCAATATCGCTCAGATTGCCTGCCTAACTCTAGGAAATACACAGCTCGAATCCACTCACAAGGTGACAAACCTGGCTGACTGCTTGTATGGCTGTCCCCTACAATAACATAAATCATCCTGCTTACAGGCCAGACATTACGTTTGCAATCTGCCATTCTTCAATCCTTTAGTATGTATCACTCTGACCTATACAGCTATCTGCCCACCCCTATAATATCTGTCACCTATTAAACATAATAGACCAGGCTTCCCTATTGTATACAAGATCAGCCTGTTAAATACTCTGTATTGATTCCCTCTCCTGGAGTACCTGTATGCGACGCTGTCATCCTTCGGGCTAGGTCCATGTCTCCTAGCCTACACCAAGCTACTACACAATAACCCCTCTTCAAGGGTCCAAGCGGGCTGTCCAATATTGTCCGCCTTTTCTGTTGGTCGTGGCGCACAACAGGGTTGTCTCATCTCCCCATTCCCGTTCTCCATATCTATGGATCCAATGGCGCACTGCCCCAGTTGGAAGAACCCCGCTTGGGGGGATACAGCTGCATGGAGACACCCATGCAGTGTCCCTTTACGTAGATTATGTTCTACTTTACATCCGAGACATGCACATCGACGACACCTGTTTGACAGCCACCTTTCAGGACTTTGAAGCAGTGACTGGGCTCCAAGTTAACTGGGGAAAATCATATACTTTCTTGTTCAGAGGTGAAACCCCACCACCATTGCCCCTACACCCTTAGTTTGGAAGTCCACAGCCCCCATTACCTGGGGTTCGACTTTACCACTCGCAGGAAGACTAATTTGAGGGCAATCTAAAACGAGTCTATAGCACCCTCTGCTCCCAGGTAAACCTCTGGCAACAGCTCCCCACACCCCTCACCAGCAAGATTGCATTGTCGAAGATGATAATCCTTCCCCAGTTGCTGTATTATTTTGTCAACGTACCAGTCTTTCCTCCACGCCACTTCTTATGCGATCTAGATCACCTGATGGGGGATAAAATCCGCAATGATGGAGGATGATGGGTTGCCAGTGATTCAGGGAGGTATGAGGGGGCCCACTGTTTCGAGTTTTACTACCTGGCGGCACAGCTCGAGTGGGTGGTTCGATGGCTGGTGAGCAGAAACAAATTCGAAACCACCACTGATGATGCCCTGCTCTCCACACATATAATGCGACAACTTTTCCATCCCACTCTTAAACTACATTGCACCTGGTCCCCACCTGGATGGTTGGCACGGAAATGTCTAACCAGAAACCTTCGCCTAACAAACAAACTAGATTACTCCATATGCCCCTAACATTGCAATATAGGGCCTCACCAGCATGCAGGGCTCATTGACAAGAGAGCAGCTACCCAACTGGTAGGCACACTCATTTGACACAGTGGGAGACCTCTTCCGGAACGGCCAGCTTTTAACTTTTGACCAGGACTATGCCATATCCCAGGACAATTCCTCACATACAGACGCCTACTGCCCTCAATGGATTCCCTATGGAGAACCCTTACAGAAGAACTACCTAGATACAAAGTCGTACATACAATATATCATAGGGGAGACAGGTGATATCTTATCACTTGGCTTTATAAAGCCATCAGAACACATGTAGACACACCCCTGATGCAACTTAGGCAGTTCTGTGAAGAGAACCATGGGTGGCATTTTCATGATTCTGGGCTAGAGCCCTGGAATCCTCATAAATGGTAACCCATAAAGTATAAAAGAATATCCAAAACATGCTTCTTCATAGGGGCTACCTCACCCCTGTCTGTCTCACTTGCCTGAGATGCTCTGTCCCAGTGGCAGACCTTCAACACATGCTCTGGTCCTGCTCCACATTGGCACACTTTTAGGACAAGCTGCATAGCGCTTTGGCCACGGTCACAGAACTTACTGCACTGAAAACATGGGAAGCTGCAGCATTAGGGCTATTCCCACTGATGGAACCAACACAAAGTATGAGCCAAATTTGCTAAGCTGGACCTCCTATTGGCCAAATGCCTCCTCACTTTGCATTGAAAGGCCCTGCACCTGCGGCAGAGGCCCAAAGACAATTGGCAGTGTCCTGCTGGGAGGAAGCAGATAGCTCCGCACTACACTGGTAGGAGGCCGGCCGTATCCGACGGTGCCCCATCGCAGCAGCATGGGATGTGCTGTTGCTACAATGAACGAGTTACTTACCTTCGGTAACGACTTTTCTGGTGGATACATTAGCTACCTGTGGATTCCTCACCTGATGAATACTCCCATGGCGCCAGCATTTGACGGAAATCTTCTTACTAGTCTCTGCACGTCGACGAGGACGTCACTCTAGCCCACGCGACGCCGTCTGACGTCATACAGGCAATAAGAAGTCCTCGCCGACGTGCCGATGACAGTACCAACATTTTTTACGTGCATGAGAATAATAATAATAACCCAATGCAATGAAAGAGCAAAGCAACATCTCTTAATATTGTAAATCACACAACATTGCAATAAAATAGCTGTAGATTTAATATAACCTTTTTTTTTTTTTTTTTTTTTTTTAAACAAATAAATATATTTATACATACGAATCATGTATATACCCAATATATATATAGATTTATATATAAATATACACATATATACAAATATCATACATGCAAAATGTATTGCAACTTTGAAGACCAAATGGAGCACACTCAAGGATTGCTTGGAGAGACCAAAAAGGCAACGGGGAGGCGGGTGGGACCGTGAGGAATCCACAGGTAGCTAATGTATCCACCAGAAAAGTCGTTACCGAAGGTAAGTAACTCGTTCTTCTGATGGATACAACTACCTGTGGATTCCTCACCTGATGAATAGAGTCCCAAAGCAGTACCACGCCCGGCGGTGGGTGCCTAAATGGTCAAACCAAGAAATCCTGCAGCACTGACCGTGCAAAATGACCGTCCCTTCTGACCTCAGAGTCCAAACAGTAATGTTTCACAAAAGTGTGAAGGGACGACCAAGTTGCGGCCTTGCAGATGTCAACCACAGGAACACCCCTGGCCAAGGCCGAAGAGGCCGACTTAGCTCTGGTGGAGTGAGCTCTAATGCCCTCAGGCGGATCCTTCTTTGCCAAAGAGTAACAGATTTTAATGCAAAGAACAACCCACCTGGAGAGTGTTCTCTTGTGGACTGCCTTTCCTCTCCTCTTGCCCACGTATCCGACAAACAGCTGATCCTCCAGCCTGATATCCTTCATTCTGTCGATATAGAAGCTCAACGCCCTTTTTGGGTCCAGGCGATGTAGTCTTTCTTCCTCCTTTGAAGGATGAGGCGGAGGATAAAACGTGGACAAAGTGATTGTCTGAGCCAAATGGAAGGGTGAAACAACCTTCGGAAGGAAAGCAGCCTTGGTCCTCAACACCACCTTATCCCCATAAAACGTTATATAAGGGGGTTTAACCGATAAGGCCTGCAACTCACTCACTCTCCTTGCAGATGTTATAGCTACCAGGAATACTGTTTTAATAACCAAATACCTTAAGGGGCAAGAATGCATAGGCTCAAAAGGGGACCCCATAAGGAAAGTCAGGACCAAGGACAAATCCCATTGAGGCATAACGAATGGTTTTGGAGGATATTGATTCAGAAGACCTTTCAAGAATCTGAGAACAATAGGGGATTTAAATAACGATGGTTGGTCTGGAAGACAAATGAAGGCTGACAAGGCCGACAAATAACCCTTAATGGTAGCTACTGCACAACCTTTCTGCGCTAGAGACAGTGCAAAAGACAAAACATGTGACAGATGAGCATGTAAGGGATCAATCTGTCTCTCTCCACACCACATAACAAATTTAGACCACCTATTAGCGTAGATAGATTTAGTGGAGTGTCGCCTGGCCGCTAAGATAACATCCACTACATCAGGCGGGAGAGAGAAGGAACTCAGGTTGCCCCGTTCAATCTCCAAGCATGTAGGTGCAGACTCTGGAGGTTGGGGTGTAAAACCTGCCCCTGCGACTGCGAGAGGAGGTCTGCCCTGAGAGGGAGACGGAGCGGAGGGCACAGTGAGAGTTGGAGAAGGTCGGAGTACCATACCCTCCTTGGCCAATCCGGAGCTATTAAGATGACTTGGGCCCGGTCTTGGCGAATTTTCCTCAACACTCGAGGAATCAAGGGTATGGGGGGAAACGCGTAAAGCAACTGGTCGCACCAGGTTATCTGAAACGCGTCCCCCAACGCTCCCTGCATCGGATACTGGAGGCTGCAGAATAACGGGCAATGCGCGTTCTCCCGAGTGGCAAACAGATCTATCCGAGGAAACCCCCACATCTGGAAGATTAAACAGACTTGATCTGGATGGAGACGCCACTCGTGGTCTGCCGAGAATTGGCGACTGAGACTGTCCGCACGTACATTCAAGACCCCGGCCAGATGATTTGCCACCAAGCAAATCTGATGGTCCTTTGCCCAGGACCATAGCCGAAGAGCTTCTCTGCAGAGAAGGTACGACCCTACTCCTCCCTGTTTGTTTATGTACCACATCGTGGTAGTATTGTCCGTCAGGACCTGTACCGACTGACCACGAAGGGATGGGAGGAAGGCCTTGAGAGCCAAACGTACAGCCCGTAACTCCAACAGATTGATATGAAACACCTGTTCCTCTGGAGACCAAAGCCCTTTGATCTCCAGATCCCCCAGATGAGCTCCCCATCCTAGGGTGGAGGCATCCGTTATTACCGTGGCCACTGGTGGCGACTGCGCGAACGGCTTCCCCTGTGAAAGATTGTTGCCCGCAATCCACCACTTCAATTCCACAGCAGCATCTCTGGAGATCTTGACAGTACCTTCTAAATCTCCCTTGTGTTGAGACCACTGCCTTCGGAGGCACCACTGAAGAGCCCTCATGTGCCAGCGAGCATGCGTGACCAACAGAATGCAGGAGGCGAACAGACCGAGCAGACGAAGGACCTTGAGGACTGGAAATACCGCTCCATTTCGAAACATTGGAACCAATTCCTGAATATCTTGAATCCGCTGAGGCGGAGGAAAGGCTCGACTCAATGTTGTATCCAGTACTGCCCCTATGAACAGGAGGCGCTGAGAGGGCTCCAGGTGAGATTTGGGCACGTTCACCGAAAAGCCCAGGTCGAACAACAACTGGGTTGTTGACTGCAGATGATGCGACACAAGCTCCGGGGACTTGGCTTTGATCAACCAGTCGTCCAAGTAAGGGAATACTGCTATCCCCTTCCTTCTGAGCTCCGCCGCAACCACTGACATCACCTTTGTGAAGACTCGAGGTGCTGAAGTAAGACCAAACGGGAGGACCGCAAACTGATAGTGCTGCGACCCTACCACAAACCGGAGATACTTCCTGTGCGACTTGAGTATCGGGACATGAAAGTAAGCATCCTGCAAGTCGACAGACACCATCCAATCTTCCTTGTTCAACGCCAAAAGCACCTGTGCTAGGGTCAGCATCTTGAACTTTTCCTGTTTGAGGAACCAATTCAAGATCCTCAGATCCAGGATTGGTCTCAACTGACCATCCTTTTTGGGAATCAGGAAGTATCTTGAGTAACAACCTCGACCCTTTTCCTGCTCTGGGACCAACTCTACCGCGCCCTTTGAAAGGAGGACTTGAACCTCCTGTTCTAGCAACAGGAGGTGTTCTTCTGAACAATAAGATGGGCGGGGCGGGATGAGGGGCGGGAACTCCCGAAAGGGAAGGGCGTAGCCTTTTCCCACAATGCCGAGAACCCAAGTGTCCGTTGTGATAGACTTCCACTTGTGGAGAAAACGCTGTAATCTTCCCCCTACAGGAGAGGAGTGAGTGGGAAACGGTGGAAGCCTAAGGCTGCTTCCCCTGCTGCACCCCTCCAGAGGACGAGGAAGAGGCAGAGTGCTGTTGAGAGGCTCCTCTGGTACGGACCCCACCCCTCCCCCTCCCTCTAAATGACCTATAGGGGAGGGAAGAGGCGGGTTGCTGGAACCTCCCCCGAAAGGAAGAGGAATAAGAGCCACGCCCAAATCCCCGAAACCTCCTGAAAATTCTAGAAGAGGCAGAGGAAGAAGGAGCTTGCAGTCCTAACGATTTGGCTGTGGCTCTGCTCTCCTTAAATCGTTCCAAGGCTGAATCTGCCTTGGCTCCAAACAGTCTGTCCCCATCAAACGGGAGGTCCAGCAGGGTCGACTGCACATCCGCAGAGAACCCTGAGTTTCGGAGCCAGGCCTGTCTTCTTGCCACCACAGCCGTGCCCATCGCCCTGGCCACCGAGTCGGTCGTGTCCAGCCCAGACTGGATAATCTGGGTCGCGGCAGCCTGGGCGTCCGAGACCACATCCAAAAGACCCTGGGGAAGCTCCGTGAATGAAGACGAAATATCATCCATCAGCGCATGGATGTACCTCCCCAGAATGCACGTGGCGTTGGTGGCCTTCAACGCCAAACTGCATGACGAAAATATTTTCTTGGACTGCGCATCCAGTTTCTTGGAGTCTCTGTCTCCAGGCACCGTCGGGAAGGAACCAGGCGCTGACTTTGAGGAACAGGAGGCTTGCACCACCAAGCTCTCCGGCGTAGGGTGTCTAGAGAGAAAGCCAGGGTCAGATGGTGCAGCTCGATACCTCCTGGCCACAGCCCTATGAACGGCCGAGGAAGACACCGGCTTCTTCCACACCTCCAACACCGGATCCAGCAAAGCCTCATTAAATGGCAAGAGAGGCTCAGCTGCAGCAGAGGCCGGATGCAATACCTCTGTCAGCAAATTCTGCTTTGCCTCTGCCACCGGCAAAGGCAGGTCCAAAAAGCTCGCTGCCTTCCTCACCACAGCATGAAAGGAAGCAGCCTCCTCCGTATATTCCCCTGGAGATGAAAGGTCCCACTCAGGGGAAGTGTCCAGCCCACTGGCTGTATCCAGACCATGCAGTCCGTCTCCAGAGTCCTCAATCTCTCCCTCCTCTAGGACTCGCTGGTACTCTTGCTCTTCTAAAAGACGGAGAGCACGCCTCCTCGAATGAAGTCTCTCCTCGATACGCGGAGTCGACATGGCCTCCGCCGACGTCGAAGAACGGCGCCGATCTCCAGAAGCATCTGACGCCGCGTCCGGCGCCACAGGCAGCTTCGGCGCCGAGGCAGGAGCCGGAGGACGAGGTCTTGGAGCCGATGGACCAACCGGAGTCACAGGGCAAAATCCTGACTTCGACGGAGGGGCAACCTCCGGGGCCGAAACATCCGAAGCCACCGGAGCGGCCACCGACGCCGGCACCGGCGCCGAGCCCACATTCCCAAAAGGGAGAAAGGGCATAAAGGGTGCCGGCCGAAGAGGCGCAGGATCACCCAACGAAAAGGCCAAGGGCCCCGAAGGACCAGCCGGAGCAGCTCCTGGAGCCATCTGCTGAAAGATGGTATACATCGCATTAAGAAACGCGGTACTATCGGCTCCAGGAGTGGGAAAAGCCGGATACTGGGGTGCCTGGATCGAGGGCGACCCCGACGCCGGCCTCGACGTCTGCGACGCCGGAGAAAACACAAGAGGCTGCACCACCTCAATCACTGACGCCTGACCAGGTGAAGTCGGTGACGCCGGAGAGGGCAACGGCGTCGATGGATGCGGCGTGACCGTGGGGCTGACCTCCCAAGTCCTCCGACGCTGAGCCGAAGGTGACCTCGAACGAGACTCCTTGCTGGAGTGACGTCGTGAGTCTCTACGGCGCCGGGAGTCTCGATGACGCCGGTGAGACCTTGGCGAAGAAGACTTCTTATGATGTTTCTCCTTCTTCTTTGACTTTGCCATAAATAACTTGGCCTCGCGCTCTTTGAGGGCCTTCGGATTCATGTGTTGACATGAATCGCAAGTCGAGACGTCGTGGTCGGAGCTCAAACACCATAGACAGTCGGAGTGAGGATCTGTAACTGACATCTTGCCCCCACACTCTCGACAGGGCTTGAAACCCGACTTCCTCTGAGACATTGTTACCGCAGAGAAGACTACGCAGCAGACAATACACTGTAACCACGAAGGTAACAGTAACTCCCTCGAAGATAACCGTTTCGAATGCACGGAAAAAAGGGAACTGTCATCGGCACGTCGGCGAGGACTTCTTATTGCCTGTATGACGTCAGACGGCGTCGCGTGGGCTAGAGTGACGTCCTCGTCGACGTGCAGAGACTAGTAAGAAGATTTCCGTCAAATGCTGGCGCCATGGGAGTATTCATCAGGTGAGGAATCCACAGGTAGTTGTATCCATCAGAAAAAAGGCCCTTACTGCAGGTGATTACCCCCCGAGAACCCCCAACTCACTAAACCACAGCGTTACCCAACTACAAAGTGGAGCCTTCCCCATGCCAACAAGAGGCCCCATATTGATGAAGGCATCACAGTTTCATCAGTTTACCCACACAACACCTCTCAATCCTCAATAATATGAGAACTTCTCTTGCAATGCCCCTATGCAGGTGTCCACATCACAAAGGAGAACCCACACCTTTCTCCTCGATCTACCCATTCCCTCCTGCCAAAGCAAACCCCATGTCACTTCCGTATACATGCTCACTGTCACCAGGCGCTTCATACATTTAAGAGGCCTGAAGGCCAACTGGCACACACCCAAAGTTTTCCTCTCTGCTCCCAATTAGAGAGTTCAACTCTTTTCTCTTTTCCAAGTAGTTCTTTCAGTTAATTTCTCAAAACAGCTCTTTTTACATACAAAAAGCGGAACTCAGAGTGCACTCCAGTTCCTTGACCAGAAGCCTTCCACCACAGTTAGCCACCCTCAAAGTCCATATTGCACAAGGCAATTTCCACTGCCCCAACCAGACAGCCCTCACAATGCAGCGCACAAGATCCTCCAGCTGGGGTACTGCCACCCTCGTGTGACGTTCCCATCCACACGAGGTTGCGAGGTACCTATGTAACTGGTAGGCATTTATTGCACAATGTAATGTGCTGCCTATCTTCCTATTCCGCTAACGCAGTTTTGCATAAAAAAATGTAATGCCGGCTAACTCCATTTCTTAGCGCCACCCGTGTGTCAAATTTATACTTTGACGCATGGTGGCGCTAAGCACGGGTTACAGTCTTCTTTTTTTTTCTACGCTAACCATAGCGCCGCATCGTAAAGCAATACAACGTTAACGCAGGGAAAATGACTAATCCGGTTTGCGACGTCGCAAACCGGATATGCGCCATTTTCCACCGCATTAGCGTCAAAAATCGGTGCAAACACAGCAAAGAGTGCTAAGGAGCCCCAAAATGGATCCCAGAAGCCAGGAGAGACCCCAGGGACCAGCCAAGAGGACACAGACAAGACCCAGGGGAGCGACAAGAAGAAAAGGAAGTGTTGTTTCAGTGCAGAGGAGCATGAAATACTGGTCAAAGAGGTGACTGAGCACCAGCATCAACTTTTCATCACCTCAAAATTGCCAATTAGGAGGAGAGAGGCAATTTGGCAACAAATTGTCGACAAGATAAACAGCGTGGCAGAGATCAGGAGAACTGTCACGAAGTGCAAGAAACGCTGGCATGACTGCAAGCGCAGGACAAAGGAAAAAAATGGCAAGGAACAGGACGGCAGCACTGCAGACTGGAGGTGGGAATCTAGCACCGCAGGAGGCCCTGGACGAGATGGAGGAGATGGTGGCAGCCGTCATCCCAGAGGAGATTGTCACAGGAATCGTAGGACAGCGCAGACTACCAGGAAACACACATATGCAGGGTAAATTGCATGGGGGACCAAAATGCCTAAATGTTAATTGAAAGCAGAGGGAGGTACATACCTACTACACAATGCATGTCAGCCAAGGAAAGGGCACAGGGGCACAGCATGGGTGCATGGGCTGTGCAGGGGCACAGCACAACACAACACCAACAACCTTTGCATGTGGGTACTCTGCCATGCCAAGGCTGATGGAAATGTTGTAGCAGACCAGGAGGGTAGGGTAGAACGTAAAACTGGGCAGCTGCCACAGGACAGCTGGTATTGTCAGAACGTGAACTAGGGGACAATGCCCAGTCTCAGGCCATTTCCTCAAGCGGCATTTACCATTGACAACAGTTGACACTACCACCTGTGCTGTGTGTGCTGGTTAATTAGGAAATGGCAGTTAGGTGCCCATGGAACAAACACACCCAAACTAGAGGGTTCAGGATGAGAACGTGATCAATCCCCTTCAATTCCTAACAAAGTGTAAATCCTGTCAAATCCTCATGTCTATAGGTGCAATAAACATCATGTATTGTTACTTGCATTATGAAGTACACATCAGTAATGTCATCCCCATGCTGCCCATTCCAGGGTCTACCCCGTGATTGTGTTACAATAGCTTCAATGCCACCTTGCAATATCTCAACTGTCATACTGCTAAGACAACAGCATTGAGGGGGAGGACATATGTGTCTAGCTAGTGAAACACACCGCACAGTCATAAGAGGAAATGAAACACTTCCAGGCCCATTAGTGCAATCCAATGTAGCACACATTGGCAAACATCAACATGACACACTACCAATGCTGACACCTGTATCGTGTCATGCCAGTGCAATACATGGTATGTGCTAGGTCTCAGCAACGTATAGGTGTATGTGAAATATCATAGACTGTCCCATATTGTTATGTGTGGTGCAAGTGGCATCAGAACACCAACAGGCATTGCAAAGCCTCACCATGCTAATGGAAGTAAAGGGAGGGTGGAGTAGGACAAGAAGATGGCAAGACACAATTTGGACCTAACCTACACCTA
Organism: Pleurodeles waltl; assembly: GCF_031143425.1. Taxonomy (NCBI): domain Eukaryota; kingdom Metazoa; phylum Chordata; class Amphibia; order Caudata; family Salamandridae; genus Pleurodeles; species Pleurodeles waltl. The sequence continues at coordinate 603,459,478 of NC_090446.1, forward strand.
GAGGATGTGACGCAGACAAGTCCCCAAACTGCCCGCACTACATGTGCCATGCAGGTGGGGCATAGGCCTGTGAGAATGTTAATATTAATGAAGGGAACAATGAACAGGAACCAAGATTACAATGTTCCACTAATAGGAAGTCAGTGACGTCACATTACAACTGACATAACACAGACACACTAATTGTACAATATCTCATTGCAGAGGACGATGGCTCTCCTGTGGATATGCCTGTCCTGGACTACCCCGATGACATGGATGACCAGCTGACAACCATTAGCCAGGAACCCCCCCCCCCCCCCCCCCTCCAAGATGTCCTGGGAACCCTCCAGACCCCACCTTCAATCGCAAGGAGCACAGATGCAGCAACCATCACAGAGGACCCACCCACCACCCCCAATAGTGAGACCTGCTAGCTCAAACACAGCTGAGGACTCTGATGACACTGGGACCACCTTTGAGAGGACAGTTGTGGGAGTACAGCGGGAGCTGGCCAAGGAGGTGTGGGTTGGGATGCAAAATATGACAGCCAGCCTTGAGGGGATGTGCATGTGCATGAGGACATCCACAGAACAGTCAGCAGCCATGCAAGTCCAACAATCCCTACTGCAAGGACTACAACAGTGTGTAAGGGACTTCACCACTGCAGTTAGGGAGTTGCCACACCACATGGCATCCCAAAAATTTCACTGCATGCATGACTACAATCATGACCCCCTCAGGGCCGACCTTGCTGCCTACCACAGCGATGCTGTTGCTGTTCTCAGTAACCAGCAGCTCCTCCGTGCTGCAGTTATTCCCTTAATAGTTCCACAATTGGCAGCTACCGGGAATTCAGAGTCCACTTCTCCAAACACTGAAGTGTGTGTAGCCCACTCAAACCCACCACCACCAAGGGCAGAGGAGACTACACACACATCAGAAGATGAAGACGTGGACAGATCACCTTCACCCGTAGGCGTACCCAGTAGCACCAGTCCATGCAACCTGGGCAGCGATTTTCCTATGTCCCGTGCTTGATAACATGCCAGTCTTGCTATAGTTGGTAACATGCACTGTTCTCCAACACCCTGTTTACCTTACCACTATGCACTGCAATTGTCTCTCACTACCTAACTGGCAATTCATGTTCTTCTGCACTGACTGACACTCCATCACAGCATGTCCAATGACATGTCCCTCACCATTGCACTTGTGTTGCGTCACAATAGAATGCGTCACACAAATGGACTTACAATCCTGGACTATGTAAATATTGCACAAGGATCTGGATTTTATCATCATCTGCTGTGGTGGTCTGTGTTGCACTCAATGTTTCAGGTGCTGGTGCCGTGGTTGAAGGTGGTGGTACAGATGGTGCTGCAGTTGGGCCTTGTGCTGCTGAGGTTGAGGGTCCAGCTGGAATAGCTGTCATCCCAGTGTCCACTGTGGCTGGAGTTGGTGTGGTGGCGGCTGTTGTGGCCAGTGCTGGCCCCCCTTGGCTAAAAGCCCTCCTTGCACCTCTGGCTCTTTCGTGAAGATACTGCCTTCCCATCATGCGGTACCCAGCCTCCACATCAAGGATGTGCATGTACCGCACTGCCCGCCTCTGAAACGCATGAATTTCCTGTGCATTCATGTGGGCAGCGGTAAAAAAGAGACAGGCAAACATTAGTGTCATCATTGTGTGATACATGTACAGATGATAATCTAACACTCCCTCACAAATAACACATGCAGTCCAAATCACAGTACAGATGATAGAATGTCCCTGAGGAATGACATGCCAACGTAGCCTACCCATCAACTATCTAACAGCACGGGGCGTGGCCAAAGTACCGAGCATGGCGCACGTCTAATTCTCGGGCTCCGGAGGGGCCGGCGCCAAAAATCCTATTAAACGCGCCAGCCCGGGCTATTTCTCACCGGAGCACGAGCAGGGGACTGCCGACGGGTTGCCGGCGCGATCAATCCTTCACCGTGGGACGGAGGTGAGCGAGGGACAGAGGTGGGCCGCCCGACGCGGGAAGAGCTTTGCGGCCCATCCCCCTTTGGGAGACCGCGGCCTAGCGTGAAGCGGCGAGCCGCCCTGGGATCGGATTGGGCGGCCCGTGTGTGGCGGCTGCCGCGCCTGGGCCCAACAGCCAGGGCAAGGACCCCCGAGATGCCTGGCAAGGGCGGGAGGCCACGGAGGGGCCCCACCCCAAAGAACAATGCCTACCTGGAGGCAGGGAAACAGACACGGTCATAGGCCTCCAGCCCCGATTGGAGCGGGACGCACTGGGCCCGATCAGAACTTTGGAGAGCAATATTGAACCTGCAGCACCCCGGCTCCTGTGGGGGCCAATTAAGAGGTCTCCCGAAGGAAGGCTGGGGCCACAGAAGTTCCGCTTTGAAAGGGGCCCACTCAACAAAATAGGGGAAACCGTCCGCCCAAAATGAGAAACCAAGAAAGCGGCTGAACGCCTGGGAGCACCACCGACCCCTGAATGGGGCCACTGTGTGCGAACCTAAACAAGTCTACAGCAAAGGACGAAGCGCTGGGGAACGGACGAATGCCCTGCACATGGAGACGGTCGGACGGAGGCTGAGGCGAGCGCCCGATCCTGCTTGCAAAAAGGATACGCCCGGCAGGAGCAATGAGCAAGAGACACGCCATCGAAGGGGGTGACAACCGGCAACTGTAGACGGGCATGGAACCCACTGTCTCCGCGACTGGACGCCGGAACTAGCCGGCGGGGCGCTTGGAACTCGATCTGGGGATATCTGTGAACAGGAACTAAACCTTTGGAGACCAAAGCGGAGGGACAGACCAATAGCAGAACGCATGAAGAAGACCGGACTGCTGGCCGTGCCCACCGTGGTACACCCCCCTGCCGGTCTGATGCCCCCCAAGGGCCGCCACAAGTACAGAGCCATGGACCACATGACGCCTGCTGGGGGCGAAGAGGCGGACGCACAGAGTCAGTCACAAACCAAAGTACAAGACACCCTAGACAAGATACTGGGAGCAATAGAGGACACAAAGTCGACATTGCAGCACAACATCAACCAAGTGGCAATTGAGGTGGGGCTCCTAAGGGCGGAACACCATAAGCTGGTGGACAGAGTCAAAGCGACAGAAGCTTCACTGGCAGACATTGCGCCAAGACAGAAAGACACGACGGCTGAGGTTGCTTCCCTGACTGACAGAGTGACAAGACTCGAACAACGGGCTGAAGATGCAGAGGGAAGAAACAGAAGGAACAATGTGCAAGTGGTGGGCCTTCCAGAGGGGTCGAACATGGTGGAATTTCTGGAGAAGTGGCTCAGCACGGTGGTCACACCTGGATGCCTGAATCCTTTCTACGCACTGGAACGAGCGCACCGAGTACCGGCGAGGCCCCTTGCCCCTGGCAGGCCGCCCGTGCGGTAATCGCTAAGCTCCTACACTATAGAGACAGGGACATCCTTCTACAGAAAGCCAGAGACACGGGCCCGTTCAGAGTGGCAAACGGAGAAGTGACACTGTTCCCAGACTTTACATTAGAAGTCCAAAACAAACAAGCTTCATTTTTAGCGGTAAAAAGAGCCTTGCGAGACGAAGGGATCCAGTACTCGATGCTATTCCCAGCACGACTAAGAGTGATTATGGATGGGAAATCCACATTTTTCCAATCCCCAGAGGAGGCATGGGAGTGGCTCGAAAGGCACGGGTCCCACACGGATCAATCCGCTCGTGGGAAATCCAGTGCGGGAAGGCCCCGCCGAGCCCCGAGGGTGAAGAGACCCAGGGATCGCCCTCAACTAGCGCCAACACAAACGCAAAGAGAAACGGGCAGGAAGGCAGCCCTCGAGGCGGCGGCCCGAGTGGGTGGAGAGACGTCCCCCCAAGATGGCTCTGAGGTGGAGTCTGACGACACGATGATGTCCTCCGCCGGAGATTCGGGGAGCTTGGCCTGTGCCCCGAGAGTGACACCTCAAACGGCAGACGAACTCTGATAGTCCAGAACAGTAGCAGCACCTGGGGACTTGGCACACCGTGAGTAAACATGTGGCCCCTCCGGACCTGGCCACCCCCCTAGACTTGACTTTCGCCTGCAGATTTGGCTGGCGAATAGGACAGTTATGTTTTTGAACAAGTTGCACTGTTGCACAGTTTGCTGGGCCACCTGCAGTTCCGGAGGCGCCCTGGGGATGGGGAGTTGGGGTTTACAGATACGAGTTCAGTCGGCAAGTTGGGTGGTGACGTCAGTACACTATAGGGGGCGGGCGTGTGGGGGCTTCGGCCGGTGCCCCGGGTGCACCAGGCCCGTTCTCACCAGAGTACAGGATTAAAATGGCTGACTACAATTTCATAACCTGGAATGTCAGGGGGATGGGCACTCCGGCCAAAAGACACAGAATCCTGTCCTTCCTTAAAAGAAGGAAAGTGCAGATAGCAATGCTACAGGAGACCCACCTGGCACCGGGGGAGGGTGAGAAACTAAGGCGTAGATGGAGGGGGCAGGTGTTCGCCACAGAATGTTCAGCCTATGCAAGAGGCGTACTAGTTTGGATAAGAGCGGGTGTCCCCCTAACGGTTGATTCTTCCAACATAGACAAAGATGGTAGGTTCGTGATATTGGAGGGGAAACTGCATGGGACCCCATTAGTGTTGGGTTGCATCTATGCCCCTAATCAGGACCAGACTTCATTCATGACAGGCCTATCAAGACACCTCACCCGACAACGCACTGGGGAAGTACTAATAGGCGGGGACTTCAACGCAGTATTGGACATAGATATGGATAGATCCACCCCGCCGCTACAAGGGGCGACATCAATTAAGATAGCTCAAAGGCTGGTGGAGTGGATGAGTACCTGGGGTTTAGTGGATGTCTGGCGGATGCGACACCCGGACATTAGGGACTACTCATTTTACTCAGGCCTCCATCGGGCACACACCAGAATTGATAGGGTAGTCTGCACTGCGGGTCTGGCACGAGGCGTGACCCACTCTGAATACCTGGCCCGCACAATATCAGATCACAACCCACTACTGTTAACATTGAGGGTGCCACAGGACAGACCCCCTATACCTTCTTGGAAGTTGGCCCCTGCGGCACTGGAGGACCAGGCGTACAGGGAAGCGCTCCGTTGCCACCTGAGAGAACACATTGAGACTAACAAGGGATCCACCTCTTCTAGGGCCGTGGAATGGGAGATGCTTAAAGTGGTGATGAGGGGTTTCTGCCTTGGGCAATCAGCAGGAGTGAGGCATACACTAGAGAGGGAGCTAACCGCCCTAGAGAAGATTATACATGAAGGGGAACTGAGACAAGGCCCAACAACACAAGGTGATGAACAATACGACCCAGCCCGCAGAGAACACTCCCAAACTGAGGAAAGGCTTAGATGCCATGACATGCAAAGATACCTAGCGTCCCTACAATCAGAGGAGGGCAGATCGGGTAAGCTCTTGGCATGGCTGGTGCGTCCGAGCGGAGAAAATGAGCCTATCACGAATGTATTGGACAGAGGGGGGAACCGCAGACTTAACCCAGGCCCTATTAATGACGCATTCAGGGATTATTATACGTACCTGTACAGAAGACCTAGAGAATTGGAGACACGGTCTCTAGATGATTTCCTAATACAGATCCCTCTAGCAGTGCTAGACCCGGTGGTCAGAGACAGCCTGGGGGGGGCAGTGACTAGGGAAGAAATAGATGAGGCAATAACACAACTGGCCCCTGGGAAGACCCCCGGTACGGACGGGCTCCCCATGGATTTCTACAAAAAATATAAAACCCTGCTGATTCCTGAGCTGGCGGACATATACGCAGAGGCGTGGAATTGTGGAGAACTACCTAACACACTGCGTGAGGCACTGGTAGTGCCACTCCCCAAAACCAACAATAGGGAAGCATCAGTGACTGACTACCGCCCGTTATCGATGCTAAACAGGCATTTTAAGATACTTAGCAAGATTATGGCCAACCGGCTGCTCCCCCTCATGACCACATTGATACATCCTGACCAGAAGGGTTTTATCCCTGGACGCAGCACCTCCCTGAACCTCAGGCGGCTTTTCTCTATAATGTACATGCCCGATGAGTTGAAGCCCCCTGCCGGGGTCTTACTAGCGGTGGATTTCGAAAAGGCTTTTGATTCGATTAGGTGGGACTACCTGAGGGCAGCTATGTTAAAAATGGGCCTTGGGGAGAAATGGGTTAAATGGGTGGACCTGCTGTACTCGTCTCCAACGGCTAGAGTGAGGGCGGTCGGGACAATCTCGGGCGCGTACCCAGTGTTTCGCGGAACCCAACAGGGGTGCCCTCTGTCCCCGCTGCTGTTTGCATTAGCGATTGAACCCCTGGCGGCCCAGCTGCGGGGAGAGGGGGTGGGTAAGGGGATTGAATGGGGCCCGGACGAGCATATTGTCTCCCTGTATGCGGATGACTTCCTGATCTACCTCAGGGACGGAGCTAACGGTCTTCCCTGGGCTTTGGAGGCGTTGGAGGACTTTGGGGAGGTTTCGGGACTACGCCTTAACCGCGGCAAGACATACGTGTTCCCCATGAGGCAGGGATCCGCGCGCCCGGTGGAGTGCCCGCTGGATGTGAGCTGGGCTCCACGGACCTTCAAGTATCTGGGTATCCAAATATTTCACGAGATGAGCGATCTCAGAGACGGTAACCTAGGTAAGGTACTTAGATCCCTACGATCGTCGGTTGGGGTTGGGGTTTGGCGTTCACTAAAACTTTCAATAATGGCCAGAGTAGCACTGGCCAAAATGATTATGCTTCCCCGACTCCTCTATTACTTCGCCAACCTACCACTACTGATCCCACCGACATGGTTTCGCGACCTGAATACTCTCCTCAGGGAACTAGTGTGGGACGACGGACGCAGACGAACGGCCTTGACGACCCTTTGTAGACCGACCCATATGGGCGGTCTGGGCGCTCCTGACTTCGAGGCATACTACCTAGCGGCCTAGCTACAGTGGGTGGCCGGCTGGCAAGCGGGCAAAGGACACCTAGACCGTTGTACTGCGCAGGGAGTAATAGGTACGGCAAGGATAGTGGCACATATGGCAGGCAGGAAGATAGCCCTTCCTGAGAACAGCGCAATGGTAAAGATCGCATTGGCATGCTGGAAAAAATGCACAAAATGAGTGGGAGTGGGCCAGCCATATTCTCCAGCATTGCTGTTGGCGGCACTGGTAGTGGGGCCCGGGGGGAAGGATTCTGAAGAACTGGGGTTGGGCCCCTGGACTGGCGTGGGGATTGAGACAGTGGGAGGACTCTTCGAGGAGGGGGTGCTGAAGGGATTCGCTGACATACTGTTGGAGGCGGTCCCCCGGGGTCAGTTCTTACTCTTCGCTAAGATAATACACACCCTGAAAAGCCATTGGGATACGATAAACGCAGAGCCAGCCACGCACGGGGTGCTCCACCTACTGCTGACAACGGGGGCGGAACCACATGCGGTCGCCAGGATATACCGGGCTCAGGTGGAGGCCATGCTGGACCCTCTACGATCCTTGAGAGAAAGGTGGGGAAACACGATAGGGAGGGAATTAACTGACTCAGAATGGAATAAAGCACTGGCTTATCCCCGAGTGGTCTCGCGTAACACACTGTTAAGGTACATTCAGTACAACTACCTTCATAGGACATATCTGACGCCACACCGACTGTTCCGGATATACGGGGGGACCCCGAGGACGTGCCCGAGATGTCGGGGCGGAGATGCTGACTTTGGCCATATGGTGTGGGGGTGCCCGGAGCTTCAATCGGGTTGGAGAGAGACAATGGCCATTTTGGCCCAGTTACTAGGGATAGAATTATCGCCTACACCTGATCTGTGCTTACTGGGCCTTAGGGCGGCTGCGCTGCAAGGGAAGGTGAGAGGGAGATTCCTTGACTTAGCCCTGGCACTTTATAAAAGATTAATCGCGAAGGGCTGGAAGGCCCCGAGCAGCCCCTCACATACTGACTGGAAAGGTGACGTTTTGAAATGGTCCAGGGCCGAACTGCAGGTTTTGAGGGCAGAAGAAGCAAGAGGAATCCGACAGGTCCCCATTGCCCCAGAATGGGAAGACCTGGTCTCACACTGGGAAGGTCTATGTAAGAAGGCAACAGCACCCGAGGTAGAAATAAGGGATGAGTAGCACACCCCATGAAGCTGACACAAGGGAAAGTTCCCGAGTGGGGGCCTGAAGACGAATACTTACACAATCAAAATGCACTGACTGAGGTAGTACAGAAGCGCGCGAATAGCAACTTTATACACCACCAATAGAGGGGAGGGATAAGGTAGGTGGAGGCCTGCCTATCTGCACGCTGGTGCGCCCGGGGCTTGGCCCTCCCTCTCATGCTCCTATGTTCCCTTGCCTTCTTATGGTATCAGTAATAAGTCCCACCCACACAATGCCGCTATGTTGACCATTAGTTCGTTGGTCTATTTACCTTAATTTTTGTTCTTTTGCCGTCTCAACTCCGTTACTCTCCTTTTTACATTTTCACTCTCTCTCCCTTATTGTTAGTATCTCATCCAAGTTATGGGGCAGAACAGAACTAAGTTGACCACTGACTTACGGGATCCCAAAAGGCAACACAGGCCGGCGAGTAATGTAACGCAAAATGTAAATATGATAATCACACCAGAGTCAGGGATTGATGAAAGCATTTAGGAAACATACGAGGTCCAGGATTTGAGTAGAGAATTAAAAGCAGTACGAATTGTAAATACAAACTGTCTGAGAGAAATGTACAGTGAATACAAAATGTTGCAATGAGAGAGTAAACAGATGTAAGATAATAAAAGTTAATCAAATATAATAAAAAAAATAAAAAAAAACTATCTAACAGCACAGCAATGTACAAGATGTGTACTTATAACTGATCTGTGCATATATGTAGTGCTATTGGTCACATAACAAATGCAGCAAGTACTCAACATGTGCCAGGCCAACTAATCCTTATCTTCTAGATCAACTTCAAGGCACACAAGACCTGTGATTGGTATATGGAAATGGCAGGATGGTATGCAGTTGGTAATCATAAGGGGTCATTGTAGTTTGGCACACATGAATGCTTGAATTACATGTCTGTCATCTACACTGTGACCACCAAACCTAGCTACATATATTTTCTCCCCCTATCCCTATGCCTCAGGGGGGATGGGCATGCAATACACATTTTCAACCATCAAGGACAACCACAAAGCTTTGTCCAGCTGTACATGGATTTAGTGTGACACAGGTAAGGAGGCCTGCCAACTAGGAGTGAGCCAACCATTGGACAATCACATCTACATTCATGTTTCCATTTGTGGACAACCATCAACATCAGATCTCACTGACACATTTCCTAAATCAACCACATTGATGCAAGCACACATCTGGCCTTGACCTGCATGCATGCCTATAACATATCACTTAAGTGCCACGTAAATGGAGTACAACATGTGGGGGTAGATGCTGGGGACAGTCACCCATACAGTCCTACATGTTCATTACATTACAAGGATGCGCAAGTTTGTGTGTAAAACTAATGCATCACTGTTTTGTGTGAATTATGGTATGACTTGCTGACTAAATGATGACACTGGCCACCTCCAAATCAATTGTGGGCATACATGTGGCTACAAATCACCTGATTCACTTGCCCATGCTTATTGCGCAGCACTAGACTCCCAATATATGACTGACTCTCTGCCAGTGAATGTCTAACTCTTCCAAGGAACAATATGTCAACCTCCTGTCAAGTCACATATCAGATCACGTGCCAGCTCATCATATCTTGCAATGACTCCAACACACAGGAGTCGATCACACAACAGTTTCAAACACAACACAGGACAAACATTTTCACACTTACTGGACCAGACCCCTATGGTGTAGGGGGCTGGTCCACCTGTAAAACATGGAAGGGTGATATATGCTCAATGTCTGATAACTGTACAAACGTGGGAACAACAAATCACTGTGTGTGACATTTTATATGATAGAGCTGCACATCAGGCATGTAGACACCCCCAACAGATATACCACTGCAAACATGCATTGACACTGGCACTCCCGTGAGTGACAGCACACATGCACTGGCCCTAACAATCATGTGGTGCCAAACATGACTACTCAATTTTGTGGATAATACATTCCAGACGGTACTCCATTTCATCATTTGTGATTAGGAGACACATGCAAAGCCACATTCCTGGTGCACTGCAATACCAGTGACTCAGGTATTGTGGCTTGTGCATCAAGGGACAATGAGTAACTGTGTGATGGACATGTGGGTTGATTTGCTTTCAGGAATTATTGTGCTTTCAGTGGTCCATAATAGGTGTGCCAGTATTGTATGTAGGTTACATTTGCCACATTGCCAGTGCCCCCTAAGCCGTATTTGCCCCCTATGACAACATGATGGCAGGAATCCTGTATGTTAATTGATGACAATGTAACGGTAAACATGTATTGGCCACTTTTCTGTTCCAAAACTGCAAAATAATGTATGTTGACAGTGTCTTAGTTGATCATCGTTGAAAGAATGCATGGGTACAGGTGTAGTCATTGCACCTGAAATATGTCACTCAGGGCCATTTGTACCTATATCAGGTATTGTGAATCACACATTGCAAGATTCAGCAACTTGCAGTTAGCAAGTTGGGTGATCAGAGGTAGTACACCCGAAAAGACACTTTGCTAATGTAAAATGGGATAGCAAATGTCCTACTTCTTTAATCATGATGAGGTAGGTCTCTACAGGGAGTGCAGAATTATTAGGCAAATGAGTATTTTGACCACATCATCCTCTTTATGCATGTTGTCTTACTCCAAGCTGTATAGGCTCGAAAGCCTACTACCAATTAAGCATATTAGGTGATGTGCATCTCTGTAATGAGAAGGGGTGTGGTCTAATGACATCAACACCCTATATCAGGTGTGCATAATTATTAGGCAACTTCCTTTCCTTTGGCAAAATGGGTCAAAAGAAGGGCTTGACAGGCTCAGAAAAGTCCAAAATAGTGAGATATCTTGCAGAGGGATGCAGCACTCTTAAAATTGCAAAGCTTCTGAAGCGTGATCATCGAACAATCAAGCGTTTCATTCAAAATAGTCAACAGGGTCGCAAGAAGCGTGTGGAAAAACCAAGGCGCAAAATAACTGCCCATGAACTGAGAAAAGTCAAGCGTGCAGCTGCCACGATGCCACTTGCCACCAGTTTGGCCATATTTCAGAGCTGCAACATCACTGGAGTGCCCAAAAGCACAAGGTGTGCAATACTCAGAGACATGGCCAAGGTAAGAAAGGCTGAAAGGCGACCACCACTGAACAAGACACACAAGCTGAAACGTCAAGACTGGGCCAAGAAATATCTCAAGACTGATTTTTCTAAGGTTTTATGGACTGATGAAATGAGAGTGAATCTTGATGGGCCAGATGGATGGGCCCGTGGCTGGATTGGTAAAGGGCAGAGAGCTCCAGTCCGACTCAGACGCCAGCAAGATGGAGGTGGAGTACTGGTTTGGGCTGGTATCATCAAAGATGAGCTTGTGGGGCCTTTTCGGGTTGAGGATGGAGTCAAGCTCAACTCCCAGTCCTACTGCCAGTTCCTGGAAGACACCTTCTTCAAGCAGTGGTACAGGAAGAAGTCTGCATCCTTCAAGAAAAACATGATTTTCATGCAGGACAATGCTCCATCACACGCGTCCAAGTACTCCACAGCGTGGCTGGCAAGAAAGGGTATAAAAGAAGGAAATCTAATGACATGGCCTCCTTGTTCACCTGATCTGAACCCCATTGAGAACCTGTGGTCCATCATCAAATGTGAGATTTACAAGGAGGGAAAACAGTACACCTCTCTGAACAGTGTCTGGGAGGCTGTGGTTGCTGCTGCACGCAATGTTGATGGTGAACAGATCAAAACACTGACAGAATCCATGGATGGCAGGCTTTTGAGTGTCCTTGCAAAGAAAGGTGGCTATATTGGTCACTGATTTGTTTTTGTTTTGTTTTTGAATGTCAGAAATGTATATTTGTGAATGTTGAGATGTTATATTGGTTTCACTGGTAATGATAAATAATTGAAATGGGTATATATTTTTTTTTGTTAAGTTGCCTAATAATTATGCACAGTGATAGTCACCTGCACACACAGATATCCCCCTAACATAGCTAAAACTAAAAACAAACTAAAAACTACTTCCAAAAATATTCAGTTTTGATATTAATGAGTTTTTTGGGTTCATTGAGAACATGGTTGTTGTTCAATAATAAAATTAATCCTCAAAAATACAACTTGCCTAATAATTCTGCACTCCCTGTATTTGAAAACACCTTGGGAATGGCGGCACTCACAGGAATGCTGGCCTGCTGAGCTCAGCAGACCACCATGTCTGTGACTGCCTTCATACTGAGAAGTTTACATTTGTAGAAATGCTGCAATATTTCAGCAGGGGTGTACAGAAAGTAATTTAACAACCTATTTCTTCACTAAAATAGTATTATGGAAGCAGTCAGTGGCCCCTTGCACAACATCATGCTCAAAAATAGTTTGTGACCATGCATTCACAAAGAGCAGGGATCTCATGCTGACCCTTTCACTTTCCAAAATGTGTTGGCACCAATGTGACACAGATGATAACTGCAATAGCTCAGTAAAAAAATGACCCAAGCAAAAAATGTTGTAGGGTCCTGCTACTCAATGATAGTATTTCAACGCATAATCCAAAATGCCACTAGATGACCCAGTTTTGTGATAGTGCAATCTGGTAGCATAATGGCCCATTTGAGTTTGGCCATGTAAATGATTATTTGTCCTGACGTAAACACACAGATACAGTGAACTTAGGCCCAGATGTCTAATTTATTTTGTGTTGCATTTGCTTAATTACCTGACTCCCACAACTGCAACGGTACGCCACCTCATTGGGGCAACAATGGGGCATCCAGGCACCTCAGGGGCAGGGGGTGGTGGGGGTGGCAACTTACGACTGGGGGGGCTTAGATTTCCGTTTGGAAGGTGGAGGGGGCTTAGGTTTTGTGACAGCAGCTGGTGGAGCGGACTTGGCCTGTGGTGCGGCAGATGTTCCTGGGCCCACACGGGGTCTCTCCCTCACAGGGGAAGTAGCACGGGAATGGGAAGGTCGACAGGGGCGGGCTGTGACGTGAGAGGAGTGCACAAGGCAAGGAGGTGAGCACGTTTAGGGACGAGGCGGGGTGGGCTAGTGGGTTCAAATAGGTCAACACAGGATAGGAAAAGTTTCTTAGGTGCAATTGGGGTGGACCTGGAGGAAGGCGTGGGAGTGGAGGTAGAGGGAGTGGTTGTGACCGGTGTAGGTGTGCGTGACGTGGGTGCAGGTGACTTTACAGTATGCTGAGGTGTGGTGGATGTGTGATGGGTGGGTGTTTTGGTGCGTTTGAGTGTCTTGGGGGGGTGGACACAGTGGGACAAGGTAGGCTGCCAGTGTAAATGGATGTTGTATGGGTGTCTTTAAGTCTGGTGAGTGTGCTGCATGTGTCAACTAAAGTCATTGTGGTGAGTGCAGGTGTGGTGTCTGGGGTGCATGAATGGATGTGTGCTATTATGGTGACTGCAGGAATAGGGTCAGCAACATTGAATGATGGTGCAGTGGCTGTGGGTGTGCATCTACAGAGGACAGACAGGGAGGCGGAAGAGGTGGACACACTGGGGAAGTGGATGTTGGTGTATGTTGGCGTATGTTGGCTGTGTGTATGCTTGTAGTGGGAGGTGTGGTCCTTGTGTTTTGAAGTGTGCTTCTTGTGTGTTGAGGTGTGTGCCTGCATGTCAGAATGTGTGCTTTGGATGGTTGAAGGGAGTGAGGTGCTGGAAGGGGTAGAGGTGGTTGGAAGGGGGAAGGAATGACCAGGGACAATGGCTGCCGTCAAGGAGGAGGCCAGAGCCTAATAAGATCTCTGTAGGCCAGAGATGGCACCGTGAATGCCATCCAGATAGGCATCGCTCTGCTGCACCTCTTATGCTAGCCCCTGGATGGCATTGACAATGGTTGTCTGCCCTACAGAGATGGTTCGCAGGAGGTCAATAGCTTCCTCTGTGAGGGAAGCAGGGCTGACTGGAGCAGGGGATGAGGTGCCTGGGGCGAAGGAGACGCCCACCCTTCTGGGTGAGCGGGCACGGGCAACTCGGTGGGGAGCAATTGGGAGGGCGGTGATGGTATGGGGGGTGGCAGAACATGACACAGTAGGGGTGGGCCCTCTAGGGCCCACCACCGCCAGGGAGTTCCCATTGGAGGAGGTATCGGAGTCACTACCTCCAGTGGTAGTTGCCTCCCCCGTGGTACTCCCCTCGCCCTCCAACGCACTGGTCCCCTTGGCGTCGGACGACTCTGCCTCTGAGAATCCGTGGGCCGCTGCCTCCCCACTCGCCGGTGCCTCAGCTCCCTCGCCAGATGATGCTGATGTACACAGACAATACAAGAGAACAGGGATGGGGAGACAAAACAGGAAAGACACTTGCAAATAGCTGAATGGAGGTACATAAGTGGTTCACACATACACCCACCCAGAAAATATTCCACCAGGCAGCACCTACTGCTATACTCATGGCTATGCCCCTGACTAGTGTCCAGAACCCTGCTCTGCAGCCATTCCCCACAGAACTTAAGGACCTGACGTACTGCAGACTTGACCCTTCCACCCCTACTCCCCACAGGGGCCATTATGTATATGGACAACAGTCAGAGTCCCTGCCACTAGACAGCATAAATACAAATGCACACACACACACACATCCATCAAGCAGCCAAAATTTGGTATATGTACTCACCCCCTTGTGACTGCTGTGCAGCCTTCAAGCGCCCATCCAGGTCCAAGTACACCACTGCCAGGATGCATTGCATAAGGGGGGTCAGTGCCCGATGGGAGGACTTCCCCAGCTGGGCCTCACAGATCTTCCTCGCCCAGCGCTGCAGGTACTCCCACCTTTTACAGCAGTGGGTGCTCCGCCAGTTGTAGACCCCCAGGGTCTGCACCTCCTTGGCGCTGGCATGCCAAAGTCCCCTCTTCTGGTGGGCGCTTACCTATAAGGGACACACAGAAAAAGTAACACTGAGGTCAGACAATGGGCAGTAATATACAGCTGGCTATACATCCACTATGGGACGGACATTTCAAACAGCACACACATGCAGCATGTCAGGAACCCTAGACTATACAGTGTCACACGTGCACTCATGTATGCAGCCATCAACCACCATTACACACATCCATGCCCCCCAATCCTCCTACTCACCTGTACCTCTGGCCGACCATAGAGCTTGGAGTACAGGGGCAGAACCCCGTCCACGAGCTTCTCCAATTCCTCGTTGGTGAAGGCCGGGGCCCTTTCCCCTGCAACATGTGCCATTTCCATGACCAGAGGCAGGACACAGCAGTACACACAGTGGAGTACCAGAATGCACGAGATCAGGGAGTCAAATGAAGTTGGGGTGACGAGTTTGCGTACACACCGCAGCGGTGTGCATCGTCACCGCCGGCAATGATCATAATACGCTAGGAATGCCCATTGACAACCATGTTAACCAATGAATTTGCAAACGGCGGTAAACACCGTCTTACGCTATTATTTCAACCGCTAGCAGTATGAGGTCACTTTCACCACAACACTTCTGGATTACAAGGGGCAGACATTTTGGCCTTAACTACGCAGTTTTAAAACCCTCAGCAGCAGAATGCAGGCCCTATTGTGCCCTAAACACCAATAGGCATGAAACAATATACGTTACCTCACCTGACCAGTCCTTATATATCATTGTGGTCATGTTGCTGTAATGTCAAGCACACTAAGCATTTGTGTCGTCAACAATCATGCCAGCAGTGCTGAATGAGAAACAATGTGTGCAGATGTATGTGTGTTCCTCACACGTGTTTTCAACTCCTCCTAGGAACAGACCCTTGTGGTAAGGAATCCTGGAACAGATGCAGAGAGCAATTACAATGAGGCCCATGGACGTACTAGGACGCACAATAGGTCTCTAGAAGGCTAGATTTAGTTGTCTACATATCTCTGGTGGTTCCCTGGCCTATGGGCCTGAAAAGGTGTTTAGAATAGTGGTGGCCTGCTGCATGCTGCACAACGTGGCTGTGAGGAATTCTATCCCCCTCTTGGAGGAGGAGGGTGCTGTATATCCAGACCAGCTTCCTCAGAGAGGGGATGAGAGTGATGGTGATGATGAGGAGGGCGAAGATGTAAATTCCAGGACCCAACTGATACAAATCTACTTCCAGTAACTATGTGGGACTATTGGATGAGATTGCTGTCTGTGCAGCACTGTCAGTGTGCCATTTCATCTAGGGGGGTGTTGGGTCAATAGTCATTGCCACTGTGACCAGATATGCATAGGACAGGTAACATTATAGTATAATAGTTCAACACATCTGTAGGCACAACAACATGTTATGCATGTGGTGCATTTCCTGCTACTAAGATCATAAATGAGTTATAATTCAGTTGCATCCATACTTCACTTTGTTTAAACATAATGGCAGGGGACATTGTAATAGGTGAACTGGTGTTTTATTTGGTGCAGGGATTAAATTGTGCAGATTACAGTGATGGGAGTGGGCTACTGGTGGTTGTACAATATGGGAACATGGTCGCAGCATTTGTTGGCAGTAGTGGTAGGTCCATCTATGTTTACAAGAATTTGTTGTTTTCACACAGTTTGGTTGTTGATTCAGTGGGACACTAGGAGGACAGTAATTCCCAGAGTCACTTCTTTGAGGGAGCCTTGGTCTTGGCAGGTGTTACAGTGCCATATCTGGGCCTGAGGGTCCGTTTGGGTGCCTGGTGTTGGCTTGTACGGGTTGAAATTGATGCCCCCTGTGTGTCCAGACAGGGTGGAATATGTGCAGTTGCTGTTGATGCTGTTGTTGTCCGGTCGGTAGCCTGGCCTGTAGTAGGGGCTTCCTGGTCTGTGTGGGCCTCAGGCTGTGTTGGGACAAGGTGCAGCTGCGTACCTGCTATGCTGGCCACTGTGGCATTGTGCAGTTTCCACTGCTCCGTGGCCTCTTGGTGGTGTGCTAGCTGCATCCTTTGACTCTACCCCAGGGTGGATACTATCTGGGCCAATCTGTCCTGGGTCTGGTGATAAGCTCCCAAGACCTCAGAGATCACGTCCTGGGCTGCTGCATCAATCCTGTGGCCTCCCCACTGGGCCACTGATGCCCTCCCACTGGGCCAAACCCCTGTGCCTGTGTCCCCTGCACAGGTCTGGCGGTACCACTTGTACTGGGGCCATCATCTTCCTGCCTGTTGGTAGGGGATGACTGTGGCCTCTGTCCATGTGTTCCACCAGTCTGTGGCCTGGATACACAGGTGTGGGGACGGTTGCCCTGGGCTGATGTTGTTGGCTGGGTATTAGGGGTGTCAGTGGTGTCCTGGGTGGGGCTGCTGGATGATGAAAGTCCAGGACTGTGTGAGGGGCAAGGGTGATCGTCAATGTCCAGGGTTCCATCCCCAGTGTCCTGTGAGGTGCCTCTGTCTCCCTGTGGGGCACTGTCACTCCTTGTCCTGTCCGTCAGGGTGGCATGGGTGGTGGTGCCTGTTGGGGGGAATGGACATGTCTGTTACAATTGCATGATCAGATGGGGTGCACAGGACAGGACAGGGCAGTTTTGTGCAGGTTTTCACACTTTGGGGCCATGCAGGGTGCTTTTGTGAGGTTAGCATTGCATTTTGCTTTGGATGTGGAGGTGCATTGTGGGTGCTGTAGGCTGTTGTGAATCCTTGCAGGGGTGGGTGGCTGTGCACAGGGGGAGGGATGTGGGCCTGTTAGTGGGTTTGTGGGCATGCAGGTGGACTGGATGTAGTGATTGTGGCCTAGGTGGGGTAGTGGTCGTGGTGGGTGTTGGAGGGGTGGGTGGTGCATACATTACAGGTGTGATGGATATGGGGTAAACGTAGACGACTTACCCGAGTCCATTACTCCAGTGAGTCCCTCAGGGTGCAGGATGGCCAGTACCTTTACCTCCCAGTCAGTGTATTCGGCTGGTGTTGGTGGAGGTCCTTCCCAGTCTTCTGGACTGCAATGTGGTGCCTGGATGCCATGGACCTGACCTTCCCACCCAGGTCGTTCCATCTCTTGCGGATGTCGTCCCTGGTGCGTGGATGGTGTCCCACTGCATTGACCTTGTTGACTATTATCTGCCATAGCTCCATCTTCCTGGCGATTGGTGTGTGTTGGACCTGTGCCCCAAATAACTGTGGCTCGACCTTCAATATCTTGTCCACCATGGTCCTTAGCTCCCTTTCTGTGAAGCGTGGGTGTTTGGGGGGTGCCATGGTGTGTGTTGTGAATGGTGTCCTGTGTGGATCTAGGTGAGGGTGCTCTTGTGTAGTTGGGTGTATGTAAAGTGTATTGTGGCGTTAGGTGTCTGCTTCTGAGGTCTCTGTATTAGTAGGCCTAATTTCATTGTGAGTGTTTTATAGTGTTGTGGATGTGTGTCAGGTGTGTGGGTTTCAAACCTGCCAATGTATGCATTTCTTACTGTTGGGTCCACTTGCCGCCCGTGGCGGTCTGTACCGCCAATGGTCGTTCGGCTTCCACTGACCGCTATGGTGATTTGTGCTTCATTATTTGGAGGGCGGGGAGTTTGTGTGCTCGGTGGTGGCGGGTGGGAGGTCCAGCACTTCCGCCGACAAGGTCCTGCCGGTGACTGATGGCAGGGCGATTTTTGTTGGTTTCTGATATTTGCATCATTATATGGCAGGTTTCTGTTCACAGCCAATGGCGGTCTTCGGTTCGCCGTCGACACAGCGGTCGACTGTGTTTACCACTGTGTTCATAATGAGGGCCTAAATCACAAAATCCACAGAGAGACTATCCAAAACACAGCCACACAGTCTAGAAAAATCACAGACTGCAAAGTGAAAGTATACCCACGGTACCATTTCTGTAAACAGGATATCCTATTACATCCCTTCCTGTCTCATTTGCGGCCCGTTTTTTGTCTTGCGTGTAAATTTTTTACGTTTACGGAGTTTGCGTCAATTATTTTTGCTGCATATGCATCAAAATCCCACGCATCGATGAATCAATACATTTTTTATGGATATCCGCATGCCTGGGGTGGCTGGTGGAATTAATGCTAGGGACCCATTGATATATAATGTGCGTTTGCATCATTTGTTGAGGCGTTTGCGTCAATATTTCTGACTCAAACTGTGTTTGCGTCATTTTTCAAATTTTAACATGCATGCAGCCTATAACTGCACAAAGATACGATGGTATGTCCTGCAGCGTGTGTTCTAGTGTTTGGACACATGTGGCAGACCATACCACTGTGACCCATAATACTCATATCGTTGTGCAGCATTAGCTCCCTTAACTGACGCAACAGCAGCACAAACCTTGGAAAGTAAAATGGATTTTTAAAGTTTGCGAAGGTGTTGCATCAATAGAGGACAGCAAGGCTACGCTACAAAAAAATGATTCATGGCATGTGTGTTTTGTCTGTGAATTGACTGTTAAAATTATCTGTGTACCTCTGTGGGGACGGCATGCAATACATTTGGCGTAATGTTCATGTATGAATGTGTTACAAATGGGTATCACCATCAGATGCCAATCAATGAGGTACATCAGTCATGATATGTGTTTGGAATATCTGTTTCCTCTTATGCTGTGTGAACTTGCTTGACTTTGGGGACAATACATTTCCCATGACAAACAATACACAGGAAAGATCGAGGACGGGTGATGAGGGCTATGTCAGATATGTTACCCCTCACATCTCATGAAATATTGGCTACCACTTCATGGTCACTTGTGTGTATACTACCCATGAGTCAGGCATTTGAACATGTTAGGTAGGTATACTGTTTGTGACACAGAGCATCAAATCCAATCATAACATTGTTATGTACACCACAGTTTGACTAATGAAAATGACCTATGTTCCTCCTGTGGCTTTGGTGGACCCGCAGCCCAGGCTGTATGTGTTCACAAATTTTCAGTGGTTCATTGCACAAAAGTGTCCAGTTCAAGTGTGTGGCCCCTGTGTCAGTATTGGCCTCCATGGTCTAACGGTTATGTGCAGGTCTAGTTAGGAGTCTGTGGAGCCAACCCTTGAATTAACCGAGCATCCTTCAAAGCAGATTTGACCTAAAGCCAAAGATCAGCTAACGGCATACAAGGGTATAGGGCAGCTATGGTACAGCAGAAATTACAGAAGGGTGACGACAGAGCAACCTTGTTGTGGTCAAATATGTTATGGATCAGTAATAGACAAACAGGCAGGTTTCATCACTACATTTGTACACAACAAAAGGTGGCGGCAGAAGTGAATCTGTGTCTGGACCGTCAGGGCACAAACATGTATTGTCCTTACATACACATTAGCAGCCCTTGTTTGTTAGGCTGGAGGCACAGTACCGAATCCAGGCATACAGCCATAGCACACTGTCACTGTTTGGCACTAATGAATACATGCAAAACCAGACAAAGGATGGGGGCTGGATTTGCCCCCTGGAGAACATGTCCCGGTACAGAAAAAGATAAGAAAACAAATTTAACTATTCTATACATTTGAGGACTGATCGTAGACTTACCAGACACAATACCCCAAGGGGAAATGGAGGTCATGGAAACCAACTATGAGGCAAATGTAGCCACAGGGAATGTCTCTGGTTAACTTAAAGACTGGAACCAGTCTGGCTAACAGGATGCAGGCTCTGTCAGGAACAAACATGAACAAGGCAGAGAAACAGTGAGCAGAGTCTGACTGGAACAAGCAGGGACAACACTGTGGAAACAAAGAGCAGTTTCAGGTGTATTCAGCACTACAACACAAAGCAACAAGGA
Organism: Pleurodeles waltl; assembly: GCF_031143425.1. Taxonomy (NCBI): domain Eukaryota; kingdom Metazoa; phylum Chordata; class Amphibia; order Caudata; family Salamandridae; genus Pleurodeles; species Pleurodeles waltl. The sequence continues at coordinate 603,480,277 of NC_090446.1, forward strand.
CTCTGGTACACAAATGAATTGTACTCCAATGCACAACAAGGAGCTTCAGGAAATGGCAGCTTCTAAGCAGTTCCAGGCAGCAGCAAGGGCAGGGCACAGTCAAATGGCTGGGCTGCATAAGAGTGCTCAGAGGTGTGTGCAGCTTCAGTCTCTTAAAAGTCCTGGAGTTGATAATCCAGTATAAGGGGTCAACCGGACCTTTCACATGGGAAGCAATGGACAGCAGATTACAGGTCTTACCGACCTCCAGGTGGTGCATTATGGGATCTGAAGTCCATGCAGGCTGAGGAAGTAGAACTAGGGCATGCCATACTGAAAAGGGAAGCACACAGGAGTCAGAATGGGAGTCTGGGTGAGTGTAGATGATGATTCCCAGGGTACAGATAGGCAATTTGCAGCACCCCCTAGAGAAGGGTGGGCAGAGACTTAAAACATGGCAGTGGCAGGACTTATTACCTGGGATGGAGTGCGCAGGGCATGTCTTGTGAGCATTGCTTGTCATACCTGGGGCACTAGTGCTATCTATTTTCAGGTTTGATGCACTTCTTGTCACACATGCTCCTTGCAGAGATAGCTGATGTCACACTTACTGCTGTCAAGGGTCTGGTCATACATTCTGGTTACCAATGCAATTTCACATCCACTGCCTCATGTATGATGCACTTTATTACCTTATGATTGATGGTGTCATAGTTGGGTGTCATATGCTACAATGGACCATGTTGGCATTGGCAACATGGGTGTGTCTAATAGCTGTGGACCTATGAAATTGCCCTTCAACTGTAAAATAGATAGGATGTATTTCATAAAAACTGTGTGTGATGTTTGCTGTACATTCATACCCATCAAATGTGATGTGGCATCTGAAGTATGCAAATTTGTTTTTCTGCAATGCTCCCTGAGGTAACACTCTGATTATGAGTCCTAGAGATCATGTAATGCATAAATAATTACACAGAGCATGATTGAGTGATAAAGTGAGCTGTTTAATTCCATATCGTTATAAAGTGGTGATAGTGACTATTGTTGGAAAATATTTTCTACTATATGTTGTCTGCGACGCATTCCTTCAGCTGTGTTAGGATGTTCCCCCTCATTTTCCTGGACTGCATCCTCCTCCTCTTCAGGCAGTTTTTGTTCAGGTTCATATAGGGGAATGTTCCTTCTAACACAAATGTTGTGGAGGATGGCACAGGTCAAAATGATCTTGCAGACCATTTCTGGGGAATATAGGAGGCTGCCTCCGGTGATGTCCATGCACCTGGATCTGGACTTCAGAATGCCAAAAGTCAGTTCAACTATGGTGCGTGTCCTCTGATGTGCCTCATTATAGGCACGCTCTGCTGCTGTGCTTGGGTTGGCAAATGGGGTCATGATCCATGGCTGGATACTGTAACCCTGATGAGCTGAAAGAGAAAATAGGAGTAAGTATTTTGTTGTTGGTTGCACCGGGAATGTAATTTTGCATGGCAGTTCTTACCTTGTGTCGTCCGTGACTCATATGTGTTTGTGGTATTGTGTGGGATCCTAGGCTTCTGGGAGGTTCTTTCTGCATTGGGTTGTTTGACTTGAAAAACTTGTGTTTAGATAATTGACCTGATATCTCTGGTATATTTTAAAACTTTGCAGTTCAGTGTGTATCTCCCATGCGTTATGTAGTGAGCAAGATGGTTTCATGTGCATTCACTGGAGGTGACATGATACTTCCACACACACAATAGAGTCCACTGTGGTTGTAACATGGTTGCAGTACATGGCCTGGACATCCCATCCAATTAGACATATATAATTGCAGATGAAATGCAACAGTGAGGCCCTTTGATATGGCTGGGTGACAATGCACAACACATGTCCATAAGTTGGCAGCACTGAGGTGTTAAGTATTGACAATGCACAATTATCCCATGTGTGACTAGTTCTATGCAAACCTGTTTTTGTTCCCTCACCCAGTTGACTCATGTGCAACCGTGCACCTATACTACTGAACTTGCTCCAGGTGAGCTGGCTAACTTGGTTGTGGGGGTGGATGTTTTTGTGTAGGAAGGTCCATCTCCCTGTACATCTGTTATGTAGATGGGGAATTGTCTATTTCAGTATGTGTAGCAGTGTGCACTTTGCATTAGTGTCACATGAACATGTTTTCATTGCACAGTCCACTTCCTTATTGCTAGGTGGCAATGTCACCCCAGGAGTGATGTGGGATGTTGGTACTGCCTTAATAATTCAATGTCACCTTCATTCGAGTCAGCGTCATCACGCCATGTGTCTCATGGTGTTTAACCGCCAGCAACACACATTGCACACCCTTTACACAGGACATATTGCTTGGAAGGGTGTGGGATTGACTATGTTATATTGAATGGTTAATCTTCCAAGTTGTACTGCCAGTTAAGGCCATGTCATTGTCACTGTGTGGTTTTAAATTGGTTCCTTGTGGCTCTAGATCGGCATCTATTGTTATTAGCAGCCGTCATTTGTCCATAGGTGTGAATCCCATTAGGTCAGGATATCAAACATAACTACCAGTGTCACACCTCAGTGTCTTCCTGCCCACGTGTCAATGTAGTGGTGTATGTCTTGTGTGTCCTACAGGGTTGCTGTGCTGTGTGTATATTACTAGGTTTCTGGACTTACCCACAAGAAGACCATTGCCATATCGTCCATCCTGGAAGTGCCGATTGATGGTGCTGTGGCGGAAGATGAAGGAATCATGTACACTCCCAGGATACTTGCCATGACGTTGGTGAACAATTCCTGGTGATCAACAATGGCCTGCACATTGATGGAGTGGGTGTGCTTTCTGTTGCGGTATAGAAGCCCGCTGCAGCAGGTGGCACAATCCGGACATGTGTGCAGTCAATGGCACCAAGCGCGTGCGGGAAGCCATTAATTTGGTAAAACCCCTGTTTGGTCTCCTGCTGCTTCTGCAGTGTGTTGGGAAAGCTGATGTGGCGGGGTGTGAGGGAGATGATGGCATTAAGTACCTTGTGAAGGAAGGCGGAGAATGAGGGCTGTGAGACCCCGGCAACCAGGGCACCAGTTGTTTGAAATGAGCCACTTGCCAACATGTGCAGGACAGCTAGCTGCTTGGTCTCCGGTGGAATAATGTGGGGTGTCTTCAGGTTGGCTGTTAACTGTGGCTCAATTTGGCGCACCAGCTGCTGTTTGGCTTGCCAGTTGAGTCTGTACCTCTGGATGATATCATGTTCCCTGAGGCCCAGGAGGGTTGTCCTGGTCCTGAATAGCCTCTCCTGCCTTCTGCGTTGCCTTTGGGGTCCACGTTGGTATGGTGGTAGCTGCTGCTGTTAGTCCTGTGCTCTGCGTCTTCTGGCATGCTGCATGAGTAGCACCTCCACGTCGTCCTTCTTGAGCAATGATGTTGCTTGTATGAGTTTTCCTTAAGTAGTGGTATATTTGCACCATTTTAACACCTGCCCTGGCCCAGGTGTTAAAATTTGACGCAAGTTGGGATTTGCGTCATTTTCCGGGTCCGCTTCCCAGCGGATAAATATGGCGCATGGGTGTTTGAGTCATTTTTTGGACGGGAACGCCTACCTCGCATATCATTGATGCAAGGCGGTTTCATGCATACAGAAAATGACGCAAACTCTGAAATTTTGCAGTAGATGGGTTTAGCGTCAAAACATATATATATATATATATATATATATATATATGGTGTTAAGTTTGCACCAGATCAGCGTAAAAAAAAAATGACGCTAATCCGGCGCAAAGGGAGTATAAATATAGCCCTATGTGTAATGTGTTGTTTGTAGCTCCACTGGCATAAATCACAAAATACAATGAAAGCTATCTTAAAAATAAAAAAACACAGGGTGCTGATCTGGCTCAGTGTCTATGATGCCCCAGAGTCTTTCTGCGGTTGCCCAGCAAGGACCCATATGCCAAGAAATGACCTGCTGGAAGCGCATGTTGCTCCTGTGAGCAATTATAAGAAAATAGTGTACTCTCCTGATACAAAGCGACTAGTGTACTTATGCCTGCCTCTACCCAGGCCTTCATGACCACGCCACAAAACATTTTGCTGAATGAGGTTATATAGCTCAGTGGTATCTCAAGCGAAGAATTTGCGGGATGTATCACAAGCTGTGATTAACACTCTCATGGGATCAGCAATAATCCATTAGCATCATGTGAAAGCCTGTCCTGGGGAAGGAAGATCTGCTGGACCACAAAGTGTGCTTGGGTTGCTGTGAGAGATTCAAGTTCTTCTGTGTGATGGCCTGACAGCCAGCGTGCCAACCACTGCATCTGTGCCGCCAACTAATAATGTTCAAAATTGGGGGCCCCCAATCCTCCTTACTCTATGGGCAATTGTAGCTTATGGACTGCAATGTGGCATCTCCCTTTGTTCCAGATGAAACTCCCTATGGCAGGATGTAGTGTATGGGGTGTGGATCTGGGGGGACACAGACCAGAAGGTTATGGAAAAATTAAAGTAGCTGAGGGAGCATTCCCATCTTAGATCGCATCTACCTTGCAAAGTGCTCCAAAACAAAAAGCCATGTGGTGATACAGGGTTGCTAGGCTTCTCATAAGGTTGCCATCTATTAGATGCTTCGTCTCATGATAGATGTTTATGCCAAGGTATCGAAATGTGCAGGGCTCCCAATGCAAAGGATTGGAATCCACAAGGAAATGCTGCTGGGGACAGTGCAGGTGCAGTGTAAACAGGCATGATTTGGCCCAGGTCACCCCCAGGCCAGAAGCAACACAAAACTCCTGGGGTATGTCTTGGATATCTGCTATTCCCCCCTTTATGTTTCTGATGTAGAATAATACATCATCCACATATAACAAGACTACATGGATCTCCCCAGACTATGGAATAATCCAGGAATGCCCCTGCTGTCGGAGCCTCTGGGATAAGGGCTCCATAGTGAAGCCAAAGAGTAGTGGGGACAGCGGACAGCCTTGCCGCATTCCTCTGCTCACTCAGAAAGAGGGGAAGATACACTGGCCAATTTTCACCCGCACTGTGCGTTCAATGTATAGGAGTCGAATTAACACATCTAGTCATCCCTTGATGCCAAAAGTAGTCAAGGTCGAAAACAGGCAATCTCAATCCACTGTATCAAAAGCTTTATGCAAGTCCAGTACCAACCATGCAGCAAATGGCCATTGGACCAGAGAAAGCTTAATTACCCTGTGCAGATGGTGTATATTTAAAGGGGTGGTGGACCTCCCTGTGTGCACCAGACATGGCATGTGTTCATACAGCCTGGCCGCTATAACCTTGTTCAGGATTTTATAATCAGACCTCAACATAGAATGCAGACATTACGAGGGAAGCTCTAAGGGGTCTTTCACAGGCTTGGAAAAGAAAACTAAGAGAGAATTGTGGAGGGTTGGCAGAAGTCAACCGTTCATTTGGACCTCTTGTTAAAGTTTGAGGAGTTTCAGGGCTCAAAGGTGCCTGTAGGGCTTGTAGAATTCAATTGGGAATCCATCCCCAGTGTTTTATGAGTTGCTGTGCCCCACATGACCCCGTCTCTCTCCTTGATGACAGGGTTGCGTTAAGGTCTTTCCTATTTAGTGGACTAAGGACTACTAAGTTCATAGAGGGAAGAAAGTGGCATATGGCAACCGGACGGTCCATAATAGAGGGTCTTATAGGGTCTGATAATGCATAGTAAATGCCTTGTGAATCTGACTGATTTGTGATAACAATTGTTGGTGAAACCCTGATCATCGTGATCGGTGTGGGCAGGTTCATGCTGCGCAGGAGCCAGGACAATAAACATCTGCATACAGCTTTGCTTGGTACGCATAGAAATCGAGGTGTCGTAGTTGCTCACTCATTTGAGCATGCCTATCCAGTGCCTTAATCAGTGCACCCAGCATTGTAGTCAGCTTGGGCGGTAGCGTCCAGTGCACCCAGGGATGTCTAAATGCAGGACATGTCACTGTGTAGGTCTGCCCTCACCCCTATAACCACATGGATGCAGTGACCTCTGAGGATAACTTTCATCGCTTCCTAGTCAATTAACTTGGACACAGACATTCCCCAGTTGTCGGATAAGCTATGGAAGTGTCTCAGCTGTTGTGGTACGGAATACCTCATCTTCAAGCATGGTGGGCTGTAACTGCCTAGTGGGAACCAGTGGCCATAACGCGCCCCACTCAAACTGTACCTGCAGGGGATGAAGGTCAGAAAAGGTCTTCCCCCAGATATTCAGCCCTTGATGCCAATAGCCTAGAAGCTGGGTCAGAGAGTATCCAATCTAATCGGATATGCAAAGCATGTGAGGGGTTGGAGGAAAACAATAAGAACATTCCCTAGAGTCTGAGGACAGCAATCTCCAGCAGTCCAACAAGGTCCAGTGTTGAAGCCAATGAAAAAAGTGTGTTGCAGCAGCCTCCACCAGGGAGTATGGGAGTGGCAGGTGGGATCAATCAAGCTGTGAGTCAACTACACAGTTAAAGTCAATGATACAGGTGATGTGGGCCCATTTAGTGAATATTAAGAACAGACGTGAGAAATAGGCCTGTTGTGTTGAATGGGGGGCCTAAATGCTTCCTAACAAGACCGTCCTCCCATCTAGTTACCCCTCGACCATCATGGGACCACCCTTCAGGTCAATTTTGATTCTTGTGAGCCTGAAGGGAACCCCTAGCCTAAGCCAGATTAGAGCTCTGCAAGCAAAGCCAGAGTATGTGGTACAAAACATTTCCTTCTCCAGCATTTTTTAAATTGGGCATCCTCCCCCACCCATGATAAGAGTCTCCTATAGCAGTGCAATTTGGACATCCCTTCACCTAAGATACTGTTGAACTGTATGTCTGTTACGTGTGGAGCCCATACCATGGACTTACCACCTGATTATGCTTAGTTTAGATATGTAAGTATCCTAATTTGGGGGGTGGGGGCTCTGTAGCAGATCATAAACCACATCATCACAGTTCTAAACCAAAATATGAATGTCGTACTTCCTAAAAAAGAAACATTATTACACCCCATAACTCAACAAACTGTAAAAACAGAATCCCCAACTCGCTACCCAGAACAACCCTCAAACATTATGAACACCTAAACAGTAAAAAAAAAAAAAAGGGCCATGGATGAAAAGATCCTGCATGTGTACCGGCATGCATCATGTCTGCCCGGGAGCTAGGCAAGGGGGTTAGCCAGCCTGTCTCCAGTTTCCATAGTGTGTAAGCAGTCTGCAGTTCTACTCACTGGGTCAGTTGCGAGTACCTGTTACTGCATTATGATGAATACGGATCTCAAAGCGGTATTACTTTACCTGAGGTTCTTGTTGTGATATAAGCTGTCTGCGGTGTCAGCTCCTGCAGAGTTGCTGAGACCATGCTTTGACATCAGATATGCCATCGTCCGAACAGTAAGCAGGGGGTGAATGCTGTCTGCCCACAATGTAACCTCCATCATCAAGTCTGGGCCTGTCCCTCCTTTGCCTGTTCTGGGGTGGATGCCCCTTGGAATCCAGCACCACCATTTGTTTGTTCCCTGTGCTTCTGGCGATGTGATGTTTGTGTCTCATGTTGTCGGCATGGCATTGAAGTAGGGTGACCACCCGTCCGTAAATTTCACGGACTGTCCGTAATTTCGCCCTGCTGTCCGTTGTCCGTGATGAAAGCTTTAACGGACGGCATTTGTCCGTAATTTTAGCCTTTCACATAAAGGGCAACGGAGGCAGGGCGAAATTAGGGGCAGAGGAGTTTCCCCAGCTGGGCTGGAAGGCAGGGGGTCTCCTGTGCTCTAACAGAGGGAGGGGCAGACCGATAAGAAAAGGCCTTCTTGCCAGGGGGTCTCCTTCCCTAAAGACATGCAAATGTGGGCAACTTGTAAATCTGCAAATACAAAGGGGCTTGAAAACCTGCATTGACTTTTCTAAAAGGAGTCACTTGAAGTTTTCTGGTGGCAAAGATATTTCTTTCAGAGAGGTATTTTAATGGTGTTCCAAGGTGAGCTGTGGAGTGTGTGGTTTTAATGGAGTGTTAAAAAATTTTTTATCACTAGGTATAAACTGTATATTATTCAAATCTGTATTTGAGAAGCACTTTTTTTTAATTTAACCGAAATGTATTTGCGCATTTTGTAGCAGCCTTTATTATGATGTAATTGTATTTTTCACAGTTCTTTCAGGTACCTCGGTACCTCATAGTACTAACAAACACTGGCAAAGCCAATAGGTCTCATCTACGAAAGAGTTATTGGCTTTGCTAATGTGTTTTAGCCATTGGCCATGTTATACACCAGAGTAGCTGCTGTTCAGCATGGCTTAAAGCTAGTGGCATAGTGGTGTGGAGTGGAGTAGAGAGCATAGGAGCAGTGGTGTAGAGCCCAGTGGTGCAAAGTACAGTGCAGTGGGGTACAGTGCAGTTGTTTAGAGTGCGTTAGCGTAGAGTGCAGTGGTTTAGAGTGCAGTGGCATGGAGTGGCATGGGACAGAGTAGAGTGGCATAGAGTGCAGTGGAGTAGAGTGGCATACAATAGAGTAGCAGAGAGAGCAGTAGTGTAGAGTGGTGCAGTGGCATAGATTGTAGAGTAGACTCACATTGCAGGGAGTGCAGTGGTGTAGTGTAGTGTGGTACAGAGTAGGGCAAAGTGCTGTGGAGTGATGCAGAGTAGAGTGGCATAGAGTGCAGTGGCATAGAATGCAGTAGTACATATTACATTGGTGTATAGTATGGTGGTGGAGAGTGCAACACTGCAGAGTAGAGTGTCAGTGCAGTGATGTAGAGTGGAGTAGAGTGGCACAGAGCAGTGGCGTAGAGTACAGTGGTACAGAGTAGAGGGCAGTGGCGTACAGTGCAGTTGTTTAGAGTGCATTGGCGCAGAGTGCAGTGGCATGGGGTAGAGTTACATAGAGTGCAGTGGAGTACAGTGGCATACAATAGAGTAGCAGAGAGTGCAGTAATGCAGAGTGGTGCAGTGTCAGAGTGCAGAGTAGACTCATGTGGCATAGAGTGTAGTCGTGTAGAGTGGTGCAGAGTGGAGTATTGTAGAGTTGAGTATAGTGCCTAGAGTGCAGTGGCATAGAGTAGAGTGGTGTAGAGTGCAGAGTTGCAGAGTAGAGTGTCAGTGCAGTGGTGTAGAGTGGTACAGAGAACAGTGGCATAGAGTACAGTGGTGCAGAGTAAAGGGCAGTGCAGTTGTTTAGAGTGCACTGGTGTAGAGTGCAGTTGCATAGAGTGGCATTGGGCAGAGTAGAGTGGCATAGAATGCAGTGGAATAGAGTATATTGGTGCAAAATGCAGTAGTACAGGGCAGAGTGGTGTAGAGTATAGTGGCGGCCAGAGCAGTGTTGCAGAGTGTCAGCTTGCAGTGGTGTAGAGTGCACTGAACTAGAGTGCAGTGGTCAGAGTGGTATAGAGTCCACTGGCGTAGAATAGATTGTTTCAGAGTAGAGTGCATTTGCATAGAGTGGAGAGGTGCAGGGTAGAGTGCAGTGGCATAGAATGCAGTGGCACAGAGTGCAGTGGCATAAAGTAGATTATTTCACAGTAGAGTGAGGTGGCTTAGAGTGGAGAAGTGCAGGTTAGAGTGGAGTTGCATAAAGTGGCATAGAGTGTGATGGCATAGAGTAAAGTAGTGTAGAGTGCAGAGTAGATTAGAATGATGTACAGTGTATTGATGTAGAGTGCAGGGGCATAGAGTTGAGTGTTACAGAGTAAAGTGCATTAGCATAGAGTGTATTAGCTTAGAGTGCAGTGGCGTCCAGTGCAGCATTGCAGAGTGGCAGAGAGTGGAGTTGTGCGGATTAGATTGGTGTTGCCTAGACTGGAGTGGTATGGTGTGCAGACGAGCTGAGCGCAGTGGTGTAGAGAGGCGCAAAGTGCGGTGGCTTAGAGTAGAGTAGAACAGAAGTAGAGTAGAGAGGCATAGTGTGAAGTAGAATAGAGAGCAGTGGCATAATGTGAAGTGGTTCCGAATGGAGAAGAGAACAGTGGCATGGAGTGGCGTAAAGTGGAGTGATACAGAGTAGGGTGAAATTCTGATATATTCTGAAGTCTATTTAAATGTTGTCATGTGATAGAAAAAACTCTTTCCTAACCCCAGTATTCAGCAAGATTGTTGCATAAATCCTCTCACTTTGAAGTCAGAGAAAGGAAAGTAAACACTAAGGTCCCACCGAAGACAGAGCCTGACATTTGACTTTGTTCTTTGAATGCACAGCAAATATGATAAGAAAAGAACAAGATTTACAGGCCTGTTTACTTAAAGGGAGAACTCAGCAGGATACTGTAAATAAGGTTTTGGCAAGGGAAGGGACGGATTCAAGCTGCATAGCCTAAAACAATTAAAGCCAACCAATTGAAAGCAACAAATTGTGAGTTACAAACCACAAGGCCAATGGCAAGCAACGGGCAGAATGCATTCACAAGGAAGCACTATGAATTTACTTAAAGTGACAGCTGTGGGTACTTTGTGGGGAAAGTCCAGTATTTTAGTCCATATCTTGCAGAGGTTTGGCTACATCAATCACCCAGGTAGTATGACAAGAAGACCTGGAGTGGTTTCCATGTTGCAGGATAGGTCTGTACACCCATTCTATCAGTTTGCCACCATTTCCTATGGTACAGAGCTTCTGGCACACCTCTTGTAGGGTTAGTGCTAGGTAGCAGACATGAAATAGGGCATTTAATGATTATTTAAGGTGGTTGTAAGTAAGGAGTTGACCGTGATGAAGATTGTAGTCTGCCACAAGGGTTTGGAAATTTAGTAGCTCACTGTTCAGAAACAGTCCCCAATTTTAAGACACCTGCAACATGCCACTGATGGAGTTGCTCTGAGCACAGCCATCCTGTGCGAGTGGGAAGGCTTAGCAAAGGTAGTGCAGGAGCATAGGGTTTCTTCGTGAAAGTGAGTTTACAGGTTCTGGCAAGGCAAGAGAAAGCCATGCATGATGACCCCGGATGGTGATCCATAGAATGGTCAGTAGGAAACGATGAGCAGTGCATTAAGCCTTCCTTAAAAGTCTTTACTGGTAAACCCAATCTCATGCAGGGAGGTGGGCAGAAAGCCAGTGAGCCACCCATTGGACATCTGCAGCTGAATAAAAGCATTCTAAGTCTAGAAGATCTAATCCACCCGCAGTCACAGTTAGCTTTAGAGTGGAAAGAGCTCCAGATGGCGCCGCAGCGACCAAATCAGATGTGTGGCCTGTCTGACGAAGGAATGAAGGACGAGCAGGGGAAGGTTTGCAAAATAATACTATCATTGGGGTAGCACACCATCTTCCCTAGTGCCACATGGCCCCTACAGAAAGCATAACAGAAGACCAAAAAGCAAACTGGGCTTGGAGGGACCGTTCGCTCTGCCGAGATTTTCATCCTGGAAATCAGTGTAAGAATGGGAGATATTAATCACTAGGTATCAAAAGGTAACTGGTTCCCAGTTTAATCTGAGATCTAATTGTGTATGAAGGCGAAAACAGTGCCATATGTTAAAGAAACACTAATTCAATTTAAAAATTTGTAAATTTTGTTTGTGCAATTTACATCCCAAATATTTTGAAGATTCTATGTGTACTTGACACTTAGGGATAACCCAGATCTCTAGTTTGGCTTTTGCTCAATTTCAAAACCATATAAAGACATGGACTAAGCGGGCAATTGCCTTGCACAACCTTGCAAGGGGTCTGGCCCCTGCTCACTCTTCACAAGCACTAACAGCGAACCATTGCACCAGAAGAGTTTGCCAAGGTGGATGGGTGTTGATTGTTCAACCACTTGACAGTGCCCCTTCTGTTTCGCTCCTGTGTGCAGCCAACTCCCCAGGTACCCAATACCTTCAAATAGTCTTGGTGGACCCATCTTGTCTGATTTTAGGAATTGTCCCACCTTGTTCTTCCCTTCTTTATTTATCCAGTTGTTAGCAACAACCCTTTAAATTACTTGCCGCAGATCTCCCATTTGATCTTGATTTCATCCTACTCTTTTGTTATCTTTGATTGGTAGTCCGGGCTCCAATTTCTGAGATAAATGTAGAGTCCCAAACATACACTCTAGTGCAGTGAGACTACAGACAAGTTATGGGTACATCACATCCTGTCATTAGATGTGAGACTGTCACCCACACCATCTGCCCTACCTCTTTAAAAAAAAATAGGTTGAAAGTCCATGGGCGGTTGGGGTAAGCCAGATGTTTTTGTTCAATTTGTTTAAACTAGCATAAGGTTAATTACCTTAATGTTTCCCAAACTGTTTGCCAGGGGTTTTGAAATGTTCAGAAACTTAATCAAAATGTTGCTGTTACTTTCTCTTCAGGAAAGATCGGGTAGATTTGGGTAGGGGTGATGGCCTTGCCGTGAAGGGCATTCATTTACTACTGAACAAGGACGTAATGTGACACCTGAATGTAGCACACCAGGAGGCAATCACAAAAGGTCCACAGTGAATAAATAGTGCTATGTTAAAAAAAGAGTACATAAATGCACTGACAACATAGTGAGGCATGGCCTCTCTTGCGTGTGTCTGTAAAACTGACGTTTGTTCTTGAATTTTTGTCCTGAATTTTGACCCTTTGTCCAGAATTTTTGTCCAGAATTTTGACCCTTTGTCCTGAATTTTTTACAGTCCTGTCCAGAATTTGCCTCAATGCCAGGTGGTCACCCTACATTGAAGGGAAAGAGGATGTCTCAACACAGTCCCAGACATCCACTGGCTTGGTAAAGCAGTAACTTTTAATTCCAACCATGGCCTTCAGTTTAACTGGAAAAAGGAGGGAATAGTACAGGCCAGCCTGCCTCAATTTGCACGTCACCCCCAAAAAGGAAGCCCTGCGGCGCTGCACAGACATGGTATGATCCGGAAAGATGAATACTCTGGCATTTTCGTAACAGAGTGGCTTTGCTGTTCTAGCTCCGAGCCTGTGCACAGCACTTGACCAGCAGCAGTCTGCCAGCCCCTGCTGCACTCTCCACCTAGTAATATATGTTGTAAGACCCGACTTACACCGCGTAGCAGAGGGGCACAGGCAGTCCCAGTACTGCACTAGCAAATACTCAAGGGTGGTCACTATAGGCCCAGGGGATAAAATGGGTGGTGGCCCCCACCCCCTTTCTGTCTGCACTCCTTTGTCAAGCCCGCAGTAGGATTGTTGGTTGAAGTTCAGGCCCACTGGGTCGCCAGGGGTTCTCAGTAACTGGCATCAACCCAAATCTGTTCCCGGATGTCTGATGCAGCCTCATATGCTACAGCAGTGCTATGTGAGGTGCTAACTAAGGTTGCCTATGCCCCGGACTCCCCTGGTATCAGGCCTTGCTGGGGCCAAGAGTTTTGAGGTGGCGGGTGGGTTGCAAAAGGGAGGCGGCCTGCTTGGTAAGTTATCATGACACTAGCTCACTCTGATCCCCATACATTCCAATTCCTGCTTGGGAGTCAACAGTAGTCTACAGCGGATGTGGCAAGAATCCCCCACTACTAGTCTGCATTACCATCAGAAGACAGATGTGGAGGGGTACATGATGGAGAGGTAAGCCAGTGTATAATACCATCGAAACATGATCTTACAAGCCATTTCCCTGTGGGATAAGCTTTCTTAAGTTTTAGGTATGGACGAAATGCCCTCTGTACTGGTAGTCTGCCTGAAAGTTTGAAATGTGTGGGTTTGAGGAGGTGTAGAGTGTTGAATGGTCCTATATATATTGGAGATTAGTCCCTTAGATCCGTCATATGCACTCACCAATTTTTCAAAGTGAGTATATGATCTGGTAGCCCCAGAATAATTGGAGGGGTGCAACGCCCAATGACGCAGCTGGCAGTACTGTAGCCTTGTCATTTCAGGGAGATGGTAATAAGCCTTACACTGTTCAAAGGATTTAATGGAGGCTCCTGCAAAGAGGTCTCTTAATTTCCTACAGTCCTCGGCCTCCAAGCTAGTAAATAATGGAGGCAGTAGCACAAGAGTAAAATCAGGATTGCGTGCGATTGGAGTGTTGGAGGAAGGGAAGGTAGTAAGCCCTCACCTGATTCCCAATCTGTCTCATATGTCAATTACCGCCCTAATGGGGGGGGTTGCTATGTAGGTACTGAACAATCGAACATGCTTGGGTAGCCAGGCTAGAACCCAGAGGGGCCAGCAGGCCACTGACAGATCCATGTGGAACAAGTGTTTCTCACACTCGTGGACCACCCACTCAGAGATGTATCGTAAGTGGGCTGCCCAATAGCGCTCGAGCATATTATGGCAGGCTAGTCCACCAATTTCTCTAGGCTGCATCAATAAAGAGTTACAGATCCTTGGCTGCTTGCCGTTCTTGATAAAGGAGCGAAGGTCCCTCTGTAAGTGAGTGATATCATCTTGGGTGATCAGAGGGCCTTATTTTTATGCCATTGATCATACCAGCCGAAAGACAATGTGGGGTTTCCAGTATCTGAGATCTGTTAGAATGGATCTCCATAGTTGCGGCCAACTGGCCAGCGTCCAAGATGGCAGTGTGGGAGTTAGGTTAAGACCCCGATATCTTATTGTATTAAGGGCCCATTGGAACATCACTAGGGCTTGCATAGCAGGGAAGTCCTTCTGGGGTATAGTCAAATTGAGCAGTATTCCATGTAGGTGCATGTGTATGGATCCAGCCCCCTCTCCATATACTCAAGACTCCATGTTCTCATAATTTACTCAATGATGGGTTGGACACTTCTTCAACCGGGCCCTTAGCTGAGTGAAACATGTCCAGTGCAGGATTTCTTAGCAACATAAAAAAAATCTAGTTATCTGCACATAGGATTCATTTTGCCCTCTCATTTTGCACTGATCAGTATACTATCTTTGACAGATGATTAGCCCTATAACAAAAACAATTTTCAGAAGACGTAGGCCTTCTGCCTCTGTGCGAGCCTACAGTTTAGTCCTCCGGGTCCTAGGCTTAGTCGACCCCCAATACGAATTGTTTAATCATTCTTTCAACACCCATCAATAAAGATTTAGCAATTGTAAGCAGGAGCATACCAAGGACATAATTAAACATTGATGAAATGGTAATTTTAATAATCCTTCCATGACCTGTTCTTCGCGTGGGGTGTCTTGATTTGTCTTTGCCATGTTCTAGCGACAGGGCATCAAAAACTCTGCCTAGACCTTTACTGCCAGAGCGTCCATGTAAGGTTAGGTGATAGGACTTTTGAGTTTTTGCAGATTTAGAATTTCAGAAGGCTCACAGAATAAGGCTCTGTAATGTACCCTGGCAGTCAGACTCCCCCGAAGACCAAAATGGCCATCTGACATGACATCATCATGTCAGAAATATTTTACAGATTGGCAAAAAAAGTAAGGCCTATTAATATAGGATGGACGTAATATGTATATCTCCACGGACTTTCAAATTGGTTACCTTCAACTACAATCTGGCAATATCTGTACCCCAATCAGGCGGTTGACCACAGACATGATATATTTCATCTATACTTTTATTATTGTTATCTACACGTTGATGAATAAAAATAAACTAATCTCAAATATTTAATATTGGGTGCCATGTCTAGTAGAGTAGTGTGAAAGGTTGAGATCTTCGTATATATGGAAGTAACTTCCTTAAGAATCGTGGCAAGTGTGTCTGTCTGTGCTCTTGAAAACAGTGGACCACCTTCAGCCATATTTCCAACACCTGTGTTGACGTATATTAGCTTACGAACAGCCTCTAATCTGACATGTATATTTGCTTCACAACAAGTTTAACTCTGACTTAACTCAGCACCACACTTCAAACTTCAAAAACAGCGGAAATAAAAACATTTAAAATGATATGGCGCCAACAAATGTTTACCAATAAATGAAAATTAACTCAGAGTCTCAGCATCAGTTGCTACGAATACAATTAACAATGATATTGGGTGATTACCCACATTCCAACCGTCATGATCTCTGGCTGCCAAACTTCTACAATACAGCGATAATAAACAATGTTTATTATTGTTGTATTGTAGAAGGGGTGGGGCCATTGGCCGTCACGAGCACAGAGGGGGAGTACTCAGCACTCCGCCTCAGTACACATGTATGTTTAGCCAGCCATCTCAAGGCGGCCAAACATACATGCGCAATGCAGTGCCGGGTTGGAGACAACAGGCAGACTCTCCCAGTCTGCCTAGGAGCACCCTGGTTTGGCACTCCGACCAATCTGAATGCTACTGTCATGACAGCAGCATTTAGATTGGCTGCAGGGCTGTTTGGGAGCCTGTGCCTGTGGCGAAGGAAAGAGGAGATGCTTGGTTCGTGGTGATGGCGGCAGCACATTCAGGTATGTTTTTTTTTATTATTACATTTTCTTCACCCCCCCGCCACACGCTGCTCCTGCACATATGTAAACTATATTGGTTTAGAAGGAGTGGAGTGGCATTGCGCTGCATGGCACTGTGTGGAGTGCAGAGGAGTGAAATTGTATTAAGTGGCGTTATGTTCTGTTGCATGAAGTAGAGTGGCACTGACTGAAGTGGAGTGCCTTGGCGTGGGAGGATTGTTATTTTGTGACCTGGAGTGTAGTATATTGTCATTTAGTGGACTGGCACAGTTTGAAGTAGCATTGTGCAACATGGAAAAGGGTGGCATTGTGTGGATTAGAGTAGTGTGGTATATTGTGGGGTAGAGTGTCACTGTGTGGCTTGGAGTGTACTGGAGTGGCATTAGGTGGTGCGGAGTTGCACTTAGAGGAGTGGAGTAGTGCCATTGTGTTGAACAGGGGTCTTTAAACTGAGTGGTGGCTTTCCCTGGGGGGCCTCAAATTATGCCAGGGAGGTGGGGGTGCCAGGCTATGGCCAAGAGAAGCATTATGCTGAGGACAGGGCTGTGTCTTAAGCTGACAAAAATGAGCAGTACTAAACCGGTCTCTAATGGTCAATCATTAACATGTTTTGTCAATTATATTGAAGCATGCAACTGTCTGTCAAACGGGAAAGGACTACAAATACTCTCCAAAACGCGGACCCCAGCCCCACTTCTAATAATCACACTGTGGATACTTTTACACAGCAAGCCGGACCAGAATAATATGGTTAGCATCATGTATTGGATTGCATTTTTTAAAACAGTAACAGAAGTTATCTGTATATTTTAAAAAATTGAGCCATATTTAAACATTGCCCATTTAATAGAATCATTGTGAAAAATTCGGAGGTAGAGCCGCAATGTGTTTTTCCTCACTACACGTGTGTGTGTGTGTGATGGGGGTCCGGGGTTAAAAGGTTTGAAGATCAATTGTGTAGGGTGGAGTGGCTTAGTGCTGGTGGAGTGGAGTTGGTATTGTGTGGTGTGGTACTAAGAGCGGTGTAATTGTGTGGTGTAGGGTGGCATTGTGTGGCTTGGAGTATAGTGTCATGGAGTGTAGTCATATTATGTGGTGTAAGGTGTGGAATAGTGTGGCACTGAGTATAGTGAAGTGGCACTGTGTGGCTTGCAGTTGCATTGAGTAGAGTGGAGCCATACTGGAACACACAGATATACATGGAATTATGAGAAAATTAGGAATAGCAATATTCCGGCCATAGACAGAGAGGAGTACACCATGTCCAAAAGAGGACTACATGTTGGAAATTTGAATAAGGCACTATTAAGTCAATGCAGTAGCAGTAGGAGAACAATAAAAGGGCAAAATAAAAGGCGAAGAGTGCAAAAGAAACACAGACCCACCAACCAAGACATAACCGACAACAAGCATCAAGTGACAATGCCAAGGGGCCGAGCTGAGCGATGAAAAGGGCAACTGCAGCCCAAAAACTGTGCTAGGAGACGGTGGGGAAGAGAAAGAGCCCTGCTAACCAACAAATAAGGCAACAACTCGACCAGCAAGAACAGCTAAGTTCACACAACCAAAGGCAAATAAAAGGCCTCTCTCTCTCTGTGAAGCCTGTTACATAAACGAAAACCCAGAAACAGAACCAGGCTTGGCTCATATTGAGACTCCAACAGGGTAACTTCAAGAATTACATCCCTGAAAGAGTGAGCTACACAATAATGAAATATACTATCATGAGGTGTGTATAAACTGTCATACAGCAGGAGTATTGATACATTCAGACAACAGCTCAGCTATATGAGTAAAGATAGATGCAATTGAAGCAGCTCCCAGCCGATGCAGGTCTCAAAGGAGTAAATCTGTTTTGATTACGGTAGATAGGATTGAGGTATATCAGGTTAAATTGTAGTAGAGTGGAATGAGGTACACTGGAATGGGGTAAATTGGGCTGGAGTGGAGTGGGGTGGATTGGGGTATATTACAGTGGGATGGGATAGAGTGGGGGCACTTTGAAGTGGAATGGGGTACTTGGAACGTGGTACACTGGGTAGATTAGAGCAGAGAAGATTGGAAAAGAGTGGGCTACATTGGGGTACAGTGGAGTGGAGTGTACTGGGGTAGATTGGAGTGGAGTCGTTTGAAGTGGGTTAGATTGAAGTGGAATAGTGTAGGTTGGAGTGGAGGATAATGGGGTATAGTGGAGTAGACTGAAGTGAAGTAGATTGTAGTGAAGTATACTGAACTAGACGGGAGTGCCGTAGATTGGGGTGGAGTGTGTTAGATTGCAGTGGAGTGTGGTAAATGTTAAGTGGGATTGATTGGAGCGAAGTGGGGTAGATTGGGGTGGAATGCAGAGTGGTAAATGGGATTGGAGTGGAGTGGGCTAAATTGTGGTGGAGTACAATGGGGTGGATTGGACTGGAGTAGAGTGGGGGTAGATTAATGTGGAGTGGGATACACTGGAGTAGAGTAGACTGCGTAATTTAGAGTATGATAGATTGAAATGGGAGGTTGGAGTTGAGTGGCATAGATTGTGGTGAAGTGGAATGGGGTAGATTAAGTTGGACTGAATTGGAGTGGAGTGGGGTAGAATGGGGTGTAGGGGTGTGGAGTTGAGTGGCGAGCCGTGTCATAGAAAGTCTTACAGTAGAGTGTCTTGGAGTGGAGTAGCATGGCATGAAGTGAGGCCTGCATAGAGGGGAAGGGCATAGAGTGGAGCAGAGTGTTGCAGAGTGAAGTGATGTAGAGTGTTGTAGGAAGGAGTAGTGTAAAGTGGAGTGGTGTGGAGTTGCCCTACGTAGGAAGCTTATGCCCAAATGTTTGTCCTATGGTCACTGTGCCACTGAATTCAAGCTAGCCTGGCCGTTGGGTGGTGATACCCTGAAAATGGTCCCAGAATGCTTGTTTATGGTCCAGGGAGGACCTGGCCTGTACTGTTCCTTGAGGAGCAGGGTCAGAACTGCTTTGCATATGGCAGGTTCCAAACTGGGGTGACATGGTGAGCAAAAAAATATGGTACTGGGATGCTGCACAAGCGATTTCCAGGGGCTGGGATTAATTCAAGCATTCCATCCATCACCTTGTTGTTTTCGCGTCCAGTCCAACAGCAAGTGATAGCCATTAAGCCACAAAAAGTGGCTTAGCGCCAACTTGTAAATGTGGTGCACTGCACCGCGCCACCGGAGCGTCACTAAAAGTGACGCCCCAGTGGCGCTAGTGCCTTGTAAGTCTGGCCCTAAATGCTGTCTAAAGTTGTATTCTATATACTCTGGTCCTGCAAATTAAATGATACTAGTGGGCCTGCAGCACTTACTCTGCCACCCACTTAAGTAACAACTTTAAAACATGTGTAAGGCGTGCCATTGCAGCCAAGCAGTTTAGAACTGCTAGTTCAACTTGGTAAAAGAACCCTTTTGCCAAGCTAAAAACTCCCTTTTTCATTCAACCCCTTAGGTAGGCTCTAAACCACAAACAGGACAGGGTGCAGTTAAAAAGTAGTAGACATACTTTTAAGTTTTAAATGTCTAGTAGTGAAAAGTTTACTAATTTTGTTTTTAGGTTGAGCGTGCAAGCGCTTTGACCTGTTGTATTACTATCTATGGGATTTTAAACCAAGTCCACCACACGCCCATGACGGTTTTCTTACCGTCCCTGTTACATGGATAATTGCACGTTTGCTGATACATTTGACTTAAAGTTTGACTTCTTTTTTCCTTAAGTGTCTTTCCTTTGCGCTCATGGCAACTGTTATACTTACTGTAGCGCGGCGGGGTGCGTTGCACTGACCGCGGACTGTGTGGCCTAACGGGAAACAAAACCACACTGCAGCTAGCTGCAGTCAACTAGTGCGCAAAGACCACGCGGGCCGTTAGGCATCACGGAGCAGGCAATATTTTAGGGGAGAGCCAGGGTGGTTCTCAACATCCCCCCAATGTTTTAGTGAACTACTACAAAAACCATCACCCTCGAACGAGGCAGACGAATAACAATAACAACCAGGGATACAAAAGAAAAGAAGAGAGACAGTGAGAGAAAAAAAGAAGGTAACAGCAGGAGTTCTTGGCTGTACACGAACACCAGTCACTTTATGATTATTTTTTTTAACACTTGAAGTCTCTCAGCCTTTCGCTGGGTTCAGGGTTGGGCCTCAGGTGGTATTTTTCACTTCTCCCGCTCTGCTTCAGCCCTCGTGTGGGTCCCCGATCCATGGAACGGGACCCTTTGAGATCTCTGCTGGGACCTCCATCACTCCCTGGTCGGTACGCCCTCAGGAATGCATGCAGGCATATCTCGGCGCTCTGTTGCTGACTTACTCCAATTTGTAAAGCGCGGTTCAGGGTCCGCATGAAGCGCTCAACATCCCAGTTTACCTGGGGCCATTGAGGAGTAATTTGCCGGTGTGATATGGCTAACGAGCAAAGGTAGTCCTGAAACTCCTGGCCGTGAAATGGAGGACCACTGTCTGTTCTTATCTCCTCTGGCAGACCAAGGAGAGTGAACACCTTCTGCAAGAGAGGATGGACGTGCTCAAATGCCGTGGACGTCACCAGTTCCACCACCGGGAACCGGGCGCACGAGTCAATCATGACAGCCGTCAGCCGACCATCAGGAAAACTACCAAAATCCAGGCTTACCCGGGATCATGGTCGCGTGCTGGGTGGTTCGGTCATCACTGGAGCAGGGATGGGATCTCGAGCGGGGATCACACAGGGATGACATCTTTGTATCAAGTCGTCTACCATGGCGTCCATCCTGGGGAACCAGACCTTTCCACGCAAACGGGCCTTAGTCTTTGCTGTCCCCTGATTACCCATGTGTGCTAATTCTACAACTCTACGGTGTAGACTTTGGGGTATTACTAAGCGCTGGCCCCGGAGAAAGAGACCATCCGTACTCACAGAGAGCTCCAGCCTCACCTTCCAGATCCACTGCATCGCCTTGCGCTACTCCGAGTCAAAATCATGCTTCTTGTCAAGGAAACGTTTCCATGACCGATTGACCAGAGCCTCCTTGGCTCGTCCGATGACTGCATCTTGGCTTGCGGCGTCAGTGATCTCCTTCAGCGCTGTGGGACATGCTGGGTTCACTATCATGCTTACGACACTCTCTGTACGTCCATCCTCCTCCTCCTCTTCTTCTCCCTGCGAGTGTGGCCGCAACGGATGACGTGATAAGTAATCCTCAGGATTGTTGATTCTGGGCCGGTAGACAACGTCAAACCGGTATGGCTGGAGGAGCACCACCCACTGTTCATTTCTTGGTGGGGCAAGTCGGGCTGTGGTCAGTAACCATCCTAAATTCCTGCCCACACAAATACAGGTGGGAATGCTGACAGGCCCATCGTACGGCCTGCGCTTCCCGCTCAATTTACGCATACAGGGACTCCATTGCCGAGAGGGCCCTGCTGGCAATAAGACACCGGCGTCAACTGCTGGTGGCTCTGTTCCTGCAGCAACACGGCTCCTAGCTCAATGGGGCTGGCGTCCACCACTACTTCCGTTCGCTTGTGCGGGTGGAAGAATGCCATGACCACAGAGTCCAACAGCACACTCTTGACTGCTTGGAATGCCTTGTCAGCTTCTACGCCCCACTCCCAGGGGGTGTTGGCCTTTGTGAGCTGTCGAAGAGGTTCGGCAAGCGTGGCCAGATTGGGGATGAAACTCCCACAATACGTTGCCGTACCAAGGATGCTTCTGACCTCAGTGCGTGACGAGGTATGGCTTCTCCTCGGATGGCCTTTACTTTCTTGGGGTCAACCTTCAGACCTTCCCTTGAAAAGATGCAGCCAAAAAAGTCAATGGAGTTGTGGTAGACGGCGCATTTCTTCTGGTGCAAAGTTAGTTCTGCTTCCGATAACCTCTAGCAAGTGGCTCTCAGATGTTTGTGGTGGTATTCCTCTAACGTGCTGGAGAAAATTAAGATGTTGTCACTTAGGTTAATGACGTCGGTCAAACCGGACAGTGTCTCCCGTATGACATTCTGGAAGATCTCCCCAGCCGAAAAGACCCCAAAGCTAAGGCGCTTGTATTGTCGGAGCCCCATAGGGGTTGAGAATGTGGTGAGATTCCGGCTTTCAGGGGTTAGCTCCAGCTGATGGTATCCCGAGTTTAAGTCCAACTTAGAGAACCACTGGGCCCCGTTAAGATCCGCAAAAATATCGCCCATGGTGGGAGGGATATGGCGTTCCCGCTTTATGGCACTGTTGGGAAGGCGCATGTCCACACACAGGTGAATGGCACCAGGCTGCTTAGGCTTTGAGGCGATGACGAGAGGCGACACCCAGGGCGTCGGGCCAGTCACCTGCTCTATGACCCCCCTGCTCCTCAAGGGTCTGTAGTTCACGCTCCATCTGGGGTCTTAAGTGGAAAGGCACCTGCTGGTGCCTTAGGCCAGTGGGTCGTAGGGCAGGATCAACATGTAGCTAGAACTGCTTTCCTTTCAGTTTTCCTAGCCACCGAAACAACTCCGGGAAATGGGCCACCTCAGCGTGGGAGTCGTGGACTTGCAGGGTGAAAAACACTAGCTCCAGGTCTTCCGCCGTGTGGCATCCGAGAAAGGTTCCTTTCTTGCCTTCTACCACATGGAATTTGGCACATGTGGAATGGCAGTCACTGCCAACGGTTACCTCCATCACCCCTCGCGGGGGTAACGGGTCCACGCCCCATAGGCATATATCTTGGTCCGGCATGGTGTGAGCTCTGGTGGGGGAGTTATCTTGTTGTATTGTTCCACGTCCACAACGTTTACCGATGCCCCAGTGTCTATGAGCACAGTCACTGTCGTGCCACTTACCATTTTGGTACCATTAGGTGGTGGCCTCTGCCTCTTGTCCAACCTGTCGGCAAACAAAACAACAAATATCGCCTCGTCTTCATCATCCTCGTAGGAGTTGTTACCTAGGTACGCATCCACCGGTGCCATCCCATCGCCTGGCGTCACTTGCTTTATTGCCGCCTTCTTGGCCAACGTGGTCCTGGATCTGGGCCACCCCCCCTCGGCAAACTTTGGCAAAATGGTTGGGCTTACCACATTTGGAGCAGTTCTTGCCCTTGGCGGGGCATACTCCTGCTATCCTTTGCTCTAGGATGCAGCTCCCACACCCCTTTTCCTCCAAACTCAGTGGTTCAGCCACACACAGCTGATCATAGCGTGGGGTCGACCCGTTCTTCCTTTACTGAGCCCAATTTGGCATGGCCTGGTGCGGTGCCAGAGCAGATCGCGCTAGGGCAGCCTCCATATCCTCTGCGCTACTACTGGACAGTTCGTGCGACCTTGCAAGGATAAGTATTTCATCCAGCGATATGCCTGGCTGCCGCAGGGTCAGCTTGCACAGCACCTTGGAACGGCATCCCTGTTTTATCTGTGCTCTTATCTCCTCATGTTGATTGATGCCGGTGCAGGTGCTCGCCAGTTTGCGCAGATGCGCTTAGAACATGTCCACCGACTGTGTCGGTTTGCTGGGCTTGCTGCAGCTTGAACCCTTCATAGTCCGGGTTAAGCTGCAGGTCAAAGTACCTGTTGAGGGCGTCAACCGCCATGTCGAAGTCATCATCATTGCCAGTGTTCGGCAATGTCTCAAACAATTCGTAGAGCTTGTCACCCCCAAAATGCAGCATCAGGGATCATTGCACTGCACCATCCATTTCTCTTGTGGCTCTGAAATAGTGTCTCAATCTGCCGAGCAAGTGGCGCCACCGGGGCGCAGCCGTGGCCAGATCCGTCAGCTGGCTGAATAGGGTCTGTGCAGTGACCGACAAATGTGTTCCCAGATTTTGTGCTGGGGTGGATGATCGGTATCCGGCGGTGAACTCATTGTTGCGCCCAACGACTGGCTAGCAGCCCCCCCCCTCACTCAAGAGCGCTTTCGTCAGAGAATCTTGGTTCAGAGAGTGTGCTGAGCACTATAAATTCATATTTTGAGGAAGAGGTGAAAATAACACTACCAGCCACTGAGCACTTGTACCAGTCCCTTAGCACCTGGAATGTGGTCATCTTGCGCGTTACCTTCCACGATGTTGTGTCTTTGTCGGCCTGGTATCACGTGTGCAGGCTTCAAGAAAGCACTTTCTCCTCAGCCAGGACGTCAGGCTGAAGGCATGGCACTTCTGCCGCCTATTCCATTCCGGCATGATCCTGGGCAGCCCTGAGGTCCTAGCACTCCAGCGTTCTGCTGAGGAAACTCTGAACCCAGCTGGGAGATGCTCGCTCGACTGCCCACTGCATGGTGGAGCACCGCGACCTCCCCCGCACCTTGATGTTCCCGTGGGCCGGGGAAGAACGCACTATCCGGTGTCTGCAGGCCTCCGATGAGGCCTTGACTTCGCGAGGGCCGCCCCTCCAAGGGATCAGCTGTTGGTCATCGAGCTCCCCAGGTGAGCGGGGCGCTCTAAGGCACTCTCCTGCGTGGGTAGCGCACCGCCTCGTCACCAATGTAGCATGGCAGGGTGCGTCACGCTGACTGCGGACTGTGAAGCCTAATGGGGAACAAAACCACGCAGCAGCCAGCTGTGCAGTTTAAAAGTGTGCCAAGACAGCGCAGGCATACACCTCTTTATTTTATAACCTCCGTTCCGGACACTGTATGGCGTCACAGAGCAGGCAACATTGTAGGGGAGAGCCCAGGTGGCTCTCTACAGTTACCTTAGGGCATGATTTATAGTTAATTCAAATAATGCTAACTATAACATTGGAACATCTATGGTTTATACATTTAAAATTTGAGACTAACTATAACCTCCCTGTAACATTTGTTTTTTCATATCATTATATGTTATTATTCTATCATTATGTTATTTTAGGTTATATTATGGTATATATATATGCATAATATATATGTTATATAGTATATATATATGGTTATGTATTATATATATATATATATATCTACATATATATTACATATGTATCATTATATATTATTATTCTAACAAACTAACAGAAAAAGTTGTTGTGAGCAATATAAATAATATTTTACACCAAGGGATTAGTGAAAATTAAGTTTAAAGGACAGCTTCATTGAATATTTCTATGCGCAATATTGGATTATTACAGTATATACAAATACATTGAAATATATTGCTTGAAACAGTATTGCTGTGCCGCTTCACGCATTTTATAACATCGCGTTCGGGGAGGCACCGACAGATGCACAAGCTCAAACATACAGGCATCAGCGGTATTTCTGAGCTTTCCTCTGAAGTGGGGGAGCGCAGACAGATTGGGATGCATAGACAGTTAGCACACCGGCTGCCTCCCTGCACGCCGCCCCTTCAGGCCGGGGGAAGTTGTGCAGGGCGCTCTGCTCTGTGGCCTCCTCCTCAGCGTCTGCCAGTGAACTGAGGTAACCCAAGCGGGGGGCCAGGCCGAGAGCATGGCCCAGGTCTCACCTGCCTGGTGGGCCGCACCATGAGGGGCGCAGTACGAGTGACATGCAGCGAGATAGTACCTAGCACAGAGGGAAGCAGCAGTAGGGCCTCTCAAACTGTCCTTCTGCAGCCTCGCAGTTTCATATCACTGCAGCTGGGCCTCTTACGCGACTGCAAGACATCTTACAGTGGAGCATTAGGGCCTCGCACTGCATCCAGGCCCCTCACACTGCACTGAAAACTCCATCAGCGCCCACGCTACTATACTGCTGCAAAGATTATAGCACTAAACAGACCCACAGAGTCCTGGTAAACCTCCTTCACTGCCACCAGAAACGAGTCGCACTGAATTAAAATCAAACTGCACAGCTAAAATTCACCAGTTTGCACTTACAACTCTTGCACTGCACTGCTTCCAGACCTCTACCAGCCACCGCCTCAAGAGGTATTTAGAGAGGTCTGTATGCAAGACGAACCTCCGAATGCCAAATGTTTTAATTTAGGGTCTCACAAGACCCTGCTGAAGGTCCAGTCTCAGACTGCACTCTGAGTGCCTCTAAAGAGACTGCAAATCGTATGGCAGTATAGTAATACCTTGCACTTCATTTCAGTTCCTTACACTGTAGTCGTTTATTGCAACATGGTGTAATGCTATGTTGTAGGAGCATTTATCAAACTGCAAAACCTCTCTGCACTACTAATGATGAAAGACTCCCTGTACTGCCCTATTTAGCAATACTACCGTTGGGTCTCTAAAGCTACTACAGATCCTTGCACTGCAGCTAGATCCTTTACAATGCACTATTTTACTGCAAAAGGGCCCCTAAAACCATGCTTCAGCGGGTGTTCAATCTGCTTACTACACTGCAAAACCTCACTGCACTGCTGCCAAACCACTCCTTTCACATTGGAACATCACTGCAAAACGTTGCTGTACTTGATTCTTTCACTGCAATGTTGCCAGGGCATGCACAATATACACAAGGTCCCTTTACACTGCAAAACATTCCCCAGAAGGACATCTGAAACTTCTGTGTAAGAGGCCATGTAGGAGTGCAAGAAGAGGTTTTTCACTGAAGTGAGCAAGAAAGCTGTATTATAGTAAGCCACTGCTAATCTGCAGCACGAGGTATCAATACAGTGGTGCGAAGTCACAGCCACCTAGGGACACCTTTCACTGCACATCTTCATACTGTGTAGTGCACCAGCCCCTCACTGCACTGAAAAAACTGTGCTGCGGTGGGACTGCATTGCCAGTGGTCACCATACATCACAGAAGCAAACTGCAGCACACTCCGATCTGCACCCTGCTGTAGGGCCTCCAACAATGCACTTCTGAACATCAATTTATACTATACTGCAGACCACAAAGTACCACAGCAGGGCTCCTTACACTGCAATGTAAAAAGGAACATCACTCAACATGTTGTTGCTGGAGTTCGGTGACACTGGTCATGTTTGTTACTTTAAGTGTTACACTAACAACAGAATACCGTGTAGGTAACAATGGTGAATTTTGTGGAATTTGGGAGTGGGTAAATTCGGAGACATTGGGTGACGGTTGGAAGTGGGAGATAGGAGGTGACATACGTGCGCTGTTAAAACCTTGTACTTACGACTTCTGCTAAATAAAGCCGCTTCCTGGAAACTTCATTGCCTTCAAGAGTATCACTACAATGTGGCGACGAGTGGACTGAATTCGAAGGAACTTAAATTTCACATTCTATTTTCACCTGCTACTTACGGGAAGTAGCAATTACAACGGCACATGTATGTTGACTGAAGTGGTACCACCATTCAAGTACGCGTATTCAAGTATGCGTATTCAAGTACGTCATGTTTAAGGTAAATTACTTCTTTTACCATATTATCCTTCTGGCACAAGTTGGCGGTTGAGCGCGCAACGTGACATCCTTCGCGCAACTTCAGAGCCAACCATCTGCGCGTGACCTGTGGACCAACTACCGGCGCGCGACTCCCTTTCTTTGGATTTTCATCCTAACATAAGGTCACATCAGGCACGTTGCGTGACCTTACGCACCACCATTTTGGATCCCATGGAATTCAACAACAATACTTATGCACTGTTTTAATCCCTTCGCTGCCAGGCCTTTCCCCCTCCTGTGCCGAGCCTTTTTTTGGTTATTTGGGGCAGTTCGCGCTTATGCCCTCATAACTTTTTCTCCACATACGCTACCCACCCCAAATTTGCGTCCTTTTTTTCCAACATCCTAGGGATTCTAGAGGTACCCAGACTTTGTGGGTTCCCCTGAAGGAGACCAAGAAATTAGCCAAAATACAGCATAAATTTCGTTTTTTTAAAAACAAATGCGAAAAAAGGGCTGCAGAAGATGGCTTGTGGTTTTTCCCCTGAAAATGGCATCAACAAAGGGTTTGCGGTGCTAAAACCACCATCTTCCCAGCTTTCAGGAACAGGCAGACTTGAATCAGAAACCCCCCATTTTTCAACACAATTTTGGCATTTTACTGGGACATACCCCATTTTTAATATTTTTTTGCGCGTACAGCCTTCTTCCAGTTAGTGACAGAAATGGGTGTGAAACCAATGCTGGATCCCAGACAGCTAAACATTTCTGAAAAGTAGACAAAATTCTGAATTCAGCAAGGGGTCATTTGTGTAGATCCTACAAGGGTTTCCTACAGAAAATAACAGCTGAAATAAAAAAAAATTGAAATTGAGGTATAGAAACATCCATTTTTCTCCACGTTTTACTCTGTAACTTTTCCCTGCGATGTCAGATGTTTAAAAGCAATATACTGTTACGTCAGCTGGACTCTTCTGGTTGCGGGGATATATAGGGCTTGTAGGTTTATCAAGAACCCTAGGTACCCAGAGCCAATAAATGAGCTGCACCTTGCAATGGGTTTTCATTCTATACCGGGTATACAGCAATTAATTTGCTGAAATATAAAAAGTGAAAATAGGTATCAAGAAAACCTATGTATTTCCAAAATGTCCACAAGATAAGGTGTTGAGAAGCAGTGGTTATTTGCACATCTCTGAATTCTGGGGTCCCCATACTAGCATGTGAATTACAGGGCATTTCTCAAATAGACATCTTTTTTACACACTGTCTTACATTTAGAAGGAACAAATGTAGAGAAAGACAAGGGACAATAACACTTGTTTTGCTATTCTGTGTTCCCCCAAGTCTCCCGATAAAAATGGAATACCTCACTTGCGTGGGTTGGCCTAGCGCCCGCGACAGGATATGCCCCAAAACACAACGTGGACACATCACATTTTCAGAAAGAAAAAAGAGCTGTTTTTTTAACAAAGTGCCTAGCTGTGGATTTTGGCCTCTAGCTCAGCCGGCACCTGGGGAAACCTAGCAAACCTGCGCATTTTTGAAAACTAGACTCCTAGGGGAATCCAAGATGGTGTGACTTGTGGGGTTCTGACCAGGTTCTGTTACCCAGAATCCTTTGCAAACCTCAAAATTTGGCAAAAAAATAACTTTTTCGTGTCATTTCGGTGACAGAAAGTTCTGGAATCTGAGAGGAGCCACAAATTTCCTTCCACTCAGCGTTCCCCCAAGTCCCCCGATAAAAACGGTACCTCACTTGTGTGGGTAGGCCTAGCGACCGCTACACGATATGCCCCAAAACACGACGTGGACACATCACATTTTCAGAAAGAAAACAGAGCTGTTTTTTACTAAGTGCCTAGCTGTGGATTTTGGCCTCTAGCTCAGTCGGCACCTGGGGAAACCTAGCAAACCTGCACATGTTTGAAAACTAGACACCTAGGGGAATCCAAGATGGGGTGACTTGTGGGGTTCTGACCAGGTCCTGTTACCCAGAATCCTTTGCAAACCTCAAAATGTGGTAAAAAAAACTCTTTTTCCTGTCATTTCGGTGACAGAAAGTTCTGGAATCTGAGAGGAGCCACAAATTTCCTTCCACCCAGCGTTCCCCCAAGTCTCCCGATAAAAATGGTACCTCACTTGTGTGGGTAGGCCTAGCGCCGCGACAGGATATGCCCCAAAACACGACGTAGACACATAACATTTTCAGAAAGAAAACAGAGCTATTTTTTACTAAGTGCCTAGCTGTGGATTTTGGCCTCTAGCTCAGCCGACACCTGGGGAAACCTAGCAAACCTGCGCATTTTTTAAAACTAGACACCTAGGGGAATCCAAGATGGGGTGACTTGTGGGGCTCTGACCAGGTTCTGTTACCCAGAATACTTTGCAGACCTCAAAATTTGGCAAAAAACCCACTTTTTCCTCACATTTCAGTGACAGAAAGTTCTGGAATCTGAGAGGCGCCACACATTTCCTTCCACCCAGTGTTCCCCCAAGTCTTCAGATAAAAATGGTACCTCACTTGTGTGGGTAGGCCTAGCGCCGCGACAGGATATGCCCCAAAACACGAAGTGGACATATAACATTTTCAGAAAGAAAACAGAGCTATTTTTTACTAAGTTCCTAGCTGTGGATTTTGGACTCTAGCTCAGCCGGCACCTGGGGAAACCTAGCAAACCTGTGCATTTTTTAAAACTAGACACCTAGGGTAATCCAAGATGGGGTGACTTGTGATGCTCTGACCAGGTTCTGTTACCCAGAATCCTTTGCAGACCTCAACATTTGGCAAAAAAAACACTTTTTCCTCACATTTTGGTGACAGAAAGTTCTGGAATCTGAGAGGCGCCACACATTTCCTTCCACCCAGTGTTCCCCCTTGTCTTCAGATAAAAATGGTACCTTACTTGCATGGGTAGGCCTAGCGCCCGCGACAGGATATGCCCCAAAACACGATGTGGACACATCACATTTTCAGAAAGAAAACAAAGCTGTTTTTTAATACGTGCCTAGCTGTGGATTTTGGCCTCTAGCTCAGCCAGCACCTGGGGAAACCTAGCAGACCTGCGCATTTTTGAAAACTAGACACCTAGGGGAATCCAAGATGGGGTGACTTGTGGGGCTCTGACCAGGTTCTGTTACCCAGAATCCTTTGCAAACCTCAAAATTTGGCAAAAAAAAACACTTTTTCCTGTCATTTCGGTGACAGAAAGTTCTGGAATCTGAGAGGAGCCACAAATTTCCTTCCACCCAGCGTTCCCCCAAGTCTCCCGATAAAAATGGTACCTCACTTGTGTGGGTAGGCCTAGCGCCCGTGACAGGATTTGCCCCAAAACACGACGTGGCACAACACATTTTCAGAAAGAAAACAGAGCTGTTTTTTACTAAGTACCTAGCTGTGGATTTTGGCCTCTACCTCAGCCAGCACCTGGGGAAACCTAGCAGACCTGCGCATTTTTGAAAACTAGACACCTAGGGGAATCCAAGATGGGGTGACTTGTGGGGCTCTGACCAGGTTCTGTTACCTAGAATCCTTTGCAAACCTCAAAATTTGGCAAAAAAAAACACTTTTTCCTGTCATTTCGGTGACAGAAAGTTCTGGAATCTGAGAGGAGCCACAAATTTCCTTCCACCCAGCGTTCCCCCAAGTCTCCCGATAAAAATGGTACCTCACTTGTGTGGGTAGGCCTAGTGCCCGTGACAGGATTTGCCCCAAAACACGACGTGGCACAACACATTTTCAGAAAGAAAACAGAGCTGTTTTTTACTAAGTACCTAGCTGTGGATTTTGGCCTCTAGCTCAGCCAGCACCTAGGGAAACCTAGCAAACCTGCGCATTTTTGAAAACTAGACATCTAGAGGAATCCAAGATGGGGTGACTTGTGGGGCTCTGACCAGGTTCTGTTACCCAGAATCCTTTGCAAACCTCAACATTTGGCCAAAAAAAAACACTTTTTCCTGTCATTTCAGTGACAGAAAGTTCTGGAATCTGAGAGGAGCCACAAATTTCCTTCCACCCAGCGTTCCCCCAAGTCTCCCGATAAAAATGGTACCTCACTTGTATGGGTAGGCCTAGCGCCGGCGACAGGATATGCCCCAAAACACGACGTGGACACATAACATTTTCAGAAAGAAAACAGAGGTATTTTTTACTCAGTGCCTAGCTGTGGATTTTGGCCTCTACCTCAGCCGGCACCTGGGGAAACCTAGCAAACCTGCACATTTTTAAAAACTAGACACCTAGGGGAATCCAAGATGGGGTGACCTGTGGGGCTCTGACCAGGTTCTGTAACCCAGAATCCTTTGCAAACCTCAAAATTTGGCAAAAAAAAACACTTGTTCCTGTCATTTCGGTGACAGAAAGTTCTGGAATCTGAGAGGAGCCACAAATTTCCTTCCACCCAGCGTTCCCCCAAGTCTCCCGATAAAAATGGTACCTCACTTGTGTGGGTAGGCCTAGCGCCGGCGACAGGATATGCCCCAAAACACGACGTGGACACATCACATTTTCAGAAAGAAAACAGAGATGTTTTTTACTAAGTGCCTAGCTGTGGATTTTGGCCTCTAGCGCAGTCGGCACCTAGGGAAACATAGCAAACCTGCACATTTCTGAAAACTAGACACCTAGGGGAATCCAAGAAGGGGTGACTTGTGGGGTTCTGACCAGGTTCTGTTACCCAGAATCCTTTGCAAACCTCAAAATGTGGCAAAAAAAACACTTTTTCCTGTCATTTCGGTGACAGAAATTTCTGGAATCTGAGAGGAGCCACAAATTTCCTTCCACCCAGCGTTCCCCCAAGTCTCCCGATAGAAATGGTACCTCACTTGTGTGGGTAGGCTTAGCGCCGCGACAGGATATGCCCCAAAACACAACGTGGACACATAACATTTTCAGAAAGAAAACAGAGCTATTTTTTACTAAGTGCCTAGCTGTGGATTTTGGCCTCTAGCTCAGCCGGCACCTGGGGAAACCTAGCAAACCTGCGCATTTTTTAAAACTAGACACCTAGGGGAATCCAAGATGGGGTGACTTGTGGGGCTCTGACCATGTTCTGTTACCCAGAATCCTTTGCAGACCTCAAAATTTGGCAAAAAAACCACTTTTTCCTCACATTTCGGTGACAGAAAGTTCTGGAATCTGAGAGGCGCCAAACATTTCCTTCCACCCAGTGTTCCCCCAAGTCTTCAGATAAAAATGGTACCTTACTTGCATGAGTAGGCCTAGCGCCCGCGACAGGATATGCCCCAAAACACGATGTGGACACATCACATTTTCAGAAAGAAAACAAAGCTGTTTTTTAACTAAGTGCCTAGCTGTGGATTTTGGCCTCTAGCTCAGCCAGCACCTAGGGAAACCTAGCAAACCTGCGCATTTTTGAAAACTAGACATCTACAGGAATCCAAGATGGGGTGACTTGTGGGGCTCTGACCAGGTTCTGTTACCCAGAATCCTTTGCAAACCTCAAAATTTGGCAAAAAAAAACACTTTTTCCTGTCATTTCGGTGACAGAAAGTTCTGGAATCTGAGGAGCCACAAATTTCCTTCCACCCAGCATTCCCCCAAGTCTCCCGATAAAAATGGTACCTCACTTGTGTGGGTAGGCCTAGTGCCCGTGACAGGATTTGCCCCAAAACACGACATGGACACAACACATTTTCAGAAAGAAAACAGAGCTGATTTTTACTAAGTGCCTAGCTGTGGATTTTGGCCTCTAGCTCAGCCAGCACCTAGGGAAACCTAGCAAACCTGCGCATTTTTGAAAACTAGACATCTAGAGGAATCCAAGATGGGGTGACTTGTGGGGCTCTGACCAGGTTCTGTTACCCAGAATCCTTTGCAAACCTCAAAATTTGGCAAAAAAAAAACACTTTTTCCTGTCATTTCAGTGACAGAAAGTTCTGGAATCTGAGAGGAGCCACACATTTCCTTCCACCCAGCGTTCCCCCAAGTCTCCCGATAAAAATGGTACCCCACTTGTGTGGGTAGGCCTAGCGCCGGCGACAGGATATGCCCCAAAACACGACGTGGACACATCACATTTTCAGAAAGAAAACAGAGATGTTTTTTACTAAGTGCCTAGCTGTGGATTTTGGCCTCTACCTCAGTCGGCACATGGGGAAACCTAGCAAACCTGCACATTTTTGAAAACTAGACACCTAGGGGAATCCAAGATGGGGTGACATGTGGGGTTCTGACCAGGTTCTGTTACCCAGAATCCTTTGCAAACCTCAAAATGTGGCAAAAAAAACACTTTTTCCTGTCATTTCGGTGACAGAAAGTTCTGGAATCTGAGAGGAGCCACAAATTTCCTTCCACCCAGCGTTCCCCCAAGTCTCCCGATAAAAATGGTACCTCACTTGTGTGGGTAGGCCTAGCACCGCGACAGGATATGCCCCAAAACACGACGTGGACACATAACATTTTCAGAAAGAAAACAGAGCTATTTTTTACTCAGTGCCTAGCTGTGGATTTTGGCCTCTAGCTCAGCCAGCACCTGGGAAACCTAGCAAACCTGCGCATTTTTTAAAACTAGACACCTAGGGGAATCCAAGATGGGGTGACTTGTGGGGCTCTGACCAGGTTCTGTTACCCAGAATCCTTTGCAGACCTCAAAATTTGGCAAAAAAAACACTTTTTCCTCACATTTCGGTGACAGAATGTTCTGGAATCTGAGAGGCGCCACACATTTCCTTCCACCCAGTGATCCCCCAAGTCTTCAGATAAAAATGGTACCTTACTTGCATGGGTAGGCCTAGCGCCCGCGACAGGATATGCCCCAAAACACGATGTGGACACATCACATTTTCAGAAAGAAAACAAAGCTGTTTTTTACTAAGTGCCTAGCTGTGGATTTTGGCCTCTAGCTCAGCCAGCACCTAGGGAAACCTAGCAAACCTGCGCATTTTTGAAAACTAGACATCTACAGGAATCCAAGATGGGGTGACTTGTGGGGCTCTGACCAGGTTCTGTTACCCAGAATCCTTTGCAAACCTCAAAATTTGGCAAAAAAAAACACTTTTTCCTGTCATTTCGGTGACAGAAAGTTCTGGAATCTGAGAGGAGCCACAAATTTCCTTCCACCCAGCGTTCCCCCAAGTCTCCCGATAAAAATGGTACCTCACTTGTGTGGGTAGGCCTAGTGCCCGTGACAGGATTTGCCCCAAAACACGACATGGACACAACACATTTTCAGAAAGAAAACAGAGCTGATTTTTACTAAGTGCCTAGCTGTGGATTTTGGCCTCTAGCTCAGCCAGCACCTAGGGAAACCTAGCAAACCTGCGCATTTTTGAAAACTAGACATCTAGAGGAATCCAAAATGGGGTGACTTGTGGGGCTCTGACCAGGTTCTGTTACCCAGAATCCTTTGCAGACCTCAAAATTTGGCAAAAAAAACACTTTTTCCTCACATTTCGGTGACAGAATGTTCTGGAATCTGAGAGGCGCCACACATTTCCTTCCACCCAGTGTTCCCCCAAGTCTTCAGATAAAAATGGTACCTTACTTGCATGGGTAGGCCTAGCGCCCGCGACAGGATATGCCCCAAAACACGATGTGGACACATCACATTTTCAGAAAGAAAACAAAGCTGTTTTTTACTAAGTGCCTAGCTGTGGATTTTGGCCTCTAGCTCAGCCAGCACCTAGGGAAACCTAGCAAACCTGCGCATTTTTGAAAACTAGACACCTAGGGGAATCCAAGATGGGGTGACTGTGGGGCTCTGACCAGGTTCTGTTACCCAGAATCCTTTGCAAACCTCAAAATTTGGCAAAAACAAACACTTTTTCCTGTCATTTCGGTGACAGGAAGTTCTGGAATCTGAGAGGAGCCACAAATTTCCTTCCACCCAGCGTTCCCCGAAGTCTCCCGATAAAAATGGTACCTCACTTGTGTGGGTAGGCCTAGTGCCCGTGACAGGATTTGCCCCAAAACACAACGTGGACACAACACATTTTCAGAAAGAAAACAGAGCTGTTTTTTACTAAGTGCCTAGCTGTGGATTTTGGCCTCTAGCTCACCCAGCACCTAGGGAAACCTAGCAAACCTGCGCATTTTTGAAAACTAGACATCTAGAGGAATCCAGGATGGGGTGACTTGTGGGGCTCTGACCAGGTTCTGTTACCCAGAATCCTTTGCAAACCTCAAAACTTGGCAAAAAAAACACTTTTTCCTGTCATTTCGGTGACAGAAAGTTCTGGAATCTGAGAGGAGCCACAAATTTCCTTCCACCCAGCGTTTCCCCAAGTCTCCCGATAAAAATGATACCTCACTTGTGTGGGTAGGCCTAGCGCCAGCGACAGGATATGCTCCAAAACACGACGTGGAAACATCACATTTTCAGAAAGAAAACAGAGCTGTTTTTTACTAAGTGCCTAGCTGTGGATTTTGGCCTCTAGCTCAGCCAGCACCTAGGGAAACCTAGCAAACCTGCGCATTTTTGAAAACTAGACATCTACAGGAATCCAAGATGGGGTGACTTGTGGGGCTCTGACCAGGTTCTGTTACCCAGAATCCTTTGCAAACCTCAAAATTTGGCAAAAAAAAACACTTTTTCCTGTCATTTCGGTGACAGAAAGTTCTGGAATCTGAGAGGAGCCACAAATTTCCTTCCACCCAGCGTTCCCCCAAGTCTCCCGATAAAAATGGTACCTCACTTGTGTGGGTAGGCCTAGTGCCCGTGACAGGATTTGCCCCAAAACACGACATGGACACAACACATTTTCAGAAAGAAAACAGAGCTGATTTTTACTAAGTGCCTAGCTGTGGATTTTGGCCTCTAGCTCAGTCGGCACATGGGGAAACCTAGCAAACCTGCACATTTTTTAAAACTAGACACCTAGGGGAATCCAAGATGGGGTGACATGTGGGGTTCTGACCAGGTTCTGTTACCCAGAATCCTTTGCAAACCTCAAAATGTGGCAAAAAAAACACTTTTTCCTGTCATTTCGGTGACAGAAAGTTCTGGAATCTGAGAGGAGCCACAAATTTCCTTCCACCCAGCGTTCCCCCAAGTCTCCCGATAAAAATGGTACCTCACTTGTGTTGGTAGGCCTAGCGCCGCGACAGGATATGCCCCAAAACACGACGTGGACACATAACATTTTCAGAAAGAAAACAGAGCTATTTTTTACTCAGTGCCTAGCTGTGGATTTTGGCCTCTAGCTCAGCCAGCACCTGGGGAAACCTAGCAAACCTGCGCATTTTTTAAAACTAGACACCTAGGGGAATCCAAGATGGGGTGACTTGTGGGGCTCTGACCAGGTTCTGTTACCCAGAATCCTTTGCAGACCTCAAAATTTGGCAAAAAAAACACTTTTTCCTCACATTTCGGTGACAGAATGTTCTGGAATCTGAGAGGCGCCACACATTTCCTTCCACCCAGTGTTCCCCCAAGTCTTCAGATAAAAATGGTACCTTACTTGCATGGGTAGGCCTAGCGCCCGCGACAGGATATGCCCCAAAACACGATGTGGACACATCACATTTTCAGAAAGAAAACAAAGCTGTTTTTTACTAAGTGCCTAGCTGTGGATTTTGGCCTCTAGCTCAGCCAGCACCTAGGGAAACCTAGCAAACCTGCGCATTTTTGAAAACTAGACATCTACAGGAATCCAAGATGGGGTGACTTGTGGGGCTCTGACCAGGTTCTGTTACCCAGAATCCTTTGCAAACCTCATAATTTGGCCAAAAAAAACACTTTTTCCTGTCATTTCGGTGACAGAAAGTTCTGGAATCTGAGAGGAGCCACAAATGTCCTTCCACCCAGCGTTCCCCCAAGTCTCCTGATAAAAATGGTACCTCACTTGTGTGGGTAGGCCTAGTGCCCGTGACAGGATTTGCCCCAAAACACGACATGGACACAATACATTTTCAGAAAGAAAACAGAGCTGATTTTTACTAAGTGCCTAGCTGTGGATTTTTGCCTCTAGCTCAGCCAGCACCTAGGGAAACCTAGCAAACCTGCGCATTTTTGAAAACTAGACATCTAGAGGAATCCAAGATGGGGTGACTTGTGGGGCTCTGACCAGGTTCTGTTACCCAGAATCCTTTGCAAACCTCAAAATTTGGCAAAAAAAAAACACTTTTTCCTGTCATTTCAGTGACAGAAAGTTCTGGAATCTGAGAGGAGCCACAAATTTCCTTCCACCCAGCGTTCCCCCAAGTCTCCCGATAAAAATGGTACCTCACTTGTGTGGGTAGGCCTAGCGCCGGCGACAGGATATGCCCCAAAACACGACGTGGACACATCACATTTTCAGAAAGAAAACAGAGATGTTTTTTACTAAGTGCCTAGCTGTGGATTTTGGCCTCTAGCTCAGTCGGCACATGGGGAAACCTAGCAAACCTGCGCATTTTTGAAAACTAGACATCTACAGGAATCCAAGATGGGGTGACTTGTGGGGCTCTGACCAGGTTCTGTTACCCAGAATCCTTTGCAAACCTCATAATTTGGCAAAAAAAAACACTTTTTCCTGTCATTTCGGTGACAGAAAGTTCTGGAATCTGAGAGGAGCCACAAATGTCCTTCCACCCAGCGTTCCCCCAAGTCTCCTGATAAAAATGGTACCTCACTTGTGTGGGTAGGCCTAGTGCCCGTGACAGGATTTGCCCCAAAACACGACATGGACACAATACATTTTCAGAAAGAAAACAGAGCTGATTTTTACTAAGTGCCTAGCTGTGGATTTTGGCCTCTAGCTCAGCCAGCACCTAGGGAAACCTAGCAAACCTGCACATTTTTTAAAACTAGACACCTAGGGGAATCCAAGATGGGGTGACTTGTGGGGCTCTGACCAGGTTCTGTTACCCAGAATCCTTTGCAGACCTCAAAATTTGGCAAAAAAAACACTTTTTCCTCACATTTCGGTGACAGAATGTTCTGGAATCTGAGAGGCGCCACACATTTCCTTCCACCCAGTGTTCCCCCAAGTCTTCAGATAAAAATGGTACCTTACTTGCATGGGTAGGCCTAGCGCCCGCGACAGGATATGCCCCAAAACACGATGTGGACACATCACATTTTCAGAAAGAAAACAAAGCTGTTTTTTACTAAGTGCCTAGCTGTGGATTTTGGCCTCTAGCTCAGCCAGCACCTAGGGAAACCTAGCAAACCTGCGCATTTTTGAAAACTAGACATCTAGAGGAATCCAAGATGGGGTGACTTGTGGGGCTCTGACCAGGTTCTGTTACCCAGAATCCTTTGCAAACCTCATAATTTGGCCAAAAAAAACACTTTTTCCTGTCATTTCGGTGACAGAAAGTTCTGGAATCTGAGAGGAGCCACAAATGTCCTTCCACCCAGCGTTCCCCCAAGTCTCCTGATAAAAATGGTACCTCACTTGTGTGGGTAGGCCTAGCGCCGGCGACAGGATATGCCCCAAAACACGACGTGGACACATCACATTTTCAGAAAGAAAACAGAGATGTTTTTTACTAAGTGCCTAGCTGTGGATTTTGGCCTCTAGCTCAGTCGGCACATGGGGAAACCTAGCAAACCTGCACATTTTTGAAAACTAGACACCTAGGGGAATCCAAGATGGGGTGACTTGTGGGGCTCCGACCAGGTTCTGTTACCCAGAATCCTTTGCAAACCTCATAATTTGGCAAACAAAAACACTTTTTCCTGTCATTTCGGTGACAGAAAGTTCTGGAATCTGAGAGGAGCCACAAATGTCCTTCCACCCAGCGTTCCCCCAAGTCTCCTGATAAAAATGGTACCTGACTTGTGTGGGTAGGCCTAGTGCCCGTGACAGGATTTGCCACAAAACACGACATGGACACAATACATTTTCAGAAAGAAAACAGAGCTGATTTTTACTAAGTGCCTAGCTGTGGATTTTGGCCTCTAGCTCAGCCAGCACCTAGGGAAACCTAGCAAACCTGCGCATTTTTGAAAACTAGACATCTAGAGGAATCCAAGATGGGGTGACTTGTGGGGCTCTGACCAGGTTCTGTTACCCAGAATCCTTTGCAAACCTCAAAATTTGGCAAAAAAAAAACACTTTTTCCTGTCATTTCAGTGACAGAAAGTTCTGGAATCTGAGAGGAGCCACAAATTTCCTTCCACCCAGCGTTCCCCCAAGTCTCCCGATAAAAATGGTACCTCACTTGTGTGGGTAGGCCTAGCGCCGGCGACAGGATATGCCCCAAAACACGACGTGGACACATCACATTTTCAGAAAGAAAACAGAGATGTTTTTTACTAAGTGCCTAGCTGTGGATTTTGGCCTCTAGCTCAGTCGGCACATGGGGAAACCTAGCAAACCTGCACATTTTTGAAAACTAGACACCTAGGGGAATCCAAGATGGGGTGACATGTGGGGTTCTGACCAGGTTCTGTTACCCAGAATCCTTTGCAAACCTCAAAATGTGGCAAAAAAAACACTTTTTCCTGTCATTTCGGTGACAGAAAGT
Source organism: Pleurodeles waltl (assembly GCF_031143425.1). Lineage (NCBI taxonomy): Eukaryota > Metazoa > Chordata > Amphibia > Caudata > Salamandridae > Pleurodeles > Pleurodeles waltl. The sequence continues at coordinate 603,520,099 of NC_090446.1, forward strand.
TCTGGAATCTGAGAGGAGCCACAAATTTCCTTCCACCCAGCGTTCCCCCAAGTCTCCCGATAAAAATGGTACCTCACTTGTGTGGGTAGGCCTAGCGCCGCGACAGGATATGCCCCAAAACATGACGTGGACACATAACATTTTCAGAAAGAAAACAGAGCTATTTTTTACTCAGTGCCTAGCTGTGGATTTTGGCCTCTAGCTCAGCCAGCACCTGGGGAAACCTAGCAAACCTGCGCATTTTTTAAAACTAGACACCTAGGGGAATCCAAGATGGGGTGACTTGTGGGGCTCTGACCAGGTTCTGTTACCCAGAATCCTTTGCAGACCTCAAAATTTGGCAAAAAAAACACTTTTTCCTCACATTTCGGTGACAGAATGTTCTGGAATCTGAGAGGCGCCACACATTTCCTTCCACCCAGTGTTCCCCCAAGTCTTCAGATAAAAATGGTACCTTACTTGCATGGGTAGGCCTAGCGCCCGCGACAGGATATGCCCCAAAACACGATGTGGACACATCACATTTTCAGAAAGAAAACAAAGCTGTTTTTTACTAAGTGCCTAGCTGTGGATTTTGGCCTCTAGCTCAGCCAGCACCTGGGGAAACCTAGCAGACCTGCGCATATTTGAAAACTAGACACCTAGGGGAATCCAAGATGGGGTGACTGTGGGGCTCTGACCAGGTTCTGTTACCCAGAATCCTTTGCAAACCTCAAAATTTGGCAAAAACAAACACTTTTTCCTGTCATTTCGGTGACAGGAAGTTCTGGAATCTGAGAGGAGCCACAAATTTCCTTCCACCCAGCGTTCCCCCAAGTCTCCCGATAAAAATGGTACCTCACTTGTGTGGGTAGGCCTAGTGCCCGTGACAGGATTTGCCCCAAAACACAACGGGGACACAACACATTTTCAGAAAGAAAACAGAGCTGTTTTTTACTAAGTGCCTAGCTGTGGATTTTGGCCTCTAGCTCAGCCAGCACCTAGGGAAACCTAGCAAACCTGCGCATTTTTGAAAACTAGACATCTAGAGGAATCCAGGATGGGGTGACTTGTGGGGCTCTGACCAGGTTCTGTTACCCAGAATCCTTTGCAAACCTCAAAATTTGGCAAAAAAAACACTTTTTCCTGTCATTTCGGTGACAGAAAGTTCTCAAATCTGAGAGGAGCCACAAATTTCCTTCCACCCAGCGTTCCCCCAAGTCTCCCGATAAAAATGGTACCTCACTTGTGTGGGTAGGCCTAGCGCCGGCGACAGGATATGCCCCAAAACACGACGTGGACACATCACATTTTCAGAAAGAAAACAGAGATGTTTTTTACTAAGTGCCTAGCTGTGGATTTTGGCCTCTAGCGCAGTCGGCACCTAGGGAAACCTAGCAAACCTGCACATTTTTGAAAACTAGACACCTAGGGGAATCCAAGATGGGGTGACTTGTGGGGTTCTGACCAGGTTCTGTTACCCAGAATCCTTTGCAAACCTCAAAATGTGGCAAAAAAAACACTTTTTCCTGTCATTTCGGTGACAGAAAGTTCTGGAATCTGAGAGGAGCCACAAATTTCCTTCCACCCAGCGTTCCCCCAAGTCTCCCGATAGAAATGGTACCTCACTTGTGTGGGTAGGCTTAGCGCCGCGACAGGATATGCCCCAAAACACGACGTGGACACATAACATTTTCAGAAAGAAAACAGAGCTATTTTTTACTAAGTGCCTAGCTGTGGATTTTGGCCTCTAGCTCAGCCGGCACCTGGGGAAACCTAGCAAACCTGCGCATTTTTTAAAACTAGACACCTAGGGGAATCCAAGATGGGGTGACTTGTGGGGCTCTGACCAGGTTCTGTTACCCAGAATCCTTTGCAGACCTCAAAATTTGGCAAAAAACCCACTTTTTCCTCACATTTCGGTGACAGAAAGTTCTGGAATCTGAGAGGCGCCAAACATTTCCTTCCACCCAGTGTTCCCCCAAGTCTTCAGATAAAAATGGTACCTTACTTGCATGAGTAGGCCTAGCGCCCGCGACAGGATATGCCCCAAAACACGATGTGGACACATCACATTTTCAGAAAGAAAACAAAGCTGTTTTTTACTAAGTGCCTAGCTGTGGATTTTGGCCTCTAGCTCAGCCAGCACCTAGGGAAACCTAGCAAACCTGCGCATTTTTGAAAACTAGACATCTACAGGAATCCAAGATGGGGTGACTTGTGGGGCTCTGACCAGGTTCTGTTACCCAGAATCCTTTGCAAACCTCAAAATTTGGCAAAAAAAAACACTTTTTCCTGTCATTTCGGTGACAGAAAGTTCTGGAATCTGAGAGGAGCCACAAATTTCCTTCCACCCAGCGTTCCCCCAAGTCTCCCGATAAAAATGGTACCTCACTTGTGTGGGTAGGCCTACTCCCTGTGACAGGATATGCCCCAAAACACGACATGGACACATCACATTTTCAGAAAGAAAACAGAGATGTTTTTTACTAAGTGCCTAGCTGTGGATTTTGGCCTCTAGCTCAGCCGGCACCTGGGGAAACCTAGCAAACCTGCACATTTTTGAAAACTAGACACCTAGGGGAATCCAAGATGGGGTGACTTGTGGGGTTCTGACCAGGTTCTGTTACCCAGAATCCTTTGCAAACCTCAAAATGTGGCAAAAAAAACACTTTTTCCTGTCATTTCGGTGACAGAAAGTTCTGGAATCTGAGAGGAGCCACAAATTTCCTTCCACCCAGCGTTCCCCCAAGTCTCCCGATAGAAATGGTACCTCACTTGTGTGGGTAGGCTTAGCGCCGCGACAGGATATGCCCCAAAACACAACGTGGACACATAACATTTTCAGAAAGAAAACAGAGCTATTTTTTACTAAGTGCCTAGCTGTGGATTTTGGCCTCTAGCTCAGCCGGCACCTGGGGAAACCTAGCAAACCTGCGCATTTTTTAAAACTAGACACCTAGAGGAATCCAAGATGGGGTGACTTGTGGGGCTCTGACCAGGTTCTGTTACCCAGAATCCTTTGCAGACCTCAAAATTTGGCAAAAAACCCACTTTTTCCTCACATTTCGGTGACAGAAAGTTCTGGAATCTGAGAGGCGCCAAACATTTCCTTCCACCCAGTGTTCCCCCAAGTCTTCAGATAAAAATGGTACCTTACTTGCATGAGTAGGCCTAGCGCCCGCGACAGGATATGCCCCAAAACACGATGTGGACACATCACATTTTCAGAAAGAAAACAGAGATGTTTTTTACTAAGTGCCTAGCTGTGGATTTTGGCCTCTAGCTCAGTCGGCACATGGGGAAACCTAGCAAACCTGCACATTTTTGAAAACTAGACACCTAGGGGAATCCAAGATGGGGTGACTTGTGGGGCTCTGACCAGGTTCTGTTACCCAGAATCCTTTGCAAACCTCATAATTTGGCAAAAAAAAACACTTTTTCCTGTCATTTCGGTGACAGAAAGTTCTGGAATCTGAGAGGAGCCACAAATGTCCTTCCACCCAGCGTTCCCCCAAGTCTCCTGATAAAAATGGTACCTGACTTGTGTGGGTAGGCCTAGTGCCCGTGACAGGATTTGCCACAAAACACGACATGGACACAATACATTTTCAGAAAGAAAACAGAGCTGATTTTTACTAAGTGCCTAGCTGTGGATTTTGGCCTCTAGCTCAGCCAGCACCTAGGGAAACCTAGCAAACCTGCGCATTTTTGAAAACTAGACATCTAGAGGAATCCAAGATGGGGTGACTTGTGGGGCTCTGACCAGGTTCTGTTACCCAGAATCCTTTGCAAACCTCAAAATTTGGCAAAAAAAAAACACTTTTTCCTGTCATTTCAGTGACAGAAAGTTCTGGAATCTGAGAGGAGCCACAAATTTCCTTCCACCCAGCGTTCCCCCAAGTCTCCCGATAAAAATGGTACCTCACTTGTGTGGGTAGGCCTAGCGCCGGCGACAGGATATGCCCCAAAACACGACGTGGACACATCACATTTTCAGAAAGAAAACAGAGATGTTTTTTACTAAGTGCCTAGCTGTGGATTTTGGCCTCTAGCTCAGTCGGCACATGGGGAAACCTAGCAAACCTGCACATTTTTGAAAACTAGACACCTAGGGGAATCCAAGATGGGGTGACATGTGGGGTTCTGACCAGGTTCTGTTACCCAGAATCCTTTGCAAACCTCAAAATGTGGCAAAAAAAACACTTTTTCCTGTCATTTCGGTGACAGAAAGTTCTGGAATCTGAGAGGAGCCACAAATTTCCTTCCACCCAGCGTTCCCCCAAGTCTCCCGATAAAAATGGTACCTCACTTGTGTGGGTAGGCCTAGCGCCGCGACAGGATATGCCCCAAAACATGACGTGGACACATAACATTTTCAGAAAGAAAACAGAGCTATTTTTTACTCAGTGCCTAGCTGTGGATTTTGGCCTCTAGCTCAGCCAGCACCTGGGGAAACCTAGCAAACCTGCGCATTTTTTAAAACTAGACACCTAGGGGAATCCAAGATGGGGTGACTTGTGGGGCTCTGACCAGGTTCTGTTACCCAGAATCCTTTGCAGACCTCAAAATTTGGCAAAAAAAACACTTTTTCCTCACATTTCGGTGACAGAATGTTCTGGAATCTGAGAGGCGCCACACATTTCCTTCCACCCAGTGTTCCCCCAAGTCTTCAGATAAAAATGGTACCTTACTTGCATGGGTAGGCCTAGCGCCCGCGACAGGATATGCCCCAAAACACGATGTGGACACATCACATTTTCAGAAAGAAAACAAAGCTGTTTTTTACTAAGTGCCTAGCTGTGGATTTTGGCCTCTAGCTCAGCCAGCACCTGGGGAAACCTAGCAGACCTGCGCATATTTGAAAACTAGACACCTAGGGGAATCCAAGATGGGGTGACTGTGGGGCTCTGACCAGGTTCTGTTACCCAGAATCCTTTGCAAACCTCAAAATTTGGCAAAAACAAACACTTTTTCCTGTCATTTCGGTGACAGGAAGTTCTGGAATCTGAGAGGAGCCACAAATTTCCTTCCACCCAGCGTTCCCCCAAGTCTCCCGATAAAAATGGTACCTCACTTGTGTGGGTAGGCCTAGTGCCCGTGACAGGATTTGCCCCAAAACACAACGGGGACACAACACATTTTCAGAAAGAAAACAGAGCTGTTTTTTACTAAGTGCCTAGCTGTGGATTTTGGCCTCTAGCTCAGCCAGCACCTAGGGAAACCTAGCAAACCTGCGCATTTTTGAAAACTAGACATCTAGAGGAATCCAGGATGGGGTGACTTGTGGGGCTCTGACCAGGTTCTGTTACCCAGAATCCTTTGCAAACCTCAAAATTTGGCAAAAAAAACACTTTTTCCTGTCATTTCGGTGACAGAAAGTTCTCAAATCTGAGAGGAGCCACAAATTTCCTTCCACCCAGCGTTCCCCCAAGTCTCCCGATAAAAATGGTACCTCACTTGTGTGGGTAGGCCTAGCGCCGGCGACAGGATATGCCCCAAAACACGACGTGGACACATCACATTTTCAGAAAGAAAACAGAGATGTTTTTTACTAAGTGCCTAGCTGTGGATTTTGGCCTCTAGCGCAGTCGGCACCTAGGGAAACCTAGCAAACCTGCACATTTTTGAAAACTAGACACCTAGGGGAATCCAAGATGGGGTGACTTGTGGGGTTCTGACCAGGTTCTGTTACCCAGAATCCTTTGCAAACCTCAAAATGTGGCAAAAAAAAACACTTTTTCCTGTCATTTCGGTGACAGAAAGTTCTGGAATCTGAGAGGAGCCACAAATTTCCTTCCACCCAGCGTTCCCCCAAGTCTCCCGATAGAAATGGTACCTCACTTGTGTGGGTAGGCTTAGCGCCGCGACAGGATATGCCCCAAAACACAACGTGGACACATAACATTTTCAGAAAGAAAACAGAGCTATTTTTTACTAAGTGCCTAGCTGTGGATTTTGGCCTCTAGCTCAGCCGGCACCTGGGGAAACCTAGCAAACCTGCGCATTTTTTAAAACTAGACACCTAGGGGAATCCAAGATGGGGTGACTTGTGGGGCTCTGACCAGGTTCTGTTACCCAGAATCCTTTGCAGACCTCAAAATTTGGCAAAAAAACCACTTTTTCCTCACATTTCGGTGACAGAAAGTTCTGGAATCTGAGAGGCGCCAAACATTTCCTTCCACCCAGTGTTCCCCCAAGTCTTCAGATAAAAATGGTACCTTACTTGCATGAGTAGGCCTAGCGCCCGCGACAGGATATGCCCCAAAACACGATGTGGACACATCACATTTTCAGAAAGAAAACAAAGCTGTTTTTTACTAAGTGCCTAGCTGTGGATTTTGGCCTCTAGCTCAGCCAGCACCTAGGGAAACCTAGCAAACCTGCGCATTTTTGAAAACTAGACATCTACAGGAATCCAAGATGGGGTGACTTGTGGGGCTCTGACCAGGTTCTGTTACCCAGAATCCTTTGCAAACCTCAAAATTTGGCAAAAAAAAACACTTTTTCCTGTCATTTCGGTGACAGAAAGTTCTGGAATCTGAGAGGAGCCACAAATTTCCTTCCACCCAGCGTTCCCCCAAGTCTCCCGATAAAAATGGTACCTCACTTGTGTGGGTAGGCCTACTCCCTGTGACAGGATATGCCCCAAAACACGACATGGACACATCACATTTTCAGAAAGAAAACAGAGATGTTTTTTACTAAGTGCCTAGCTGTGGATTTTGGCCTCTAGCTCAGCCGGCACCTGGGGAAACCTAGCAAACCTGCACATTTTTGAAAACTAGACACCTAGGGGAATCCAAGATGGGGTGACTTGTGGGGTTCTGACCAGGTTCTGTTACCCAGAATCCTTTGCAAACCTCAAAATGTGGCAAAAAAAACACTTTTTCCTGTCATTTCGGTGACAGAAAGTTCTGGAATCTGAGAGGAGCCACAAATTTCCTTCCACCCAGCGTTCCCCCAAGTCTCCCGATAGAAATGGTACCTCACTTGTGTGGGTAGGCTTAGCGCCGCGACAGGATATGCCCCAAAACACAACGTGGACACATAACATTTTCAGAAAGAAAACAGAGCTATTTTTTACTAAGTGCCTAGCTGTGGATTTTGGCCTCTAGCTCAGCCGGCACCTGGGGAAACCTAGCAAACCTGCGCATTTTTTAAAACTAGACACCTAGGGGAATCCAAGATGGGGTGACTTGTGGGGCTCTGACCAGGTTCTGTTACCCAGAATCCTTTGCAGACCTCAAAATTTGGCAAAAAACCCACTTTTTCCTCACATTTCGGTGACAGAAAGTTCTGGAATCTGAGAGGCGCCAAACATTTCCTTCCACCCAGTGTTCCCCCAAGTCTTCAGATAAAAATGGTACCTTACTTGCATGAGTAGGCCTAGCGCCCGCGACAGGATATGCCCCAAAACACGATGTGGACACATCACATTTTCAGAAAGAAAACAGAGATGTTTTTTACTAAGTGCCTAGCTGTGGATTTTGGCCTCTAGCTCAGTCGGCACATGGGGAAACCTAGCAAACCTGCACATTTTTGAAAACTAGACACCTAGGGGAATCCAAGATGGGGTGACTTGTGGGGCTCTGACCAGGTTCTGTTACCCAGAATCCTTTGCAAACCTCATAATTTGGCAAAAAAAAAACACTTTTTCCTGTCATTTCGGTGACAGAAATTTCTGGAATCTGAGAGGAGCCACAAATGTCCTTCCACCCAGCGTTCCCCCAAGTCTCCTGATAAAAATGGTACCTGACTTGTGTGGGTAGGCCTAGTGCCCGTGACAGGATTTGCCACAAAACACGACATGGACACAATACATTTTCAGAAAGAAAACAGAGCTGATTTTTACTAAGTGCCTAGCTGTGGATTTTGGCCTCTAGCTCAGCCAGCACCTAGGGAAACCTAGCAAACCTGCGCATTTTTGAAAACTAGACATCTAGAGGAATCCAAGATGGGGTGACTTGTGGGGCTCTGACCAGGTTCTGTTACCCAGAATCCTTTGCAAACCTCAAAATTTGGCAAAAAAAAAACACTTTTTCCTGTCATTTCAGTGACAGAAAGTTCTGGAATCTGAGAGGAGCCACAAATTTCCTTCCACCCAGCGTTCCCCCAAGTCTCCCGATAAAAATGGTACCTCACTTGTGTGGGTAGGCCTAGCGCCGGCGACAGGATATGCCCCAAAACACGACGTGGACACATCACATTTTCAGAAAGAAAACAGAGATGTTTTTTACTAAGTGCCTAGCTGTGGATTTTGGCCTCTAGCTCAGTCGGCACATGGGGAAACCTAGCAAACCTGCACATTTTTGAAAACTAGACACCTAGGGGAATCCAAGATGGGGTGACATGTGGGGTTCTGACCAGGTTCTGTTACCCAGAATCCTTTGCAAACCTCAAAATGTGGCAAAAAAAACACTTTTTCCTGTCATTTCGGTGACAGAAAGTTCTGGAATCTGAGAGGAGCCACAAATTTCCTTCCACCCAGCGTTCCCCCAAGTCTCCCGATAAAAATGGTACCTCACTTGTGTGGGTAGGCCTAGCGCCGCGACAGGATATGCCCCAAAACATGACGTGGACACATAACATTTTCAGAAAGAAAACAGAGCTATTTTTTACTCAGTGCCTAGCTGTGGATTTTGGCCTCTAGCTCAGCCAGCACCTGGGGAAACCTAGCAAACCTGCGCATTTTTTAAAACTAGACACCTAGGGGAATCCAAGATGGGGTGACTTGTGGGGCTCTGACCAGGTTCTGTTACCCAGAATCCTTTGCAGACCTCAAAATTTGGCAAAAAAAAACACTTTTTCCTCACATTTCGGTGACAGAATGTTCTGGAATCTGAGAGGCGCCACACATTTCCTTCCACCCAGTGTTCCCCCAAGTCTTCAGATAAAAATGGTACCTTACTTGCATGGGTAGGCCTAGCGCCCGCGACAGGATATGCCCCAAAACACGATGTGGACACATCACATTTTCAGAAAGAAAACAAAGCTGTTTTTTACTAAGTGCCTAGCTGTGGATTTTGGCCTCTAGCTCAGCCAGCACCTGGGGAAACCTAGCAGACCTGCGCATATTTGAAAACTAGACACCTAGGGGAATCCAAGATGGGGTGACTGTGGGGCTCTGACCAGGTTCTGTTACCCAGAATCCTTTGCAAACCTCAAAATTTGGCAAAAACAAACACTTTTTCCTGTCATTTCGGTGACAGGAAGTTCTGGAATCTGAGAGGAGCCACAAATTTCCTTCCACCCAGCGTTCCCCCAAGTCTCCCGATAAAAATGGTACCTCACTTGTGTGGGTAGGCCTAGTGCCCGTGACAGGATTTGCCCCAAAACACAACGGGGACACAACACATTTTCAGAAAGAAAACAGAGCTGTTTTTTACTAAGTGCCTAGCTGTGGATTTTGGCCTCTAGCTCAGCCAGCACCTAGGGAAACCTAGCAAACCTGCGCATTTTTGAAAACTAGACATCTAGAGGAATCCAGGATGGGGTGACTTGTGGGGCTCTGACCAGGTTCTGTTACCCAGAATCCTTTGCAAACCTCAAAATTTGGCAAAAAAAACACTTTTTCCTGTCATTTCGGTGACAGAAAGTTCTCAAATCTGAGAGGAGCCACAAATTTCCTTCCACCCAGCGTTCCCCCAAGTCTCCCGATAAAAATGGTACCTCACTTGTGTGGGTAGGCCTAGCGCCGGCGACAGGATATGCCCCAAAACACGACGTGGACACATCACATTTTCAGAAAGAAAACAGAGATGTTTTTTACTAAGTGCCTAGCTGTGGATTTTGGCCTCTAGCGCAGTCGGCACCTAGGGAAACCTAGCAAACCTGCACATTTTTGAAAACTAGACACCTAGGGGAATCCAAGATGGGGTGACTTGTGGGGTTCTGACCAGGTTCTGTTACCCAGAATCCTTTGCAAACCTCAAAATGTGGCAAAAAAAAACACTTTTTCCTGTCATTTCGGTGACAGAAAGTTCTGGAATCTGAGAGGAGCCACAAATTTCCTTCCACCCAGCGTTCCCCCAAGTCTCCCGATAGAAATGGTACCTCACTTGTGTGGGTAGGCTTAGCGCCGCGACAGGATATGCCCCAAAACACAACGTGGACACATAACATTTTCAGAAAGAAAACAGAGCTATTTTTTACTAAGTGCCTAGCTGTGGATTTTGGCCTCTAGCTCAGCCGGCACCTGGGGAAACCTAGCAAACCTGCGCATTTTTTAAAACTAGACACCTAGGGGAATCCAAGATGGGGTGACTTGTGGGGCTCTGACCAGGTTCTGTTACCCAGAATCCTTTGCAGACCTCAAAATTTGGCAAAAAACCCACTTTTTCCTCACATTTCGGTGACAGAAAGTTCTGGAATCTGAGAGGCGCCAAACATTTCCTTCCACCCAGTGTTCCCCCAAGTCTTCAGATAAAAATGGTACCTTACTTGCATGAGTAGGCCTAGCGCCCGCGACAGGATATGCCCCAAAACACGATGTGGACACATCACATTTTCAGAAAGAAAACAAAGCTGTTTTTTACTAAGTGCCTAGCTGTGGATTTTGGCCTCTAGCTCAGCCAGCACCTAGGGAAACCTAGCAAACCTGCGCATTTTTGAAAACTAGACATCTACAGGAATCCAAGATGGGGTGACTTGTGGGGCTCTGACCAGGTTCTGTTACCCAGAATCCTTTGCAAACCTCAAAATTTGGCAAAAAAAAACACTTTTTCCTGTCATTTCGGTGACAGAAAGTTCTGGAATCTGAGAGGAGCCACAAATTTCCTTCCACCCAGCGTTCCCCCAAGTCTCCCGATAAAAATGGTACCTCACTTGTGTGGGTAGGCCTACTCCCTGTGACAGGATATGCCCCAAAACACGACATGGACACATCACATTTTCAGAAAGAAAACAGAGATGTTTTTTACTAAGTGCCTAGCTGTGGATTTTGGCCTCTAGCTCAGCCGGCACCTGGGGAAACCTAGCAAACCTGCACATTTTTGAAAACTAGACACCTAGGGGAATCCAAGATGGGGTGACTTGTGGGGTTCTGACCAGGTTCTGTTACCCAGAATCCTTTGCAAACCTCAAAATGTGGCAAAAAAAACACTTTTTCCTGTCATTTCGGTGACAGAAAGTTCTGGAATCTGAGAGGAGCCACAAATTTCCTTCCACCCAGCGTTCCCCCAAGTCTCCCGATAGAAATGGTACCTCACTTGTGTGGGTAGGCTTAGCGCCGCGACAGGATATGCCCCAAAACACAACGTGGACACATCACATTTTCAGAAAGAAAACAGAGATGTTTTTTACTAAGTGCCTAGCTGTGGATTTTGGCCTCTAGCTCAGCCAGCACCTAGGGAAACCTAGCAAACCTGCGCATTTTTGAAAACTAGACATCTACAGGAATCCAAGATGGGGTGACTTGTGGGGCTCTGACCAGGTTCTGTTACCCAGAATCCTTTGCAAACCTCAAAATTTGGCAAAAAAAAACACTTTTTCCTGTCATTTCGGTGACAGAAAGTTCTGGAATCTGAGAGGAGCCACAAATTTCCTTCCACCCAGCGTTCCCCCAAGTCTCCCGATAAAAATGGTACCTCACTTGTGTGGGTAGGCCTACTGCCTGTGACAGGATATGCCCCAAAACACGACGTGGACACATCACATTTTCAGAAAGAAAACAGAGATGTTTTTTACTAAGTGCCTAGCTGTGGATTTTGGCCTCTAGCGCAGTCGGCACCTAGGGAAACCTAGCAAACCTGCACATTTTTGAAAACTAGACACCTAGGGGAATCCAAGATGGGGTGACTTGTGGGGTTCTGACCAGGTTCTGTTACCCAGAATCCTTTGCAAACCTCAAAATGTGGCAAAAAAAACACTTTTTCCTGTCATTTCGGTGACAGAAAGTTCTGGAATCTGAGAGGAGCCACAAATTTCCTTCCACCCAGCGTTCCCCCAAGTCTCCCGATAGAAATGGTACCTCACTTGTGTGGGTAGGCTTAGCGCCGCGACAGGATATGCCCCAAAACACAACGTGGACACATAACATTTTCAGAAAGAAAACAGAGCTATTTTTTACTAAGTGCCTAGCTGTGGATTTTGGCCTCTAGCTCAGCCGGCACCTGGGGAAACCTAGCAAACCTGCGCATTTTTTAAAACTAGACACCTAGGGGAATCCAAGATGGGGTGACTTGTGGGGCTCTGACCAGGTTCTGTTACCCAGAATCCTTTGCAGACCTCAAAATTTGGCAAAAAAACCCACTTTTTCCTCACATTTCGGTGACAGAAAGTTCTGGAATCTGAGAGGCGCCAAACATTTCCTTCCACCCAGTGTTCCCCCAAGTCTTCAGATAAAAATGGTACCTTACTTGCATGAGTAGGCCTAGCGCCCGCGACAGGATATGCCCCAAAACACGATGTGGACACATCACATTTTCAGAAAGAAAACAAAGCTGTTTTTTACTAAGTGCCTAGCTGTGGATTTTGGCCTCTAGCTCAGCCAGCACCTAGGAAAACCTAGCAAACCTGCGCATTTTTGAAAACTAGACATCTACAGGAATCCAAGATGGGGTGACTTGTGGGGCTCTGACCAGGTTCTGTTACCCAGAATCCTTTGCAAACCTCAAAATTTGGCAAAAAAAAACACTTTTTCCTGTCATTTCGGTGACAGAAAGTTCTGGAATCTGAGAGGAGCCACAAATTTCCTTCCACCCAGCGTTCCCCCAAGTCTCCCGATAAAAATGGTACCTCACTTGTGTGGGTAGGCCTACTGCCTGTGACAGGATATGCCCCAAAACACGACGTGGACACATCACATTTTCAGAAAGAAAACAGAGCTATTTTTTACTAAGTGCCTAGCTGTGGATTTTGGCCTCTAGCTCAGTCAGCACCTGGGGAAACCTAGCAAACCTGCACATTTTTGAAAACTAGACACCTAGGGGAATCCAAGATGGGGTGACATGTGGGGTTCTGACCAGGTTCTGTTACCCAGAATCCTTTGCAAACCTCAAAATGTGGCAAAAAAAACACTTTTTCCTGTCATTTCGGTGACAGAAAGTTCTGGAATCTGAGAGGAGCCACAAATTTCCTTCCACCCAGCGTTCCCCCAAGTCTCCCGATAAAAATGGTACCTCACTTGTGTGGGTAGGCCTAGCGCCGCGACAGGATATGCCCCAAAACACGACGTGGACACATAACATTTTCAGAAAGAAAACAGAGCTATTTTTTACTCAGTGCCTAGCTGTGGATTTTGGCCTCTAGCTCAGCCAGCACCTGGGGAAACCTAGCAAACCTGCGCATTTTTTAAAACTAGACACCTAGGGGAATCCAAGATGGGGTGACTTGTGGGGCTCTGACCAGGTTCTGTTACCCAGAATCCTTTGCAAACCTCAAAACTTGGCAAAAAAAACACTTTTTCCTATCATTTCGGTGACAGAAAGTTCTGGAATCTGAGAGGAGCCACAAATTTCCTTCCACCCAGCGTTTCCCCAAGTCTCCCGATAAAAATGATACCTCACTTGTGTGGGTAGGCCTAGCGCCAGCGACAGGATATGCTCCAAAGCACGACGTGGACACATCACATTTTCAGAAAGAAAACAGAGCTATTTTTTACTAAGTGCCTAGCTGTGGATTTTGGCCTCTAGCTCAGTCAGCACCTGGGGAAACCTAGCAAACCTGCACATTTTTTAAAACTAGACACCTAGGGGAATCCAAGATGGGGTGACATGTGGGGTTCTGACCAGGTTCTGTTACCCAGAATCCTTTGCAAACCTCAAAATGTGGCAAAAAAACCACTTTTTCCTGTCATTTCGGTGACAGAAAGTTCTCAAATCTGAGAGGAGCCACAAATTTCCTTCCACCCAGCGTTCCCCCAAGTCTCCCGATAAAAATGGTACCTCACTTGTGTGGGTAGGCCTAGCGCCGGCGACAGGATATGCCCCAAAACACGACGTGGACACATCACATTTTCAGAAAGAAAACAGAGATGTTTTTTACTAAGTGCCTAGCTGTGGATTTTGGCCTCTAGCGCAGTCGGCACCTAGGGAAACCTAGCAAACCTGCACATTTTTGAAAACTAGACACCTAGGGGAATCCAAGATGGGGTGACTTGTGGGGTTCTGACCAGGTTCTTTTACCCAGAATCCTTTGCAAACCTCAAAATGTGGCAAAAAAAACACTTTTTCCTGTCATTTCGGTGACAGAAAGTTCTGGAATCTGAGAGGAGCCACAAATTTCCTTCCACCCAGCGTTCCCCCAAGTCTCCCGATAGAAATGGTACCTCACTTGTGTGGGTAGGCTTAGCGCCGCGACAGGATATGCCCCAAAACACAACGTGGACAAATAACATTTTCAGAAAGAAAACAGAGCTATTTTTTACTAAGTGCCTAGCTGTGGATTTTGGCCTCTAGCTCAGCCGGCACCTGGGGAAACCTAGCAAACCTGCGCATTTTTTAAAACTAGACACCTAGGGGAATCCAAGATGGGGTGACTTGTGGGGCTCTGACCAGGTTCTGTTACCCAGAATCCTTTGCAGACCTCAAAATTTGGCAAAAAAACCCACTTTTTCCTCACATTTCGGTGACAGAAAGTTCTGGAATCTGAGAGGCGCCAAACATTTCCTTCCACCCAGTGTTCCCCCAAGTCTTCAGATAAAAATGGTACCTTACTTGCATGAGTAGGCCTAGCGCCCGCGACAGGATATGCCCCAAAACACGATGTGGACACATCACATTTTCAGAAAGAAAACAAAGCTGTTTTTTACTAAGTGCCTAGCTGTGGATTTTGGCCTCTAGCTCAGCCAGCACCTAGGGAAACCTAGCAAACCTGCGCATTTTTGAAAACTAGACATCTACAGGAATCCAAGATGGGGTGACTTGTGGGGCTCTGACCAGGTTCTGTTACCCAGAATCCTTTGCAAACCTCAAAATTTGGCAAAAAAAAACACTTTTTCCTGTCATTTCGGTGACAGAAAGTTCTGGAATCTGAGAGGAGCCACAAATTTCCTTCCACCCAGCGTTCCCCCAAGTCTCCCGATAAAAATGGTACCTCACTTGTGTGGGTAGGCCTACTGCCTGTGACAGGATATGCCCCAAAACACGACGTGGACACATCACATTTTCAGAAAGAAAACAGAGCTATTTTTTACTAAGTGCCTAGCTGTGGATTTTGGCCTCTAGCTCAGTCAGCACCTGGGGAAACCTAGCAAACCTGCACATTTTTGAAAACTAGACACCTAGGGGAATCCAAGATGGGGTGACATGTGGGGTTCTGACCAGGTTCTGTTACCCAGAATCCTTTGCAAACCTCAAAATGTGGCAAAAAAAACACTTTTTCCTGTCATTTCGGTGACAGAAAGTTCTGGAATCTGAGAGGAGCCACAAATTTCCTTCCACCCAGCGTTCCCCCAAGTCTCCCGATAAAAATGGTACCTCACTTGTGTGGGTAGGCCTAGCGCCGCGACAGGATATGCCCCAAAACACGACGTGGACACATAACATTTTCAGAAAGAAAACAGAGCTATTTTTTACTCAGTGCCTAGCTGTGGATTTTGGCCTCTAGCTCAGCCAGCACCTGGGGAAACCTAGCAAACCTGCGCATTTTTTAAAACTAGACACCTAGGGGAATCCAAGATGGGGTGACTTGTGGGGCTCTGACCAGGTTCTGTTACCCAGAATCCTTTGCAGACCTCAAAATTTGGCAAAAAAAACACTTTTTCCTCACATTTCGGTGACAGAATGTTCTGGAATCTGAGAGGCGCCACACATTTCCTTCCACCCAGTGTTCCCCCAAGTCTTCAGATAAAAATGGTACCTTACTTGCATGGGTAGGCCTAGCGCCCGCGACAGGATATGCCCCAAAACACGATGTGGACACATCACATTTTCAGAAAGAAAACAAAGCTGTTTTTTACTAAGTGCCTAGCTGTGGATTTTGGCCTCTAGCTCAGCCAGCACCTGGGGAAACCTAGCAGACCTGCGCATATTTGAAAACTAGACACCTAGGGGAATCCAAGATGGGGTGACTGTGGGGCTCTGACCAGGTTCTGTTACCCAGAATCCTTTGCAAACCTCAAAATTTGGCAAAAACAAACACTTTTTCCTGTCATTTCGGTGACAGGAAGTTCTGGAATCTGAGAGGAGCCACAAATTTCCTTCCACCCAGCGTTTCCCCAAGTCTCCCGATAAAAATGGTACCTCACTTGTGTGGGTAGGCCTAGTACCCGTGACAGGATTTGCCCCAAAACACAACGTGGACACAACACATTTTCAGAAAGAAAACAGAGCTGTTTTTTACTAAGTGCCTAGCTGTGGATTTTGGCCTCTAGCTCAGCCAGCACCTAGGGAAACCTAGCAAACCTGCGCATTTTTGAAAACTAGACATCTAGAGGAATCCAGGATGGGGTGACTTGTGGGGCTCTGACTAGGTTCTGTTACCCAGAATCCTTTGCAAACCTCAAAACTTGGCAAAAAAAACACTTTTTCCTATCATTTCGGTGACAGAAAGTTCTGGAATCTGAGAGGAGCCACAAATTTCCTTCCACCCAGCGTTTCCCCAAGTCTCCCGATAAAAATGATACCTCACTTGTGTGGGTAGGCCTAGCGCCAGCGACAGGATATGCTCCAAAACACGACGTGGACACATCACATTTTCAGAAAGAAAACAGAGCTATTTTTTACTAAGTGCCTAGCTGTGGATTTTGGCCTCTAGCTCAGTCAGCACCTGGGGAAACCTAGCAAACCTGCACATTTTTGAAAACTAGACACCTAGGGGAATCCAAGATGGGGTGACATGTGGGGTTCTGACCAGGTTCTGTTACCCAGAATCCTTTGCAAACCTCAAAATGTGGCAAAAAAAAACACTTTTTCCTGTCATTTCGGTGACAGAAAGTTCTGGAATCTGAGAGGAGCCACAAATTTCCTTCCACCCAGCGTTCCCCCAAGTCTCCCGATAAAAATGGTACCTCACTTGTGTGGGTAGGCCTAGCGCCGCGACAGGATATGCCCCAAAACACGACGTGGACACATAACATTTTCAGAAAGAAAACAGAGCTATTTTTTACTCAGTGCCTAGCTGTGGATTTTGGCCTCTAGCTCAGCCAGCACCTGGGGAAACCTAGCAAACCTGCGCATTTTTTAAAACTAGACACCTAGGGGAATCCAAGATGGGGTGACTTGTGGGGCTCTGACCAGGTTCTGTTACCCAGAATCCTTTGCAGACCTCAAAATTTGGCAAAAAAAACACTTTTTCCTCACATTTCGGTGACAGAATGTTCTGGAATCTGAGAGGCGCCACACATTTCCTTCCACCCAGTGTTCCCCCAAGTCTTCAGATAAAAATGGTACCTTACTTGCATGGGTAGGCCTAGCGCCCGCGACAGGATATGCCCCAAAACACGATGTGGACACATCACATTTTCAGAAAGAAAACAAAGCTGTTTTTTACTAAGTGCCTAGCTGTGGATTTTGGCCTCTAGCTCACCCAGCACCTGGGGAAACCTAGCAGACCTGCGCATATTTGAAAACTAGACACCTAGGGGAATCCAAGATGGTGTGACTGTGGGGCTCTGACCAGGTTCTGTTACCCAGAATCCTTTGCAAACCTCAAAATTTGGCAAAAAACCCACTTTTTCCTCACATTTCGGTGACAGAAAGTTCTGGAATCTGAGAGGCGCCAAACATTTCCTTCCACCCAGTGTTCCCCCAAGTCTTCAGATAAAAATGGTACCTTACTTGCATGAGTAGGCCTAGCGCCCGCGACAGGATATGCCCCAAAACACGATGTGGACACATCACATTTTCAGAAAGAAAACAAAGCTGTTTTTTACTAAGTGCCTAGCTGTGGATTTTGGCCTCTAGCTCAGCCAGCACCTAGGGAAACCTAGCAAACCTGCGCATTTTTGAAAACTAGACATCTACAGGAATCCAAGATGGGGTGACTTGTGGGGCTCTGACCAGGTTCTGTTACCCAGAATCCTTTGCAAACCTCAAAATTTGGCAAAAAAAAACACTTTTTCCTGTCATTTCGGTGACAGAAAGTTCTGGAATCTGAGAGGAGCCACAAATTTCCTTCCACCCAGCGTTCCCCCAAGTCTCCCGATAAAAATGGTACCTCACTTGTGTGGGTAGGCCTACTGCCTGTGACAGGATATGCCCCAAAACACGACGTGGACACATCACATTTTCAGAAAGAAAACAGAGATGTTTTTTACTAAGTGCCTAGCTGTGGATTTTGGCCTCTAGCGCAGTCGGCACCTAGGGAAACCTAGCAAACCTACACATTTTTGAAAACTAGACACCTAGGGGAATCCAAGATGGGGTGACTTGTGGGGTTCTGACCAGGTTCTGTTACCCAGAATCCTTTGCAAACCTCAAAATGTGGCAAAAAAAACACTTTTTCCTGTCATTTCGGTGACAGAAAGTTCTGGAATCTGAGAGGAGCCACAAATTTCCTTCCACCCAGCGTTCCCCCAAGTCTCCCGATAGAAATGGTACCTCACTTGTGTGGGTAGGCTTAGCGCCGCGACAGGATATGCCCCAAAACACAACGTGGACACATAACATTTTCAGAAAGAAAACAGAGCTATTTTTTACTAAGTGCCTAGCTGTGGATTTTGGCCTCTAGCTCAGCCGGCACCTGGGGAAACCTAGCAAACCTGCGCATTTTTTAAAACTAGACACCTAGGGGAATCCAAGATGGGGTGACTTGTGGGGCTCTGACCAGGTTCTGTTACCCAGAATCCTTTGCAGACCTCAAAATTTGGCAAAAAAACCACTTTTTCCTCACATTTCGGTGACAGAAAGTTCTGGAATCTGAGAGGCGCCAAACATTTCCTTCCACCCAGTGTTCCCCCAAGTCTTCAGATAAAAATGGTACCTTACTTGCATGAGTAGGCCTAGCGCCCGCGACAGGATATGCCCCAAAACACGATGTGGACACATCACATTTTCAGAAAGAAAACAAAGTTGTTTTTTACTAAGTGCCTAGCTGTGGATTTTGGCCTCTAGCTCAGCCAGCACCTAGGGAAACCTAGCAAACCTGCCCATTTTTGAAAACTAGACATCTACAGGAATCCAAGATGGGGTGACTTGTGGGGCTCTGACCAGGTTCTGTTACCCAGAATCCTTTGCAAACCTCAAAATTTGGCAAAAAAAAACACTTTTTCCTGTCATTTCGGTGACAGAAAGTTCTGGAATCTGAGAGGAGCCACAAATTTCCTTCCACCCAGCGTTCCCCCAAGTCTCCCGATAAAAATGGTACCTCACTTGTGTGGGTAGGCCTACTGCCTGTGACAGGATATGCCCCAAAACACGACGTGGACACATCACATTTTCAGAAAGAAAACAGAGCTATTTTTTACTAAGTGCCTAGCTGTGGATTTTGGCCTCTAGCTCAGTCAGCACCTGGGGAAACCTAGCAAACCTGCACATTTTTGAAAACTAGACACCTAGGGGAATCCAAGATGGGGTGACATGTGGGGTTCTGACCAGGTTCTGTTACCCAGAATCCTTTGCAAACCTCAAAATGTGGCAAAAAAAAACACTTTTTCCTGTCATTTCGGTGACAGAAAGTTCTGGAATCTGAGAGGAGCCACAAATTTCCTTCCACCCAGCGTTCCCCCAAGTCTCCCGATAAAAATGGTACCTCACTTGTGTGGGTAGGCCTAGCGCCGCGACAGGATATGCCCCAAAACACGACGTGGACACATAACATTTTCAGAAAGAAAACAGAGCTATTTTTTACTCAGTGCCTAGCTGTGGATTTTGGCCTCTAGCTCAGCCAGCACCTGGGGAAACCTAGCAAACCTGCGCATTTTTTAAAACTAGACACCTAGGGGAATCCAAGATGGGGTGACTTGTGGGGCTCTGACCAGGTTCTGTTACCCAGAATCCTTTGCAGACCTCAAAATTTGGCAAAAAAAACACTTTTTCCTCACATTTCGGTGACAGAATGTTCTGGAATCTGAGAGGCGCCACACATTTCCTTCCACCCAGTGTTCCCCCAAGTCTTCAGATAAAAATGGTACCTTACTTGCATGGGTAGGCCTAGCGCCCGCGACAGGATATGCCCCAAAACACGATGTGGACACATCACATTTTCAGAAAGAAAACAAAGCTGTTTTTTACTAAGTGCCTAGCTGTGGATTTTGGCCTCTAGCTCAGCCAGCACCTGGGGAAACCTAGCAGACCTGCGCATATTTGAAAACTAGACACCTAGGGGAATCCAAGATGGTGTGACTGTGGGGCTCTGACCAGGTTCTGTTACCCAGAATCCTTTGCAAACCTCAAAATTTGGCAAAAACAAACACTTTTTCCTGTCATTTCGGTGACAGGAAGTTCTGGAATCTGAGAGGAGCCACAAATTTCCTTCCACCCAGCGTTCCCCGAAGTCTCCCGATAAAAATGGTACCTCACTTGTGTGGGTAGGCCTAGTGCCCGTGACAGGATTTGCCCCAAAACACAACGTGGACACAACACATTTTCAGAAAGAAAACAGAGCTATTTTTTACTAAGTGCCTAGCTGTGGATTTTGGCCTCTAGCTCAGCCAGCACCTAGGGAAACCTAGCAAACCTGCGCATTTTTGAAAACTAGACATCTAGAGGAATTCAGGATGGGGTGACTTGTGGGGCTCTGACCAGGTTCTGTTACCCAGAATCCTTTGCAAACCTCAAAACTTGGCAAAAAAAACACTTTTTCCTATCATTTCGGTGACAGAAAGTTCTGGAATCTGAGAGGAGCCACAAATTTCCTTCCACCCAGCGTTTCCCCAAGTCTCCCGATAAAAATGATACCTCACTTGTGTGGGTAGGCCTAGCGCCAGCGACAGGATATGCTCCAAAACACGACGTGGACACATCACATTTTCAGAAAGAAAACAGAGCTATTTTTTACTAAGTGCCTAGCTGTGGATTTTGGCCTCTAGCTCAGTCAGCACCTGGGGAATCCTAGCAAACCTGCACATTTTTGAAAACTAGACACCTAGGGGAATCCAAGATGGGGTGACATGTGGGGTTCTGACCAGGTTCTGTTACCCAGAATCCTTTGCAAACCTCAAAATGTGGCAAAAAAAACACTTTTTCCTGTCATTTCGGTGACAGAAAGTTCTCAAATCTGAGAGGAGCCACAAATTTCCTTCCACCCAGCGTTCCCCCAAGTCTCCCGATAAAAATGGTACCTCACTTGTGTGGGTAGGCCTAGCGCCGGCGACAGGATATGCCCCAAAACACGACGTGGACACATCACATTTTCAGAAAGAAAACAGAGATGTTTTTTACTAAGTGCCTAGCTGTGGATTTTGGCCTCTAGCGCAGTCGGCACCTAGGGAAACCTAGCAAACCTGCACATTTTTGAAAACTAGACACCTAGGGGAATCCAAGATGGGGTGACTTGTGGGGTTCTGACCAGGTTCTGTTACCCAGAATCCTTTGCAAACCTCAAAATGTGGCAAAAAAAACACTTTTTCCTGTCATTTCGGTGACAGAAAGTTCTGGAATCTGAGAGGAGCCACAAATTTCCTTCCACCCAGCGTTCCCCCAAGTCTCCCGATAGAAATGGTACCTCACTTGTGTGGGTAGGCTTAGCGCCGCGACAGGATATGCCCCAAAACACAACGTGGACACATAACATTTTCAGAAAGAAAACAGAGCTATTTTTTACTAAGTGCCTAGCTGTGGATTTTGGCCTCTAGCTCAGCCGGCACCTGGGGAAACCTAGCAAACCTGCGCATTTTTTAAAACTAGACACCTAGGGGAATCCAAGATGGGGTGACTTGTGGGGCTCTGACCAGGTTCTGTTACCCAGAATCCTTTACAGACCTCAAAATTTGGCAAAAAACCCACTTTTTCCTCACATTTCGGTGACAGAAAGTTCTGGAATCTGAGAGGCGCCAAACATTTCCTTCCACCCAGTGTTCCCCCAAGTCTTCAGATAAAAATGGTACCTTACTTGCATGAGTAGGCCTAGCGCCCGCGACAGGATATGCCCCAAAACACGATGTGGACACATCACATTTTCAGAAAGAAAACAAAGCTGTTTTTTACTAAGTGCCTAGCTGTGGATTTTGGCCTCTAGCTCAGCCAGCACCTAGGGAAACCTAGCAAACCTGCGCATTTTTGAAAACTAGACATCTACAGGAATCCAAGATGGGGTGACTTGTGGGGCTCTGACCAGGTTCTGTTACCCAGAATCCTTTGCAAACCTCAAAATTTGGCAAAAAAAAACACTTTTTCCTGTCATTTCGGTGACAGAAAGTTCTGGAATCTGAGAGGAGCCACAAATTTCCTTCCACCCAGCGTTCCCCCAAGTCTCCCGATAAAAATGGTACCTCACTTGTGTGGGTAGGCCTACTGCCTGTGACAGGATATGCCCCAAAACACGACGTGGACACATCACATTTTCAGAAAGAAAACAGAGATGTTTTTTACTAAGTGCCTAGCTGTGGATTTTGGCCTCTAGCGCAGTCGGCACCTAGGGAAACCTAGCAAACCTACACATTTTTGAAAACTAGACACCTGGTGGAATCCAAGATGGGGTGACTTGTGGGGTTCTGACCAGGTTCTGTTACCCAGAATCCTTTGCAAACCTCAAAATGTGGCAAAAAAAACACTTTTTCCTGTCATTTCGGTGACAGAAAGTTCTGGAATCTGAGAGGCGCCAAACATTTCCTTCCACCCAGTGTTCCCCCAAGTCTTCAGATAAAAATGGTACCTTACTTGCATGAGTAGGCCTAGCGCCCGCGACAGGATATGCCCCAAAACACGATGTGGACACATCACATTTTCAGAAAGAAAACAAAGCTGTTTTTTACTAAGTGCCTAGCTGTGGATTTTGGCCTCTAGCTCAGCCGGCACCTGGGGAAACCTAGCAAACCTGCGCATTTTTTAAAACTAGACACCTAGGGGAATCCAAGATGGGGTGACTTGTGGGGCTCTGACCAGGTTCTGTTACCCAGAATCCTTTGCAGACCTCAAAATTTGGCAAAAAAAACCACTTTTTCCTCACATTTCGGTGACAGAAAGTTCTGGAATCTGAGAGGCGCCAAACATTTCCTTCCACCCAGTGTTCCCCCAAGTCTTCAGATAAAAATGGTACCTTACTTGCATGAGTAGGCCTAGCGCCCGCGACAGGATATGCCCCAAAACACGATGTGGACACATCACATTTTCAGAAAGAAAACAAAGCTGTTTTTTACTAAGTGCCTAGCTGTGGATTTTGGCCTCTAGCTCAGCCAGCACCTAGGGAAACCTAGCAAACCTGCGCATTTTTGAAAACTAGACATCTACAGGAATCCAAGATGGGGTGACTTGTGGGGCTCTGACCAGGTTCTGTTACCCAGAATCCTTTGCAAACCTCAAAATTTGGCAAAAAAAAACACTTTTTCCTGTCATTTCGGTGACAGAAAGTTCTGGAATCTGAGAGGAGCCACAAATTTCCTTCCACCCAGCGTTCCCCCAAGTCTCCCGATAAAAATGGTACCTCACTTGTGTGGGTAGGCCTACTGCCTGTGACAGGATATGCCCCAAAACACGACGTGGACACATCACATTTTCAGAAAGAAAACAGAGCTATTTTTTACTAAGTGCCTAGCTGTGGATTTTGGCCTCTAGCTCAGTCAGCACCTGGGGAAACCTAGCAAACCTGCACATTTTTGAAAACTAGACACCTAGGGGAATCCAAGATGGGGTGACATGTGGGGTTCTGACCAGGTTCTGTTACCCAGAATCCTTTGCAAACCTCAAAATTTGGCAAAAAAAAACACTTTTTCCTGTCATTTCGGTGACAGAAAGTTCTGGAATCTGAGAGGAGCCACAAATTTCCTTCCACCCAGCGTTCCCCCAAGTCTCCCGATAAAAATGGTACCTCACTTGTGTGGGTAGGCCTACTGCCTGTGACAGGATATGCCCCAAAACACGACGTGGACACATCACATTTTCAGAAAGAAAACAGAGATGTTTTTTACTAAGTGCCTAGCTGTGGATTTTGGCCTCTAGCGCAGTCGGCACCTAGGGAAACCTAGCAAACCTGCACATTTTTGAAAACTAGACACCTAGGGGAATCCAAGATGGGGTGACTTGTGGGGTTCTGACCAGGTTCTGTTACCCAGAATCCTTTGCAAACCTCAAAATGTGGCAAAAAAAACACTTTTTCCTGTCATTTCGGTGACAGAAAGTTCTGGAATCTGAGAGGAGCCACAAATTTCCTTCCACCCAGCGTTCCCCCAAGTCTCCCGATAGAAATGGTACCTCACTTGTGTGGGTAGGCTTAGCGCCGCGACAGGATATGCCCCAAAACACAACGTGGACACATAACATTTTCAGAAAGAAAACAGAGCTATTTTTTACTAAGTGCCTAGCTGTGGATTTTGGCCTCTAGCTCAGCCGGCACCTGGGGAAACCTAGCAAACCTGCGCATTTTTTAAAACTAGACACCTAGGGGAATCCAAGATGGGGTGACTTGTGGGGCTCTGACCAGGTTCTGTTACCCAGAATCCTTTGCAGACCTCAAAATTTGGCAAAAAAACCCACTTTTTCCTCACATTTCGGTGACAGAAAGTTCTGGAATCTGAGAGGCGCCAAACATTTCCTTCCACCCAGTGTTCCCCCAAGTCTTCAGATAAAAATGGTACCTTACTTGCATGAGTAGGCCTAGCGCCCGCGACAGGATATGCCCCAAAACACGATGTGGACACATCACATTTTCAGAAAGAAAACAAAGCTGTTTTTTACTAAGTGCCTAGCTGTGGATTTTGGCCTCTAGCTCAGCCAGCACCTAGGGAAACCTAGCAAACCTGCGCATTTTTGAAAACTAGACATCTACAGGAATCCAAGATGGGGTGACTTGTGGGGCTCTGACCAGGTTCTGTTACCCAGAATCCTTTGCAAACCTCAAAATTTGGCAAAAAAAAACACTTTTTCCTGTCATTTCGGTGACAGAAAGTTCTGGAATCTGAGAGGAGCCACAAATTTCCTTCCACCCAGCGTTCCCCCAAGTCTCCCGATAAAAATGGTACCTCACTTGTGTGGGTAGGCCTACTGCCTGTGACAGGATATGCCCCAAAACACGACGTGGACACATCACATTTTCAGAAAGAAAACAGAGCTATTTTTTACTAAGTGCCTAGCTGTGGATTTTGGCCTCTAGCTCAGTCAGCACCTGGGGAAACTTAGCAAACCTGCACATTTTTGAAAACTAGACACCTAGGGGAATCCAAGATGGGGTGACATGTGGGGTTCTGACCAGGTTCTGTTACCCAGAATCCTTTGCAAACCTCAAAATGTGGCCAAAAAAACACTTTTTCCTGTCATTTCGGTGACAGAAAGTTCTGGAATCTGAGAGGAGCCACAAATTTCCTTCCACCCAGCGTTCCCCCAAGTCTCCCGATAAAAATGGTACCTCACTTGTGTGGGTAGGCCTAGCGCCGCGACAGGATATGCCCCAAAACACGACGTGGACACATAACATTTTCAGAAAGAAAACAGAGCTATTTTTTACTCAGTGCCTAGCTGTGGATTTTGGCCTCTAGCTCAGCCAGCACCTGGGGAAACCTAGCAAACCTGCGCATTTTTTAAAACTAGACACCTAGGGGAATCCAAGATGGGGTGACTTGTGGGGCTCTGACCAGGTTCTGTTACCCAGAATCCTTTGCAAACCTCAAAACTTGGCAAAAAAAACACTTTTTCCTATCATTTCGGTGACAGAAAGTTCTGGAATCTGAGAGGAGCCACAAATTTCCTTCCACCCAGCGTTTCCCCAAGTCTCCCGATAAAAATGATACCTCACTTGTGTGGGTAGGCCTAGCGCCAGCGACAGGATATGCTCCAAAGCACGACGTGGACACATCACATTTTCAGAAAGAAAACAGAGCTATTTTTTACTAAGTGCCTAGCTGTGGATTTTGGCCTCTAGCTCAGTCAGCACCTGGGGAAACCTAGCAAACCTGCACATTTTTTAAAACTAGACACCTAGGGGAATCCAAGATGGGGTGACATGTGGGGTTCTGACCAGGTTCTGTTACCCAGAATCCTTTGCAAACCTCAAAATGTGGCAAAAAAACCACTTTTTCCTGTCATTTCGGTGACAGAAAGTTCTCAAATCTGAGAGGAGCCACAAATTTCCTTCCACCCAGCGTTCCCCCAAGTCTCCCGATAAAAATGGTACCTCACTTGTGTGGGTAGGCCTAGCGCCGGCGACAGGATATGCCCCAAAACACGACGTGGACACATCACATTTTCAGAAAGAAAACAGAGATGTTTTTTACTAAGTGCCTAGCTGTGGATTTTGGCCTCTAGCGCAGTCGGCACCTAGGGAAACCTAGCAAACCTGCACATTTTTGAAAACTAGACACCTAGGGGAATCCAAGATGGGGTGACTTGTGGGGTTCTGACCAGGTTCTGTTACCCAGAATCCTTTGCAAACCTCAAAATGTGGCAAAAAAAACACTTTTTCCTGTCATTTCGGTGACAGAAAGTTCTGGAATCTGAGAGGAGCCACAAATTTCCTTCCACCCAGCGTTCCCCCAAGTCTCCCGATAGAAATGGTACCTCACTTGTGTGGGTAGGCTTAGCGCCGCGACAGGATATGCCCCAAAACACAACGTGGACAAATAACATTTTCAGAAAGAAAACAGAGCTATTTTTTACTAAGTGCCTAGCTGTGGATTTTGGCCTCTAGCTCAGCCGGCACCTGGGGAAACCTAGCAAACCTGCGCATTTTTTAAAACTAGACACCTAGGGGAATCCAAGATGGGGTGACTTGTGGGGCTCTGACCAGGTTCTGTTACCCAGAATCCTTTGCAGACCTCAAAATTTGGCAAAAAAACCCACTTTTTCCTCACATTTCGGTGACAGAAAGTTCTGGAATCTGAGAGGCGCCAAACATTTCCTTCCACCCAGTGTTCCCCCAAGTCTTCAGATAAAAATGGTACCTTACTTGCATGAGTAGGCCTAGCGCCCGCGACAGGATATGCCCCAAAACACGATGTGGACACATCACATTTTCAGAAAGAAAACAAAGCTGTTTTTTACTAAGTGCCTAGCTGTGGATTTTGGCCTCTAGCTCAGCCAGCACCTAGGGAAACCTAGCAAACCTGCGCATTTTTGAAAACTAGACATCTACAGGAATCCAAGATGGGGTGACTTGTGGGGCTCTGACCAGGTTCTGTTACCCAGAATCCTTTGCAAACCTCAAAATTTGGCAAAAAAAAACACTTTTTCCTGTCATTTCGGTGACAGAAAGTTCTGGAATCTGAGAGGAGCCACAAATTTCCTTCCACCCAGCGTTCCCCCAAGTCTCCCGATAAAAATGGTACCTCACTTGTGTGGGTAGGCCTACTGCCTGTGACAGGATATGCCCCAAAACACGACGTGGACACATCACATTTTCAGAAAGAAAACAGAGCTATTTTTTACTAAGTGCCTAGCTGTGGATTTTGGCCTCTAGCTCAGTCAGCACCTGGGGAAACCTAGCAAACCTGCACATTTTTGAAAACTAGACACCTAGGGGAATCCAAGATGGGGTGACATGTGGGGTTCTGACCAGGTTCTGTTACCCAGAATCCTTTGCAAACCTCAAAATGTGGCAAAAAAAACACTTTTTCCTGTCATTTCGGTGACAGAAAGTTCTGGAATCTGAGAGGAGCCACAAATTTCCTTCCACCCAGCGTTCCCCCAAGTCTCCCGATAAAAATGGTACCTCACTTGTGTGGGTAGGCCTAGCGCCGCGACAGGATATGCCCCAAAACACGACGTGGACACATAACATTTTCAGAAAGAAAACAGAGCTATTTTTTACTCAGTGCCTAGCTGTGGATTTTGGCCTCTAGCTCAGCCAGCACCTGGGGAAACCTAGCAAACCTGCGCATTTTTTAAAACTAGACACCTAGGGGAATCCAAGATGGGGTGACTTGTGGGGCTCTGACCAGGTTCTGTTACCCAGAATCCTTTGCAGACCTCAAAATTTGGCAAAAAAAACACTTTTTCCTCACATTTCGGTGACAGAATGTTCTGGAATCTGAGAGGCGCCACACATTTCCTTCCACCCAGTGTTCCCCCAAGTCTTCAGATAAAAATGGTACCTTACTTGCATGGGTAGGCCTAGCGCCCGCGACAGGATATGCCCCAAAACACGATGTGGACACATCACATTTTCAGAAAGAAAACAAAGCTGTTTTTTACTAAGTGCCTAGCTGTGGATTTTGGCCTCTAGCTCAGCCAGCACCTGGGGAAACCTAGCAGACCTGCGCATATTTGAAAACTAGACACCTAGGGGAATCCAAGATGGGGTGACTGTGGGGCTCTGACCAGGTTCTGTTACCCAGAATCCTTTGCAAACCTCAAAATTTGGCAAAAACAAACACTTTTTCCTGTCATTTCGGTGACAGGAAGTTCTGGAATCTGAGAGGAGCCACAAATTTCCTTCCACCCAGCGTTTCCCCAAGTCTCCCGATAAAAATGGTACCTCACTTGTGTGGGTAGGCCTAGTACCCGTGACAGGATTTGCCCCAAAACACAACGTGGACACAACACATTTTCAGAAAGAAAACAGAGCTGTTTTTTACTAAGTGCCTAGCTGTGGATTTTGGCCTCTAGCTCAGCCAGCACCTAGGGAAACTTAGCAAACCTGCGCATTTTTGAAAACTAGACATCTAGAGGAATCCAGGATGGGGTGACTTGTGGGGCTCTGACTAGGTTCTGTTACCCAGAATCCTTTGCAAACCTCAAAACTTGGCAAAAAAAACACTTTTTCCTATCATTTCGGTGACAGAAAGTTCTGGAATCTGAGAGGAGCCACAAATTTCCTTCCACCCAGCGTTTCCCCAAGTCTCCCGATAAAAATGATACCTCACTTGTGTGGGTAGGCCTAGCGCCAGCGACAGGATATGCTCCAAAACACGACGTGGACACATCACATTTTCAGAAAGAAAACAGAGCTATTTTTTACTAAGTGCCTAGCTGTGGATTTTGGCCTCTAGCTCAGTCAGCACCTGGGGAAACCTAGCAAACCTGCACATTTTTGAAAACTAGACACCTAGGGGAATCCAAGATGGGGTGACATGTGGGGTTCTGACCAGGTTCTGTTACCCAGAATCCTTTGCAAACCTCAAAATGTGGCAAAAAAAACACTTTTTCCTGTCATTTCGGTGACAGAAAGTTCTGGAATCTGAGAGGAGCCACAAATTTCCTTCCACCCAGCGTTCCCCCAAGTCTCCCGATAAAAATGGTACCTCACTTGTGTGGGTAGGCCTAGCGCCGCGACAGGATATGCCCCCAAAACACGACGTGGACACATAACATTTTCAGAAAGAAAACAGAGCTATTTTTTACTCAGTGCCTAGCTGTGGATTTTGGCCTCTAGCTCAGCCAGCACCTGGGGAAACCTAGCAAACCTGCGCATTTTTTAAAACTAGACACCTAGGGGAATCCAAGATGGGGTGACTTGTGGGGCTCTGACCAGGTTCTGTTACCCAGAATCCTTTGCAGACCTCAAAATTTGGCAAAAAAAACACTTTTTCCTCACATTTCGGTGACAGAATGTTCTGGAATCTGAGAGGCGCCACACATTTCCTTCCACCCAGTGTTCCCCCAAGTCTTCAGATAAAAATGGTACCTTACTTGCATGGGTAGGCCTAGCGCCCGCGACAGGATATGCCCCAAAACACGATGTGGACACATCACATTTTCAGAAAGAAAACAAAGCTGTTTTTTACTAAGTGCCTAGCTGTGGATTTTGGCCTCTAGCTCACCCAGCACCTGGGGAAACCTAGCAGACCTGCGCATATTTGAAAACTAGACACCTAGGGGAATCCAAGATGGTGTGACTGTGGGGCTCTGACCAGGTTCTGTTACCCAGAATCCTTTGCAAACCTCAAAATTTGGCAAAAACAAACACTTTTTCCTGTCATTTCGGTGACAGGAAGTTCTGGAATCTGAGAGGAGCCACAAATTTCCTTCCACCCAGCGTTCCCCGAAGTCTCCCGATAAAAATGGTACCTCACTTGTGTGGGTAGGCCTAGTGCCCGTGACAGGATTTGCCCCAAAACACAACGTGGACACAACACATTTTCAGAAAGAAAACAGAGCTGTTTTTTACTAAGTGCCTAGCTGTGGATTTTGGCCTCTAGCTCAGCCAGCACCTAGGGAAACCTAGCAAACCTGCGCATTTTTGAAAACTAGACATCTAGAGGAATCCAGGATGGGGTGACTTGTGGGGCTCTGACCAGGTTCTGTTACCCAGAATCCTTTGCAAACCTCAAAACTTGGCAAAAAAAACACTTTTTCCTATCATTTCGGTGACAGAAAGTTCTGGAATCTGAGAGGAGCCACAAATTTCCTTCCACCCAGCGTTTCCCCAAGTCTCCCGATAAAAATGATACCTCACTTGTGTGGGTAGGCCTAGCGCCAGCGACAGGATATGCTCCAAAACACGACGTGGAAACATCACATTTTCAGAAAGAAAACAGAGCTGTTTTTTACTAAGTGCCTAGCTGTGGATTTTGGCCTCTAGCTCAGCCAGCACCTGGGGAAACCTAGCAAACCTGCGCATTTTTGAAAATTAGACACCTAGGGGAATCCAAGATGGGGTGACTTTTGGGGCTCTGACCAGGTTCTGTTACCCAGAATCCTTTGCAAACCTCAAAATTTGGCAAAAAAAACACTTTTTCCTGTCATTTCGGTGACAGAAAGTTCTCAAATCTGAGAGGAGCCACAAATTTCCTTCCACCCAGCGTTCCCCCAAGTCTCCCGATAAAAATGGTACCTCACTTGTGTGGGTAGGCCTAGTGCCAGCGACAGGATATGCCCCAAAACACGATGTGGACACATCACATTTTCAGAAAGAAAACAGAGATGTTTTTTACTAAGTGCCTAGCTGTGGATTTTGGCCTCTAGCTCAGCCGGCACCTGGGGAAACCTAGCAAACCTGCGCATTTTTGAAAACTAGACACCTAGGGGAATCTAAGATGGGGTGACTTGTGGGGCTCTGACCAGGTTCTGTTACCCAGAATCCTTTGCAAACCTCAAAATGTGGCAAAAAAAATACTTTTTCCTGTCATTTCGGTGACAGAAAGTTCTGGAATCTGTGAGGAGCCACAAATTTCCTTCCACCCGGCGTTCCCCCAAGTCTCCCGATAAAAATGGTACCTCACTTTTGTGGGTAGGCCTAGCGCCAGCGACAGGATATGCCCCAAAACACGACGTGGACACATCACATTTTCAGAAAGAAAACAGAGATGTTTTTTACTAAGTGCCTAGCTGTGGATTTTGGCCTCTAGCTCAGCCGGCACCTGGGGAAACCTAGCAAACCTGCACATTTGTGAAAACTAGACTCCTAGGGGAATCCAGGATGGTGTGACTTGTGGGGTTCTGACCAGGTTCTGTTACCCAGAATCCTTTGCAAACCTCAAAATTTGGCAAAAAAAACACTTTTTCCTGTCATTTCCGTGACAGAAAGTTCTGGAATCTGAGAGGAGCCACAAATTTCCTTCCACTCAGCGTTCCCCCAAGTCCCCCGATAAAAACGGTACCTCACTTGTGTGGGTAGGCCTAGCGACCGCTACACGATATGCCCCAAAACACGACGTGGACACATCACATTTTCAGAAAGAAAACAGAGCTGTTTTTTACTAAGTGCCTAGCTGTGGATTTTGGCCTCTACCTCAGCCGGCACCTGGGGAAACCTAGCAAACCTGCACATTTTTAAAAACTAGACACCTAGGGGAATCCAAGATGGGGTGACTTGTGGGGCTCTGACCAGGTTCTGTTACCCAGAATCCTTTGCAAACCTCAAAATTTGGCAAAAAAAAAACA
This sequence comes from Pleurodeles waltl, assembly GCF_031143425.1. Taxonomy (NCBI): domain Eukaryota; kingdom Metazoa; phylum Chordata; class Amphibia; order Caudata; family Salamandridae; genus Pleurodeles; species Pleurodeles waltl. The sequence continues at coordinate 603,551,868 of NC_090446.1, forward strand.
CTTTTTCCTGTCATTTCGGTGACAGAAAGTTCTGGAATCTGAGAGGAGCCACAAATTTCCTTCCACCCAGCGTTCCCCCAAGTCTCCCGATAAAAATGGTACCTCACTTGTGTGGGTAGGCCTAGCGCCCGCGACAGGATATGCCCCAAAACACGACGTGGACACATCACATTTTCAGAAAGAAAACAGAGATGTTTTTTTACTAAGTGCCTAGCTGTGGATTTTGGCCTCTACCTCAGCCGGCACCTGGGGAAACCTAGCAAACCTGCACATTTTTAAAAACTAGACACCTAGGGGAATCCAAGATGGGGTGACTTGTGGGGCTCTGAACAGGTTCTGTTACCCAGAATCCTTTGCAAACCTCAAAATTTGGCAAAAAAAAACACTTTTTCCTGTCATTTCAGTGACAGAAAGTTCTGGAATCTGAGAGGACCCACAAATTTCCTTCCACCCAGCGTTCCCCCAAGTCTCCCGATAAAAATGGTACCTCACTTGTATGGGTAGGCCTAGCGCCGGCGACAGGATATGCCCCAAAACACGACGTGGACACATAACATTTTCAGAAAGAAAACAGAGCTATTTTTTACTCAGTGCCTAGCTGTGGATTTTGGCCTCTACCTCAGCCGGCACCTGGGGAAACCTAGCAAACCTGCACATTTTTAAAAACTAGACACCTAGGGGAATCCAAGATGGGGTGACTTGTGGGGCTCTGACCAGGTTCTGTTACCCAGAATCCTTTGCAAACCTCAAAATTTGGCAAAAAAAAACACTTTTTCCTGTCATTTCGGTGACAGAAAGTTCTGGAATCTGAGAGGAGCCACAAATTTCCTTCCACCCAGCGTTCCCCCAAGTCTCCCGATAAAAATGGTACCTCACTTGTGTGGGTAGGCCTAGCGCCGGCGACAGGATATGCCCCAAAACACGACGTGGACACATCACATTTTCAGAAAGAAAACAGAGATGTTTTTTACTAAGTGCCTAGCTGTGGATTTTGGCCTCTAGCGCAGTCGGCACCTAGGGAAACCTAGCAAACCTGCACATTTCTGAAAACTAGACACCTAGGGGAATCCAAGATGGGGTGACTTGTGGGGTTCTGACCAGGTTCTGTTACCCAGAATCCTTTGCAAACCTCAAAATGTGGCAAAAAAAACACTTTTTCCTGTCATTTCGGTGACAGAAAGTTCTGGAATCTGAGAGGAGCCACAAATTTCCTTCCACCCAGCGTTCCCCCAAGTCTCCCGATAGAAATGGTACCTCACTTGTGTGGGTAGGCTTAGCGCCGCGACAGGATATGCCCCAAAACACAACGTGGACACATAACATTTTCAGAAAGAAAACAGAGCTATTTTTTACTAAGTGCCTAGCTGTGGATTTTGGCCTCTAGCTCAGCCGGCACCTGGGGAAACCTAGCAAACCTGCGCATTTTTTAAAACTAGACACCTAGGGGAATCCAAGATGGGGTGACTTGTGGGGCTCTGACCAGGTTCTGTTACCCAGAATCCTTTGCAGACCTCAAAATTTGGCAAAAAAACCACTTTTTCCTCACATTTCGGTGACAGAAAGTTCTGGAATCTGAGAGGCGCCAAACATTTCCTTCCACCCAGTGTTCCCCCAAGTCTTCAGATAAAAATGGTACCTTACTTGCATGAGTAGGCCTAGCGCCCGCGACAGGATATGCCCCAAAACACGATGTGGACACATCACATTTTCAGAAAGAAAACAAAGCTGTTTTTTAACTAAGTGCCTAGCTGTGGATTTTGGCCTCTAGCTCAGCCAGCACCTAGGGAAACCTAGCAAACCTGCGCATTTTTGAAAACTAGACATCTACAGGAATCCAAGATGGGGTGACTTGTGGGGCTCTGACCAGGTTCTGTTACCCAGAATCCTTTGCAAACCTCAAAATTTGGCAAAAAAAAACACTTTTTCCTGTCATTTCGGTGACAGAAAGTTCTGGAATCTGAGAGGAGCCACAAATTTCCTTCCACCCAGCATTCCCCCAAGTCTCCCGATAAAAATGGTACCTCACTTGTGTGGGTAGGCCTAGTGCCCGTGACAGGATTTGCCCCAAAACACGACATGGACACAACACATTTTCAGAAAGAAAACAGAGCTGATTTTTACTAAGTGCCTAGCTGTGGATTTTGGCCTCTAGCTCAGCCAGCACCTAGGGAAACCTAGCAAACCTGCGCATTTTTGAAAACTAGACATCTAGAGGAATCCAAGATGGGGTGACTTGTGGGGCTCTGACCAGGTTCTGTTACCCAGAATCCTTTGCAAACCTCAAAATTTGGCAAAAAAAAAACACTTTTTCCTGTCATTTCAGTGACAGAAAGTTCTGGAATCTGAGAGGAGCCACACATTTCCTTCCACCCAGCGTTCCCCCAAGTCTCCCGATAAAAATGGTACCCCACTTGTGTGGGTAGGCCTAGCGCCGGCGACAGGATATGCCCCAAAACACGACGTGGACACATCACATTTTCAGAAAGAAAACAGAGATGTTTTTTACTAAGTGCCTAGCTGTGGATTTTGGCCTCTAGCTCAGTCGGCACATGGGGAAACCTAGCAAACCTGCACATTTTTGAAAACTAGACACCTAGGGGAATCCAAGATGGGGTGACATGTGGGGTTCTGACCAGGTTCTGTTACCCAGAATCCTTTGCAAACCTCAAAATGTGGCAAAAAAAACACTTTTTCCTGTCATTTCGGTGACAGAAAGTTCTGGAATCTGAGAGGAGCCACAAATTTCCTTCCACCCAGCGTTCCCCCAAGTATCCCGATAAAAATGGTACCTCACTTGTGTGGGTAGGCCTAGCACCGCGACAGGATATGCCCCAAAACACGACGTGGACACATAACATTTTCAGAAAGAAAACAGAGCTATTTTTTACTCAGTGCCTAGCTGTGGATTTTGGCCTCTAGCTCAGCCAGCACCTGGGAAACCTAGCAAACCTGCGCATTTTTTAAAACTAGACACCTAGGGGAATCCAATATGGGGTGACTTGTGGGGCTCTGACCAGGTTCTGTTACCCAGAATACTTTGCAGACCTCAAAATTTGGCAAAAAAAACACTTTTTCCTCACATTTCGGTGACAGAATGTTCTGGAATCTGAGAGGCGCCACACATTTCCTTCCACCCAGTGATCCCCCAAGTCTTCAGATAAAAATGGTACCTTACTTGCATGGGTAGGCCTAGCGCCCGCGACAGGATATGCCCCAAAACACGATGTGGACACATCACATTTTCAGAAAGAAAACAAAGCTGTTTTTTACTAAGTGCCTAGCTGTGGATTTTGGCCTCTAGCTCAGCCAGCACCTAGGGAAACCTAGCAAACCTGCGCATTTTTGAAAACTAGACATCTACAGGAATCCAAGATGGGGTGACTTGTGGGGCTCTGACCAGGTTCTGTTACCCAGAATCCTTTGCAAACCTCAAAATTTGGCAAAAAAAAACACTTTTTCCTGTCATTTCGGTGACAGAAAGTTCTGGAATCTGAGAGGAGCCACAAATTTCCTTCCACCCAGCGTTCCCCCAAGTCTCCCGATAAAAATGGTACCTCACTTGTGTGGGTAGGCCTAGTGCCCGTGACAGGATTTGCCCCAAAACACGACATGGACACAACACATTTTCAGAAAGAAAACAGAGCTGATTTTTACTAAGTGCCTAGCTGTGGATTTTGGCCTCTAGCTCAGCCAGCACCTAGGGAAACCTAGCAAACCTGCGCATTTTTGAAAACTAGACATCTAGAGGAATCCAAGATGGGGTGACTTGTGGGGCTCTGACCAGGTTCTGTTACCCAGAATCCTTTGCAAACCTCAAAATTTGGCAAAAAAAAAACACTTTTTCCTGTCATTTCAGTGACAGAAAGTTCTGGAATCTGAGAGGAGCCACAAATTTCCTTCCACCCAGCGTTCCCCCAAGTCTCCCGATAAAAATGGTACCTCACTTGTGTGGGTAGGCCTAGCGCCGGCGACAGGATATGCCCCAAAACACGACGTGGACACATCACATTTTCAGAAAGAAAACAGAGATGTTTTTTACTAAGTGCCTAGCTGTGGATTTTGGCCTCTAGCTCAGTCGGCACATGGGGAAACCTAGCAAACCTGCACATTTTTGAAAACTAGACACCTAGGGGAATCCAAGATGGGGTGAAATGTGGGGTTCTGACCAGGTTCTGTTACCCAGAATCCTTTGCAAACCTCAAAATGTGGCAAAAAAAACACTTTTTCCTGTCATTTCGGTGACAGAAAGTTCTGGAATCTGAGAGGAGCCACAAATTTCCTTCCACCCAGCGTTCCCCCAAGTCTCCCGATAAAAATGGTACCTCACTTGTGTGGGTAGGCCTAGCGCCGCGACAGGATATGTCCCAAAACACGACGTGGACACATAACATTTTCAGAAAGAAAACAGAGCTATTTTTTACTCAGTGCCTAGCTGTGGATTTTGGCCTCTAGCTCAGCCAGCACCTGGGGAAACCTAGCAAACCTGCGCATTTTTTAAAACTAGACACCTAGGGGAATCCAAGATGGGGTGACTTGTGGGGCTCTGACCAGGTTCTGTTACCCAGAATCCTTTGCAGACCTCAAAATTTGGCAAAAAAAACACTTTTTCCTCACATTTCGGTGACAGAATGTTCTGGAATCTGAGAGGCGCCACACATTTCCTTCCACCCAGTGTTCCCCCAAGTCTTCAGATAAAAATGGTACCTTACTTGCATGGGTAGGCCTAGCGCCCGCGACAGGATATGCCCCAAAACACGATGTGGACACATCACATTTTCAGAAAGAAAACAAAGCTGTTTTTTACTAAGTGCCTAGCTGTGGATTTTGGCCTCTAGCTCAGCCAGCACCTGGGGAAACCTAGCAGACCTGCGCATATTTGAAAACTAGACACCTAGGGGAATCCAAGATGGGGTGACTGTGGGGCTCTGACCAGGTTCTGTTACCCAGAATCCTTTGCAAACCTCAAAATTTGGCAAAAACAAACACTTTTTCCTGTCATTTCGGTGACAGGAAGTTCTGGAATCTGAGAGGAGCCACAAATTTCCTTCCACCCAGCGTTCCCCGAAGTCTCCCGATAAAAATGGTACCTCACTTGTGTGGGTAGGCCTAGTGCCCGTGACAGGATTTGCCCCAAAACACAACGTGGACACAACACATTTTCAGAAAGAAAACAGAGCTGTTTTTTACTAAGTGCCTAGCTGTGGATTTTGGCCTCTAGCTCACCCAGCACCTAGGGAAACCTAGCAAACCTGCGCATTTTTGAAAACTAGACATCTAGAGGAATCCAGGATGGGGTGACTTGTGGGGCTCTGACCAGGTTCTGTTACCCAGAATCCTTTGCAAACCTCAAAACTTGGCAAAAAAAACACTTTTTCCTGTCATTTCGGTGACAGAAAGTTCTGGAATCTGAGAAGAGCCACAAATTTCCTTCCACCCAGCGTTTCCCCAAGTCTCCCGATAAAAATGATACCTCACTTGTGTGGGTAGGCCTAGCGCCAGCGACACGATATGCTCCAAAACACGACGTGGAAACATCACATTTTCAGAAAGAAAACAGAGCTGTTTTTTACTAAGTGCCTAGCTGTGGATTTTGGCCTCTAGCTCAGCCAGCACCTAGGGAAACCTAGCAAACCTGCGCATTTTTGAAAACTAGACATCTACAGGAATCCAAGATGGGGTGACTTGTGGGGCTCTGACCAGGTTCTGTTACCCAGAATCCTTTGCAAACCTCAAAATTTGGCAAAAAAAAACACTTTTTCCTGTCATTTCGGTGACAGAAAGTTCTGGAATCTGAGAGGAGCCACAAATTTCCTTCCACCCAGCGTTCCCCCAAGTCTCCCGATAAAAATGGTACCTCACTTGTGTGGGTAGGCCTAGTGCCCGTGACAGGATTTGCCCCAAAACACGACATGGACACAACACATTTTCAGAAAGAAAACAGAGCTGATTTTTACTAAGTGCCTAGCTGTGGATTTTGGCCTCTAGCTCAGCCAGCACCTAGGGAAACCTAGCAAACCTGCGCATTTTTGAAAACTAGACATCTAGAGGA